>NC_060189.1:21125499-21466124 GCF_021184085.1 Oncorhynchus gorbuscha | reverse complement strand
TTTTTAGGCTCGGGCTTAGCGTCGGAACTCATGTCGCTCACGTTCTGCAAAGCTTTCATTCACTTAGTTTCAAAGCAGTCGGCAGTACCCCAAAACAACACACTGTATGACGTTTACTAGCTTTATGTTATTCCCCGGTAACTAGCTAGATACACGTTGTCCGTATTTTAGCGGTAACCGAGAGCGGGCTGAGAACAAAAGAGGTTGGTAGAACAGGCGATGTTCTTCTTGTGCAACAAAAATAATTACGTCACATGTTCTATAAATCGGAAACGAGGCTGCCTAGTGGATTTAAAGAGGCAGTGTTTTTGAGTTGATGGCCAGTGAGTCGGCAAAGTTCAAATTTTGCCGAAGATTTGTCAAGAAAGCAAGAATTGAAGCTACTTATTTTGTTGTTTGTGCCCTAATTTGTGGTTGGCCTGTACAGGAAAAAAAAACGGTTTATTAGCTGATACCTAACTGAACAACTCTTTGCAGAAGGCTAAGTGCATCCTTGTTAGAAAAAAATATCACAGATCTTCTTAGGCAGAATATTAGTTAGTTAACCTCAAACTGACAGTCCCCGAAATCAGGCACTAGAATTACTTAAACATATATGTATATGTTTACATTACTTGTTTTATAGATTTCCCACCGTTTTATAAGTCAGAAGACAACCATCCAGACTTTCCTATGATTCGTCCTCTGTCGAATGAACGGGTATTTGCCTCCCTCTGGTGGTCGGCTGAATCATTAAGTTCCTTTATATCGCTTCACTGCAACGTTACGTCTACGGGAGTTTTTTAAATGTATTTTTATTTATCCAGCTCGAATTCTTCACTGCACAAGTCATGTCAAAGCAACTTGCTGAATAGATATTGAGCAGGCGGAAATAGATACACTACTTTCATAGCTCTAAGATAAAGAGAGAGAGAGCTCTCTTCTTTCAATCTAAAATAATTAAATAAGTAATTTTGAGTGGAAGTCAAACATTCGTTTTATGTCGGAGGCAGACACATTGCATATGGTCAGAATGTCAAAATCAAAACCCTTTACATAGCCCTTCTCCCCTTGTATATGGGTAGGATGCAAGCTGTTTAAATAGCATAAAACAGATTATAACTATATATGGACATACTATAAAATATGAAAAGGCTTATTCATTCACACTTTTCTAGGGGGGGGGGGGGCACACACACACTACCACATTAAAATATTGCCCCCTTGCTAGATTGATGACTAAAACCACAGCGAAACAGTGCAAGACTCTGAGGACTTAGAGCACATATGTCAGAGTCAAGGCCCGCGGGCCACATCCGGCCCGCGAGAAGGTTTTTTACGGCCCCTGGGATGATCTTGATTTATTATTAGAACCGGCCCGCAGACCGCAGCAAGCCGGCAGCCCGCAGATCTTTTACACACACCAATACTACATTTCCCACAATGCAACGGTGACGCACCGAGCAGTAGGCTGCTTCATTTCAATATTTATTGGCACAGCAGTTGTCAGCATCACAGTAAACTTAACTTTCAGATACCCATCAAAAATGGCAAAACGGAAGGTGGACACTGAGAACCGGGGGTTTCAAACAAGGTGGGAGTCGGAGTGAATGGAGTATTTGTTCACGGAGGTAGCTGGAAAACCTGTGTGTCTTCTGTGTGGAGAAAGTGTGGCGGTACTGAAAGAGTATAATCTGAGACGACATTATGAAACGAAACACGCGGACAAAAACAAGAATATGGACATGGAACAAAGGCTACAAAAGGCAGAGGAATTAAAACGAGGCCTCAAATCTCGACAGGCTCTGTTCAAAAAAGCCAAATCACAAGGCCAGGCTGCTGTCAAGGCCAGTTTTATTTTGGCAGAAGAGATCACTAAATCAGCCCGGCCATTTACGGAGGGGGATTTCATCAAAAACTGCATGATTAAAGTTTGTGACGAAGTTTGCCCAGAAAAAGGCAACTCTTTTTAAATGTGAGTCTGAGCAGAAACACCATTGCCGAGAGAGTAGACCAGTTGTCCATCAATCTAAAAGAGCAGCTTGTGAAAAAGGGAAAAGATTTCATTGCATATTCCTTGGCTGTGGATGAGAGCACCGACATTTCTGACATTGCCCAGTTGTCAATTTTCATCCGCGGAGTGGACTCCAGCCTAAGCGTGACAGAGGAGTTTTTGGCTTTACGTCCTATGCATGGCACAACTACGGGGCATGATTTGTATGAAGAGGTGTCAAGATGTGTAAATGAGATGGAGCTGCCTTGGGAAAAACTCGTGGGTTTGACAACCGACGGAGCACCTGCGATGTGTGGACACAGGAGCGGACTGGTGGAAGATACGGGAAAAGATGCAAGAGGAAAACGCGACAGGTGAGCTGACAGCTTATCATTGTATCATACACCAGGAAGCGTTGTGCGGTAAAGCCTTGAAAATGGAGCATGTAATGAGCATCATCACCCGCACAGTTAACTTTATCAGAGCCAAAGGTTTGAATCACCGCCAGTTCAAGGCATTTCTGACGGAGTTAGAAACGGAGCATGGTGATTTGCCTTATCACACAGAGGTGCGATGGCTAAGCCAGGGAAAGGTGCTTCAAAGATGTTTCGAGCTTCGTGAGGAGATTTGTCTGTTCTTGGACAGCAAAGGGAAAGACACAACACAACTCCGAGATGAAATGTTTCTGTGTGAAATGGCTTTTCTGTGTGACATTACGAGTCATCTGAATGCAATGAACTTGCAGCTGCAGGGTCGGGATCGTGTCATCTCTGATATGTACAGTACAGTGAAGGCATTTAAAACCAAACTGACTCTGTGGGAGACGCAGATGCGGAAAGAAAATTTGAGCCACTTTCCCAGCTGCCAGACCATGAAAGAGAAGCTCTCTACCAGTGCGTTCCCGAGCGCACAGTTGGCTGATAAAATAGGTATGCTTGCCGCTGACTTTCGACGCCGATTTGCTGACTTTGAAGCACAAAAAAGCAGGTTGGAACTGCTCGGTAACCCATTTGCTGTTGACGTGGAAAGCTCACCACCAAACCTCCAAATGGAGTTGATTGACCTCCAATGCAATGATGCACTGAGGGCAAAATATGCGGCAGTGGGTGCTGCGGAGTTCGCCCGTTTCCTCCCCGACACAATGCCCCAGCTGCGCATCCAGGCTGCTCAAACGTTGTCTATGTTTGGCAGCACATACCTGTGTGAACAACTGTTTTCTTTGATGAACTTGAACAAAACATCACACAGAAGTCGACTTACTGCTGAACACCTCCACTCAATTCTGAGGATTTCCTCAGCTCAGAGCCTTACCCCGAACATTGATGAACTTGTGGAAAAGATGGGACACCACCAAGTATCACCCTCAACCTCAAACAAGTGAACATTACTGTGCAATCACATATTTAGAGTTTTTACTCAGTTCAAGTTTAAAAGTTAAAGTTTAATATTTGTTTTCACTGCATGTTACTTCTCCTTAAACAAAGTGTTGTTTTTGATTAATAGATTTTTGCACTTTATTTTATTGTATTTCAATCCAATTATATTTTAAAAATATTTCAGTTGAGTGGATGATAGAAAATTGCTATTATTGTTTTTTTCTTTGAAGTAAATTTAGCCCACTTTTGCTAAAATAGAAAATATAGGCTACTGATGGTGCCTTGAATACCGGTTTCTTTCATTTAATGTTCATGTTATGGGGATTTTTATATAAAGGAAATTTGTCTTTTGTGTCTGTTGAAAATTAAAGATTACTGACAGAGCCATAAGAAAATATTGCTTTATTTATCTGATCATATTGGAATATATTTGTTAGGTTTTCAGTAGGTTCAATTAGGTTCACTAGACTATATGCGTCATTTAAAAAATGTTCAATGAACATTCGAACAGTCCGGCCCTCGGCTTGTAGCTAAATTTTTTATTTGGCCCTCCGTCCATTTGACTTTGACACCCCTGACTTAGAGCTTGAGGTTGTCACCTCATACAAGTACTTGGGGGTATGGCTAGACTGTGCACTGTCCTTCTCTCAGCCAGTGATGCCAACTCAGCAATTTTGTTGCTAGATTTAGCAACTTTTTAGACTACCCTGGCAACTTCTTTTTCAAACAGCACCTAGCAACAAATTTAGCTACTTTTAAACATTTATTTGGAGCTTTTAGCAACTTTTGATAGGTGACTCAAAGGCTAAAATGCACGCATTTTCCCTCTAAATATATTTTCTCTGTCACACACTCAGTCACAACACACGTGCCTGGCAGCAAAAGTGCATTGTGAGTGACATCAGCACCAGGCGCTCAGCTCGTGCACAGGCAGCCAGTGTTGCCAACTTAGCGACTGTGTTGCTATATTTAGCGAGTATTCATACCTCTTTAGCGATACATTTTCAAAAAATGTGACAAATCTAGAAACTTTTTCTGGTGTTATTGGAGACTTTTGGAGTCTCTGACGGTATCGTTCTTACTCTTCTCAACGAGCAGCGGGTGCTGCCGTGGGCCCCATCCCCGTCCCAAAGCACTCACAGGCGACCCAGTCCTCACACAGCAGTCCCTCCCAGCTGCAGTCAGATCAGGAGATGTTCACCCCTCAGCATGTCCAGACGGCAAATTAATCGAGCATGCGGGAAGCCGCAGTAAATGTAAAATGTTCATTGTCTAAAATAAATCACTGCACAAAAATAAATCACTGGGGAGGATCACGTGACTGGAACGAATTCCAAAAATCGCTGAAGTTGGAGACTTTTATCTCCCTCACCAACTTCAAACATCAGCTATCTGAGCAGCTAACCGATCGCTGCAGCTGTACATAATCTATTGGTAAATAGCCCACCCATTTTCACCTACCTCATCCCCACAGTTTTTATTTATTTACTTTTCTGCTCTTTTGCACACCAATATCTCTACCTGTACATGATCATCTGATCATTTCACTCCAGTGTTAATCTGCAATATTGTAATTATTCCCCTACCTCCTCATGCCTTTTGCACACATTGTATATAGACTCCCCTTTTTTTCTACTGTGTTATTGACTTGTTAATTGTTTACTCCATGTGTAACTCTGGGCAGCCGAGCGGAAATGGAGGAAAACTCGCCTCCCTGTGGACCTGGCATCCTTTCGCTCCCTCCTCTCTACATTTTCCTCTTCTGTCTCTGCTGCTAAAGCCACTTTCTACCACTCTAAATTCCAGGCTTCTGCCTCTAACCCTAGGAAGCTCTTTGCCACCTTCTCCTCCCTCCTGAATCCTCCTCCCCCTCCCCCCTCCTCCCTCTCTGCAGATGACTTCGTCAACCATTTTGAAAAGAAGGTCGACGACATCCGATCCTCGTTTGCTAAGTCAAACGACACGGCTGGTTCTGCTCACACTGCCCTACCCTGTGCTCTGACCTCTTTCTCCCCTCTCTCTCCAGATGAAATCTCGCGTCTTGTGACGGCCGGCCGCCCAACAACCTGCCCGCTTGACCCTATCCCCTCCTCTCTTCTCCAGACCATTTCCGGAGACCTTCTCCCTTACCTCACCTCGCTCATCAACTCATCCCTGACCGCTGGCTACGTCCCTTCCGTCTTCAAGAGAGCGAGAGTTGCACCCCTTCTGAAAAAACCTACACTCGATCCCTCCGATGTCAACAACTACAGACCAGTATCCCTTCTTTCTTTTCTCTCCAAAACTCTTGAACGTGCTGTCCTTGGCCAGCTCTCCCACTATCTCTCTCAGAATGACCTTCTTGATCCAAATCAGTCAGGTTTCAAGACTAGTCATTCAACTGAGACTGCTCTTCTCTGTATCACGGAGGCGCTCCGCACTGCTAAAGCTAACTCTCTCTCCTCTGCTCTCATCCTTCTAGACCTATCGGCTGCCTTCGATACTGTGAACCATCAGATCCTCCTCTCCACCCTCTCCGAGTTGGGCATCTCCGGCGCTGCCCACGCTTGGATTGCGTCCTACCTGACAGGTCGCTCCTACCAGGTGGCGTGGCGAGAATCTGTCTCCTCACCACGCGCTCTCACCACTGGTGTCCCCCAGGGCTCTGTTCTAGGCCCTCTCCTATTCTTGCTATACACCAAGTCACTTGGCTCTGTCATAACCTCACATGGTCTCTCCTATCATTGCTATGCAGACGACACACAATTAATCTTCTCCTTTCCCCCTTCTGATGACCAGGTGGCGAATCGCATCTCTGCATGTCTGGCAGACATATCAGTGTGGATGACGGATCACCACCTCAAGCTGAACCTCGGCAAGACAGAGCTGCTCTTCCTCCTGGGGAAGGACTGCCCGTTCCATGATCTCGCCATCACGGTTGACAACTCCATTGTGTCCTCCTCCCAGAGCGCTAAGAACCTTGGCGTGATCCTGGACAACACCCTGTCGTTCTCAACTAACATCAAGGCGGTGGCCCGTTCCTGTAGGTTCATGCTCTACAACATCCGCAGAGTACGACCCTGCCTCACACAGGAAGCGGCGCAGGTCCTAATCCAGGCACTTGTCATCTCCCGTCTGGATTACTGCAACTCGCTGTTGGCTGGGCTCCCTGCCTGTGCCATTAAACCCCTACAACTCATCCAGAACGCCGCAGCCCGTCTGGTGTTCAACCTTCCCAAGTTCTCTCACGTCACCCCGCTCCTCCGCTCTCTCCACTGGCTTCCAGTTGAAGCTCGCATCCGCTACAAGACCATGGTGCTTGCCTACGGAGCTGTGAGGGGAACGGCACCTCAGTACCTCCAGGCTCTGATCAGGCCCTACACCCAAACAAGGGCACTGCGTTCATCCACCTCTGGCCTGCTCGCCTCCCTACCACTGAGGAAGTACAGTTCCCGCTCAGCCCAGTCAAAACTGTTCGCTGCTCTGGCCCCCCAATGGTGGAACAAACTCCCTCATGACGCCAGGACAGCGGAGTCAGTCACCACCTTCCGGAGACACCTGAAACCCCACCTCTTTAAGGAATACCTAGGATAGGATAAGTAATTCTTCTCACCCCCCCCCTTTAAGATTTAGATGCACTATTGTAAAGTGACTGTTCCACTGGATGTCATAAGGTGAATGCACCAATTTGTAAGTCGCTCTGGATAAGAGCGTCTGCTAAATGACTTAAATGTAAATGTAAATGACTTAAATGTTGTCTGTTCACACTGCTATGCTTTATCTTGGCCAGGTCGCAGTTGCAAATGAGAACTTGTTCTCAACTAGCCTACCTGGTTAAATAAAGGTGAAAAAAAATGGAAAAAAAAGAAGAAAAAAACGTGACCCTTGAACGAGATGGCCGCATGAACTAAGCTCCGCACAAGTAGTTTCCAATTCCTAATCTTACCTCCACTCCAAGTTGAAACTCATTTAGCTTTAGTAAAAAAAGTAATGGCGGCTACAAAAGGCGACACTACAGGTGACATTTTTACCCTGACTCGAGCATTACCGACGGAAAAGACCTCCAAGAAGAAGCTAGCTTCAGAAAAAGCTAGCCCCATTAGCCAGGAGCAAGAGGACCCGCTCCCCCCCCCGAGGCCAAACGAATGCCAACCTCGCATTCTGTCGAAGACATCCTTTCTGAGTTGAGTTCCCAACGTACAGAACTAAACACTAAATTAGATGCCATTAATTCTCAGCTCAGTGCGATAGGGGGCAAGGTGACAATCCTGGAAAACGCTTTGCCTGACATCAACAACAAGATAACCATAAACCCGGGACGCCTGGACGAGGCAGAGGGGCGAATCCTATCCATGGAAAACTTATTGACAGATGCCATGGAAACAATAGCATATGCGAAAAAAAACATAGAGCATCTGGAAGAGAAAACAGAGGACCTGGAAAACAGGGGGCAAAGGAATAATTGTACAGCATTTATTTTCCTTTTATGTGAACACAGCTGTAACTACTATCCACTTTTACTCAGCGATGACTTGCACTAAAGTTCGATTACTGTTCGATGACGATGACTAGTACCTTAAATCTATTGACATGGAACTGCCCTGGTCTAGGGCATGCAATAAAACGGAAAAAGATACTATGTGCTCTAAAAAAGGAAAAAGCAGACATCGCGCTATTACAAGAGACACACCTCTATAGATTACATTTTTGTCCCAAAGAGTTTCAGAAATTCAGCCACATGTACAATCGGACCCATAGCACTTTCAGATCATGCCTTTGTCCACCTCCGCTTTGACCTCTGCAAAAACATCCCGAGGTCAAAGAGCTGGAAATTCAACACCTCCTTGTTATCAAACGAAGCGTTCCATACATTGGTAACTACATGGATAGACAACTACACACAAGACAAACAAAGATTCTCCTGTTTCTCCGGCCACAATGTGGGACGCTGCTAAAGCCACACTAAGAGATCATCTAATTGCATATGCTTCCTCTAAGAAAAAAGCAATGGAAGCACACTGAATTTGGACTATACTCGGGAGATTTAAAAAAAAGTTTTCTTTACTAAACAGAAATACCATGAGTACAGCAGTACTAATATAGTCTGTCCCTGGAAGAATTACACACGATGGATCATGTTGGAGATGACTAATCAATTCGTACAAAGGAACCTGAAACTAATTATTTGTTTCTGACTTTGCTAAGTGAATGGGAAAATAGCAGTGTTCTCAACAGCAGCTCTGGTAATAACCTGGCATGCCTCTTTATCTGGATGGATTTCTCAAAAGCCAAACTCAAAAGCCAAACCAAAACAGCACATAAAGGCCAACAATGGTCAGAGTAAAATAGAGATAGAAACAGACGAGTAAGCAGTCTTTAGACTAGATGTGGAGAAATATAATCTCCTTTACTTTACACATCTTTTACACTGAGCAGTATAATTTTCGTTCTCGAAAATGGCACATTGGATGCCTGCTCGGAGTATCAACAAAGAGGCCGTAACTTGACCTCAAATTGTTGTGCTCTGGACAGACTGTGGCAGTGGTGGTGAGCTTTTGTGGCTCTCCCCAAACAATGCCAAGGGAACAGTGTCTGGTCTCCCTAAGGTTGGCTAAACAGTGATATTTCACCACAGCTCAGCCCTGTGAGACATAATGGTGTCTATGGATGGATGGACCTTCCCATTAGGGTTACAGTTTTAGCCCTTAAGATCAGCCCTGAGGACAGACTGATTGAATCGTGTCACAGAGAAAAAACAAATGACACTATTGATGGCACGCAAACAGATTTGGGCACTAGAGGATCAGAGGGATTTGTGCTGTTGATCTGAAAGGAGAAGCCTAATGGAGAGAAAATGTACTCTAGAATGTTTCCACTGTTTCAGTATTATATACAGCAATGATCTCTACCAGTTGTTACAGTAGATATTGAATTAACTATTGATACTGATACCAGTTTGAGATTATAACTTTATTCCCAGGCTCTGGCATGTTCATCTAAAGTGAACAACAGACAAGACAAATGCCTAAATACACTTAATTAAATAGGCTGTGTGGGAGCTGGAAGCACAAAGGTGGAGTGTATTGAGACGACACTAAAAGATACACAGAACCAGTATCCAACATGTAATGTATACGCAGGGAGTCAGAAAGCAGGTGCAGAAGGTGTGTTTAATATGGAATAGATACACAAACATGGGCCGCGTACTGAACGTGCAAGAAAACCAGTAACACCCAAGAACTGATCACAACGGAAGGCTAAATAAAGGGGGAGTAATCAGGGTAGTGATGAAGTCCAGGTGTGTCTAATAATGGATAATGATGGGTTGCCAGGATAGGTAGTTAGTAGACTGGCAACGTTGAGCGCCAGAATGGGGGAGCGGGAGTAGACTTGACACAATATGTATATAAATATTAAGGAAATTTGCAGTATTGTATTACACACCTCACAAGGTGCAGACGTCAGTGCAACGATTTTGATTTAGATTTGATTGAGTTGTCAACTAACATGAATTCAACATGAAATCAAGAAATGTTAACCATGTCATTAGATTTTGGTTAAAAGCTGGGTGAAAAAAAGAAAAAAAATCCATTATTATTATTATTAAGGTCTTGTCACTTGATTTGAATGAACAAAAACCCACCAGAGGGGATTAAAAGCTTCCTGTCACACTGTGCTCTGCTCCCTCTTCCACTACTACAGGCAGGAACAAGCTCCTCTGGTCTCCATATTGATTTGACTAATGCCCTTTTAGAGTGCATGCCTATGTTAGGGAATTTTAAAGGGTTTAAATATGAGGCCCTGGGAAAAAAAGCACACATAAGTTACGTTTTGAGGTAATGCAATGTAAATATTGATTGCAGTGCATTATCTGTTGAGGAATTGACATCAATGCTTGGGATATCATTGGCTTATAAATAATTGAGCTATACATAATTAATGGCACAAGAGGCTAATGGAATAGTCGGTATAATCAATGCTATAATCAATGTTTCGCATTACTGTATAATGCAGCAATGTACAAGGTAACTATTTTTTCTTTGATGGTAAAGTGACTGCACACTTGATTCAGTAATGTATCTACGTTTCTCTCTCTTTCACATGCACTTGCACATATACACACAGAGACACACACTGGGAAAGTCATCTGCATCTTCCAGATTATGGGAAGATCTTGAATCTCAGGGGGAGGGAGCATTCACATTGAAATGGGGAATAGAAGCTCAATCAATATCACAGCGCACCAGCTCTAAGCTTTAAGGACTAAACAAAAAAAAATGTCTCGATGCTCACTAAACAGTCATATTGTTCATCTCAGAGAACAGAGCATTCTGAGACTGACTTATGTAAAAAAGGGGAAGAAGAACAAACACTCAAATATTTACAGGGAAGAGAAGTTCTTTGTGCTATTTTGAGTTTCATTAGAATGGGCGCTGTAAAAATTCAGTCAGTTTATCTTGGACTCGTTTATCTTTGTTTTTGTATATCCATTCCTCTCCACAGAGTAGGATGTCAGAGGATCCTACAGTATGTAAATGGTACAGGAAAACATCACACTTCACAAGCTCATTATCAAAGCCCATGCTGTTGCCATTAATCCAATGTCCATTCCCGTCAGACAGCTCCTCTGTAGAAAAATCTCAGATATCGATGATGGCAAAGATCTCAATATCATGGACCTGCATGGCTGAGTAAGTGATGGCCTTCACCTCTGTCCCCTGGAGAGACAAACAGATGGTTAAGTGACACTTTCAAAAACACTAAAATACAAAAACATTTGTATTCAGAAATGACTTGTCTCAATCAATGAAAACAGTCATCATGTATCTTGTTTTAGTAAAAGAACACAAATCTCAAAACAAACTGTTTTGGATACACATTTTCATCAGGGCATAACAGTAATTATGTCTTATGTTCAGGATAGTCAGACAGCAGACCTCTGTGTGGTCAGTTCAGGCTGGAGAAGTTGAAATATATCAGGATTACCTCCCATTTGCTTACCTGTGGATGCTTGACCAAGCTGAACTCTTCTCCCCACCTACAACAGCAGATGAAAACAGAATGATAGGCATGGAGGGAAGCTGAGAATGAAACAGAACTCCAGGCATAGAAACTATTATAACTTCTAAATTAAATTGATAGTTGCCATGATGTCTTTTTTAAAGCGTATTACATTTGATGCAGGAGATATTTGAAACAAACAATGGCTCATTGGTAATTCAATTTTCTGTGAGGAGGGATACAAGATAAATGCACACTTGTGGTAAATGTAATAACATGTTACCTTCCAGTTGTAATTATGTTTCGAACCTGAAAAATGTTTTTGCAATGCAATTATACAGACAGGCACCAAGAAAGCTAAACATCTATTGATGTGGGTAGGAGAGAGAGCGAGCTCCATGAAGTCCCACTGGCTAACATGACTAATCATTATTATGTTGAAGGCCCTTACTCTGGGAATTAAGAATATATCTTCACTTAATTTGAATAACCAGTCATCAAGGAAGTGGAAGAGATTCCATGTCATCACCTGGTCAAGAAATATAGATAAATTATAAGAATGTATTGAATGCAATGGTATTTAATACATTGTTTCATTTAGTTGCTGTAGTTCAGGTAATGTAATCAACTTACTGTACATCATTAGTGTGGTCCAAATCTAGAGAGAAACCAAATGAGTACATAAATAACTCATGTTTTGGCGCCGATGACGTGGATGTCGACACAGAACACAAACCGGCTGCGCGTTTGCGCCATCGTGCATACATTTATTTTGTCCCCCTACACCAGTGCTTCTCAATTATTTTCTGTTACCCCACTCCTAGGAGGTAAAAATTTTGTGCCCCCCCAACTCTCTGCCGTGACTATAAATAGTATCATGTGTCTATAAAATTGTTATAAGTACACATCTGCATAACATTGTATCCTTATTAACATTAAAGAAAATAAAAAAAGAAAGAAATATAGATCAACCTACAACAAATAATTTAATTTAACCTTTACTTAACTAGGCAAGGCAGTTAAGAACAAATTCTTATTTTCAATGACGGCCTAGGAACAGTGGGTTAACTGCCTCTTCAGGGGCAGAACGACAGATCTGTACCTTGTCAGCTCAGGGATTTGAACTTGCAAACTTCCGGTTACTAGTCCAACGCTCTAACCACTAGGCTACCCTGCCCCCCCCCTAACTTTATTAACATTGTTTTTTAGTCTGTAACAGAAAAGACTTAAAGTGCATCAATTTTCCTTGAAAAAAAAAATCAAACCTTATTTAACCTGTAAACATTCTTTTGACCATTTGATACTGAAAAATAAAATATAATAATAAATTTGAATTGATCAGCAACATTAACTCAGGAGCACAATATATGAAACACTTTGACCTATAAAACAAAAATGAATAAAACTATTTGTGCTGATTTAAAAAAAATCTAAATGAGAAAGTCAGGATTAATGGCTACAATGAGCACGTTTTGCAGATTCAGCTTTTTGAAGCAGAGTTTGAAGCATGATACTGCAACTCTCAGCTCCTGCTCAATGTTTAGCTGGGACCTGTACTTGGTCTTCAGTGCAGCAACAGCAGAGAAGCCAGTCTCACAAAGATAAGATGTTGCAAAAGGAAGAAGAATGCCCATGGCCCTCTGCCCTAAGAGTGGATACTGCCTCTCTTCACTCAGTGTCTGTGATGTGAACCTCAGTCTCAATGTGGAGTCAGACGTCATATCAATGAACTGGTCCTCCTCTGCAGAGCTGAAACCAGTTGAAGCTGGTTTCAGGGTGAGAGATCCCAAAGGATCTCAGCTTGATGTTCAGCTTCCAACTCCTCACAGATAGCAGAGAAGACTCTTGTTTTTAGTGGTCTGGTCTTTATAAAATTGACTACACCTACAATATCAGTCATAACCTCAATTAATTCAGAGGAAAGGTACCTTGATGCCTGTACTTCTCTGTGTATAACACAGTGTGTCCACTCAGCATTAGGTGAGGCCTTCTTGATGAGTGCCCGAAGTCCTTTTCTCATCCCTGCCATGGTCTGTGCACCATCACTGCAAACACCAATGCAGTTCGCCCACTTCAGCCCATTCTCAGTCAGGAAGCAGTCCAGCATTTTGAATAGCTCTTCAGCTGTGGCTCTGTCTCTGACATATTTACAAAACAGTAGATCCTCCACACAGGGAGTTTGTCATGTCAAAACGTACATAAGCAATAAACAAACATTCTTTGTTGCTGTCAGTTGCTTCATCGAACTGTAAGGCAAAACGTTTGTCTTTGAGTTTATCTACCAGCTGTTCTTTAAGATCGTTACCAATGTAATTTATACGTCTGGCGACAGTGTCATTGGACAGAGGGATAGTTTTTATTTTTGCAGCACTTGCGTCATCCAGCATGACAGAGACCATGCACCTAATTTATGAGTTGCCAATCGCTATATAAAGTCAAGAGAAGAAAAAGCCTGGAAGGAAGAGAGATGACTAGAAATGATTTGGTTGACCGTTTTATGTGTGGATTAATTGGCGAAGTAGAGGACCTTGTGCATTTCACGTAAAATAACAACTCAATGTTTATATCCCAGGACAAATTACCTAGCAACAGCAAGCTAGCTAAATAGGACAAATTAGCTAGCAAGTGCAAGCTAACTAGCTAAATTGCCATAAATGTTTAATGCTTCTCAACCTGTCCCCAAATTAATGTAATTGGTTCAGAGTTTGTTTTGATATTTTAACACGCATGTGTATAACTACAACTAACTAGCAGGTCGGACATTCCGAGTTTACTAGTTCAGACTAGCACTTGAATGCAGCAACATCACATCGCTGTGTGGTCATGTGGGTCGCGCGTCAGCCAGGCTACTGAAAGGTATGCTGCATTCAAAATAACTGGGAACTCAGAAAACTCAGATTTCAAGGCATTCAGGACCACTGAACTTGGAAAAAAACAGCTCCGACTGTGATAAATCGTTTTGAACATTCATCCAACTCTAAACTTCAAGTCGGAAATTGGGGCATCTTTATAGAGCTCCAACCGACCTGAAAATCACCGACGTCAAGATTTGACCTAGTTTTTCCCGAGATTCCAGTTGTCTTGAAATCACCACTGTACTTGCAGTTGAAACAACATTGACCGTTTCAGGAAGTAACAAATATATATTTTGTTTTGAGATCGTCGGATATAGATATACAATCTGGAGTAATAAAGACATAAAATACAAAAACAAGTCTTTATTTTTCTAGATCTGGTTTGAGAACAGCATTATCTGGGTTAAAAAAAATACTGAATAATTATGGACAACTATATGATTATCCAGAATTCATGAGAACACACGATGTTACATCCACTCCTGGGGAGTTTCAAATAGTTGTTAGAGCTGTCTCTTAAGGCGCTATTCTTCTTTTAGGAGCATATAACAATATTCCAAGTTCAACTGTTGAGGATTTTGTAGTCCCAATTTAGCTAGAAGGAATTTACATTTTAAACTATTAATGTAATAATATATATATAAGAAAACTCTGTCAATATGTTACTATTCCCTCTGCTAGAATATACAAGAATGCAGCCCCAGGACAAGTGAAATGGAGGAAAGTTTTGTTGTCTGGCAAATATTGTATATCAAATAAGATGAAAGAAGTATTACACAAACTCATTCTTAGACTGTACCCTGTAAAGACCTTTATTGTACACAGATTCAAAATTGCTATTGACAACAAATGTGTATTTTGTGGTTGTGAGCCAGAGACTTTATTTTTGATTCAAATGAACTTTTATTTTTCATTTGTTTATTTTTCGTGGAAGATTCTTTATCCATAGAATGAAGTGGGCGGAGAACAAACCCTTCTCCACATTGTTTAAGATAGAATTGAAACATTATTTTGAAATTCTCAGTAAGTGTAAAAAAAAGAAGAAGCAATTTCTCGACATTTAATACCACTGTATATTAGGATAAGTACTCTTTGTATATTTCTGTTTTATTGTTCATAATAATACAAGTAATACAATAATAATAATAATAAATCAATAAAACAGTTTTGCGGTCGTCACTAGTTACCACAGCAACAGTCATAAACCCCACGCATTTCTACCATTTATTATTTTCAACCAACCCCTAACTTCAATCCTAATCTTAACCACACTGCTAACCTTATTCCTAACCTTAACCTTCAATTAAGACCAAAAGGCATTTTTTGTTAGAATTTTTACGATATAGCCAATTTGGACTTTATGCTGTGGTCAGCGCAACCCGGGATCCTTGGGACCTATATACCCCTAACCTTACCATAAACCGTACCTTAATTATTTTCAAACGTAGTGTAGGTTAGTGACTTCCCAAGGATCCCAGATAGCAATATTTTGGATGACTAGAGGGGATTTGCCATATTCACGTCGGATTTGCCTTTCGTAGCAGGTTAGGATAATTATGTTAGGTGTTGAAAAGGCTTAGGGTTAAGGTTAGCTAAAATGCAACATAAAAAAAAACAATTTGACAAAAGCTTCAGAATCCAGTTTTTCTTAGAAAAACGCAAATACGACGTTTTCCGGTTTAGTTGACGCTGATTGGCTATTGGATCACTACGGAGTTCCCGCCAAGGTAGTCCAGCTGCCTTGTTTGCTCTCAACAGAACCCTAATCCTGAAAACATACTTTCGTAATATTATCAACGCCATGGCTGATAAAGAAGGTAATTCGGTGAAACGTTACGTCACAATTTACTTCAACAAGAATAGCGCCCAGACCACTTGGGAAAACTAGCTAGCTACCAAGGTAGGCCAGGTTCTCCCGGCTTATCAATTGTGAAGATACTTCATTCATTATTTTATACAAATGTGCTCGCTAGTACTAGTAGCCCACTAACGTTAGCTAGTAAGCTAGTTGGATACTAACTTTAGCTTTGTTCTATGTCAGACACAACCCCGTTTTGCGGGAGTAATGAGCTAGCTAGCTCGGTTGATCAATGCTAACACAACTGCGAAACCCTGTCAGTGTTAACGGAACGTAGCTACCTAGCTAACTTTACGGAACACTTGCTCAATGTTAATAGGGTTCCCCTTCTCAATCACACCTATATTTCCTGAAAATGGGTTGCTTCTAATATACTTTACATTTAAACCTCCTGTCTCACGTGACTTTCTTACTATTTTATAGCAGCGTTTGATGATGCTGTGGAGGAGAGGGTGATAAATGAGGAGTACAAGATATGGAAGAAGAACACACCCTTCCTCTATGACCTGGTGATGACCCACGCCCTGGAGTGGCCCAGCCTCACTGCACAGTGGCTACCCGATGTCAACAGGTGGGGTTCACTGTCTGGGCACCTTTATAGGAATACAATGTAAATATATCACTAGCCACTTTAAACAATGCTACCTTATATAATGTTACTTACCCTACATTATTCATCTCATATGCATATGTATATACTGTACTCTACATCATCGACTGCATCCTTATGTAACACATGTATCACTAGCCACTTTAACTATGCCACTTTGTTTACTTTGTCTACACACTCATCTCATATGTATATACTGTACTCGATACCATCTACTGTATGCTGCTCTGTACCATCACTCATTCATATATCCTTATGTACATGTTCCTTATCCCCTTACACTGTGTATAAGACAGTAGTTTTGGAATTGTTAGTTAGATTACTTGTTGGTTATCACTGCATTGTCGGAACTAGAAGCACAAGCATTTCGCTACACTCGCATTAACATCTGCTAACCATGTGTATGTGACAAATAAAATTTGATTTGATTTGAAAGCTCCAGGAGCAGTGGAAGTAGGCGTGGGGCAGGTGCGGCTGCAGCGGCTGCAGCCCTTGGTTTGCGCACCTTTTGATGTTCGAATTAGTTTCATTGAATAGTAACTGAAGTCTGGAGACTGACTAACTCCCACATGTAGTCTTATATAATATCAATTCCTGCAGAATTATTTATTGCTGTAAAAGTATACACTCAATGGAATTATAATTTAAACGTTTTAAATTTGACTAGGCAAGTCGGTCAAGAACAAATTCTTATTTACAATTATGGCCTACCAGGGAACAGTGGGTTAACTGCCTTTTTCAGGGGCCGTTTACTGGTCCAATGCTCTAACCACTAGGCTCCCTGTCTTGGGAACAGGAATGGAGTAATTATTTATTGCAGACTCTTGAAAGAATGGAATGCGCAGTAGGTTGTTTTAACCACAAAGAAATATGTATCCAAGACAAACTGAAATCATGTTGGATTGTTTTCACAGCTTTTATTTCCTTAACCTTTGAAACGGATGTTAATTGGACATTTTACCAGGGAAATATGTCTGCTGTTTTAGGCTATTGCATTTTCTCCCCGGTCTCTACACATCCTCGCTCTGCGAGCAGAAATGAAATAACTTTTACTGATGTCAACTACTAGATTATTGTTGATGCATTCATTCTATCGATTAATGGCTTTCTGCTTGATTTAGTCTTCAAGGTCAACAAGTAATTACAGAAGAGAAGCTGAATGTATCTACTTATTAACAAGTTGACAAACAGTCTAACAAATGTCGGAAATTATAAGCAGAAAAATATCTAAATTAGGGGTGAAAGTAAGCTGGTTCGGAGTACTGGCAAAATAAATGGTGGGGGTAAAACATGAGCCTATCACAATTAAAACAAAGATGGCAAGAAAACTAGGCTATTACACCACAATGTGTCATTACTGCCTGTCAACCACATGCAAAACATGAACAGATTTACTTAAAAATGGGTGGTATATGCTGCAAAATGGGGTGTGGTTCGACATGAACACTAAATGTTTTACTAATATAATCCTCTAACCTGAGCACTCTGCCATGGCAGAGTTGACTGGACCGTGACGCTCGCAGATCACAGTGGATGCATCAATCAATTCAGGCTGCAAGTGTGCCTAATGACGAATGCTAAATGTCATTACACACACATATATATATATATATATAATTTTGTCATTACACTATTATATGCATTTTATTTTTACACCCCATGTCCAATTTTCTTTTATGGTATCCCAGCATATCTAGCTATAATTCCCAAGAATACCAGATACTTGTGCCAATCAAAGATTAGCCTGCCTTTGCAACATTACTGGGAGTGGGAAGGTTTCTTCAGGAAGATTGTTTTCAGTCTCCATATGTGTTGTTGCAAAGAATAATCCTTGTATGTACCACATTGAGTTCCTAGCTAATGCCCCCTACATATGACAAAAGTGTTTATTTAAATGGACCTATTTGTCTTATAACATATTTATTTCTATCCTTTTAGACCTGAAGGGAAGGATTTCAGCGTACACAGGTTGGTTCTTGGCACACACACCTCAGATGAACAGAATCACCTGGTCATCGCCAGCGTGCAACTGCCTAATGACGATGCCCAGTTTGATGCCTCTCACTACGACAGTGAGAAAGGTGGTGAGGGACAATGTTTTTGCATCAATTACAACCTTTCTGCATGTTTTTAGTCTTTGGATCATTCACAATATTTTAACTGGTGATATATGTTGGTCCTTATCCCTGTAGCTAATTTCTCTGCCTCTCTCCCTTCAGAGTTTGGAGGCTTTGGCTCAGTCAGTGGTAAGATAGAGATTGAAATCAAGATCAACCATGAGGGAGAGGTGAACAGAGCCCGCCACATGCCCCAGAACCCCTGCATCATTGCCACCAAAACCCCAACCAGCGACGTGCTCGTCTTTGACTACACCAAACATCCCTCCAAACCAGGTGGGTATTTAGAGGTTGGTCAGGAAGTCCCTAGTCTTCCTTTCTCATTTCTTTTGAAATAACATGCTATTACCTCTGTATTACAGATCCATCTGGAGAGTGTACCCCAGATCTGCGTTTGAGGGGACACCAGAAAGAGGGCTACGGTCTCTCCTGGAACCCCAACCTGAGTGGCTGCCTCCTCAGTGCTTCTGATGACCATGTCAGTGACTTGTCACTTGACCCAAAGCATGTGCTTGAATAGTCTTCTTCCCTCCATGTCTTTCCTCTCACCTTCCCTTGTTTCCCATCTGTCTGCAGACTATCTGTATGTGGGACATCAGTGCCGTTCCTAAGGAGGGAAAGGTTGTAGATGCAAAGACTATCTTTACTGGACACACAGCTGTAGTGGAGGACGTCTCCTGGCATCTACTGCATGAGTCACTCTTTGGATCTGTAGCCGATGACCAGAAACTCATGATGTAAGGCTCCCTGAGATGAGCAACTCCCGCAGTGGATAATGGATTTGAATAGAAAAACAATTTACTAAGCTCGTGTGACTAAAATTAGTTGCACCATCCGCATTGTTTGGTGTTGCTTATTGAACAATAACATTGTTTACTGTGCAGTTGGGACACGCGATCCAACAACACGTCCAAACCTAGCCATGCTGTGGATGCCCACACTGCCGAGGTCAACTGTCTGTCCTTCAACCCCTACAGCGAGTTCATCCTGGCCTCGGGCTCAGCAGACAAGGTAGTCTGGATCTCTTACTGCTCTTAATTTTTCCAAGATTATCTTTCATAATGTAGTGTTGATCTAACTGGTTGTTGTGGTGGTTGTAATTGATTGGTTCTCCCAATTCAGACTGTAGCCCTTTGGGACCTGAGGAACCTGAAACTGAAGCTGCATTCGTTTGAGTCTCACAAAGATGAGATCTTCCAGGTATGTTAAGTCAATAAGCTGTCAATTATTCCCTATGAAGTTTGTTTTGCAAAAGCTATATGTTTTGAACCAGATTTTGTATCTATTACTAGGCCTCGTCAAACTCATCTCACCTCCTTTCCTCCCTTTTAGGTCCAGTGGTCTCCTCATAATGAAACCATCCTGGCCTCCAGTGGCACAGACAGGCGACTCAACGTGTGGGACCTCAGTAAAATCGGAGAAGAGCAGTCGCCAGAGGATGCTGAGGATGGTCCACCTGAACTGCTGTTCATTCATGGCGGTCACACGGCTAAGATCTCTGACTTCTCATGGAACCCCAACGAACCCTGGGTCATCTGCTCTGTGTCCGAGGACAACATCATGCAAGTTTGGCAGATGGTGAGACCCCAGGACAGACTGGGCTCTGTCATACAGTGGGAGGCTATAGAGAATAGTTAAATGTATTCTGTTCATATTTATTCATTTCATGAGGCATAAGTATGTTTTGAAAGCTTGGCAGAAGTGTTCTACTGTAATATGTAGAATCATAATTATTTCTAAGGAGGAGTACTAAGAATGTCTTTCCATTTTTTTAAGGCTGAGAACATCTACAATGACGAGGACCCAGAGGGAGCAGCAGACACTGAGGTCCAGGCATGAGTGACATCTGTCAATCACACAACACCCCTCCCTTGATCACATCCTCAAAACAACATTCAAATGTATTTTTTTTTATGCATAAGAGTCGGTAGTTCTTTTGCAGTTTTGTAGAGGGAAACATTAAGTGCTTGTTTCACTATCATGGCATCAAGGTTTTGCATATATTTATATAAGAAAGGATCCTACTGTTTGATATGTTGATAATGGTAGCTATGCCATTCTTTGGTCAAATTTTTACTAGGGGGACAAGCACCACTGTTGAGTAGGTGCCCAATTATTGTTTTTCATGTTTAAATTATGCTCATATTCTTAGAAACATGAGTCATTTAAACTAATTTCCAGTTTCATTTTTATAAGAAATTGTACATAGATTTTATTCCCATGATATCTGAATCGTAGATTTCCACAATCAGCTTTCAAGCTGTATGTATATCATCCCTATGTGTCTGTTTTCTTTGTATGCTGCATCGGATTCCCATGTTTTGTAAGTGTATTCATAATAAAAATGTATTTACGGTAGACCTTAAATGTACAGTTAAGACAGGCTGCTCTCAAAGTTGAGATCAACTGTCATAACACCATTGTTGATGCACTAAGAGCAGATTAAGTATACCAATAGGTGACATTGGCTAAATGCACCATCAAGGATACTCGCAAACACAGTAAAACATGTTTGGTCTGATGGGTCCTGGATATTTTGTCAATTGTTCTACTTCCATTGATAAGTATGGAAAAGTTAGGACTCCCTTTCAGCAGTTGTTTCGCTCACTTCAATACAGCCCCTGTAAAAAAAAAAAACATGTTGAGACTCCCTCAAATATTTATTCTACATGTTTGTCTATATATAAACTGAACAAAAATATAAATGCAATATGCAACAATTTCAGATTTTACTGCGTTAGTTAATATTAGGAAATTAGTCAATTTAAACCAATTAGCCTTAATCTATGGATTTCACATGACTAGGCAGGTGTGCAGCCATGGATGGGCCCACCCACTGACCCTCCCATCAGACAATCCTATAGGTGGAGAAGCTGGATGTGGAGGTCTTGGGCTGGCGTGGTTACATGTGGTCTGCAGTTGTGAGGTCGGTTGGATGTACTGCCAAATTCTCTAAAATGACGTTGGAGGCAGCTTTTGGTAGAGAAATTAACATATCTCTGGCAACAGCTCTGGTGGGCATTCCTGAGGTCAGCATACCAATTGCACGCTCCCTCAACTTCTGTGGCATTGTGTTGTGTGACAAAACTGCAAATATTAAAGTGACCTTTTATTGTCCCAGCACAAGGGGCACCTGTGTAATGATCATGCTGTTTAATCAGGTTCTTGATATGTCACACCTGTCAGGTGGTTGGAGTGTCTTGGCGAAGAGAAAGGCTCACTAACGGATGTAAATAAATTTGGGCACAACATTTTGGAGAAATACACTTTTTGTGCATATGGAACATTTCTGGGATTTTTTATTTCAGGTTATGAAACATGGGATCAACACTACATCTTGCGTATATATTTTTGTTCAGTGTTTAATGGCAATTGTAAGTAGTCCAGACATCAAATATTCATTTAATGTATTCAATGAAAACTGTCAGATTCCTTAGGGTCAAAATGGATGATCTCTACTTCTCATGGCCAGATACAGTGCATTCGGAAAGTATTCAGACCCCTTGATTTTTCCCCACATTTTGTTACTTTACAGCCTTAATCTAAAATGTATTGAATTGCCCACTCACCAATCTACACACAATACCCCATTATGACAAAGCAAAAACAGGTTTTTAGAAATGTATGATAAAAAGGTGAAAGACCACAATTTATCTAAGTATTCAGACTCTTTACTCTGTACATTTGATGAAGCACCTTTGGCAGCGATTACAGCCTTGAGTTTTATTGGGCATGATGCTACATGCTTGGCACACCTGTATTTGGGGAGTTTTCCCCATTCTTCTATGCAGATCCCCCTCAAACTCTGTCAGGTTGGATGGGGAGTGTCGCTGCACAGCTATTTTCACGGTCTCTCCAGAGATGTTCGATCGGGTTGAAGTCCAGGCTTCGGTTGAGCCACTCAAGGACATTCAGAGACTTGTCCCAAAGCCACTCCTGCGTTGTCTTGGCTGTGAGCTTAGAGTATTTGTTGTGTTGGAAGGTGAAACTTCATCCCAGTCTGAGGTCCCTAGCACTCTGGAGCAGTTTTTTATCAAGGATCTCTGTACTTTGCTCCGTTCATCTTTCCCTCGATCCTGCGGGTGAAAAACATCACCACAGCATGATGCTGCCACCACCTTACTTCACCGTAGGGATGGTGCCAGGTTTCCTCTAGACGTGATGCTTTGCATTCAGGCCAAAGAGATAAATCTTGGTTTCATCAGACCAGAGAATCTTGTTTCTCATGGTCTGAGAGCCCTTTCGGTGCCTTTTGGCAAACTCCAAGCGGTCTGTCATGTACCTTTTACTGAGGAGTGCTTCTATCTGGCCACACTACCATAAAGGTCTGATTGGTGGAGTGCTGCAGTGATGGTTGTCCTTCTGGAATGGTCTCCCATCTTCACAGAGGAACTCTGCAACTCTGTCAGAGTGACCATCGGGTTCTTGGTCACCGCCCTGACCAAGGCCCTTCTCCACCGATTGCTTAGGTTGGCCTGGCGGCCAGCTCTAGGAAGAGTCTTGGTGGTTCCAAACTTCTTCCATCTAAGAATGATGGAGGCCACTGTGTTCTTGGGGACCTTCAATGCAGCAGAAATGTTTTGGTACCCTTCCCCAGATCTGTGCCTTGACACAATCCTGTCTTGGAGCTCTACGGATAACTCCTTCGACCTCATGGCTTGGTTTTTGCTCTGATATGCACTGTCAACTGTGGGACCGTATCAATTTTAGAATAAGGCTGTAATGTAACAAAATGTGGAAAAAGGGATGGGGTCTGAATACTTTCCGAATGCACTGTAAGTAGCATACCACACCCTACCTGTCATAGTTCAGCTCACTCAAAAGTCCCTTCTTCAATTCTTCCAATTGTCTGTTTGCCTTTTTCTGAATGCAAAGCTCCAACTTCAGCTTCCTCATGGTCTCCTCAAGCGAGTCCACAGTCTCCTGATGAGAAGAAATTAGAACAATTACACCACACCTTTACGGGCTACAAAACAGCACATGTTCCTAATCCCCCTGTACCTTATACTGTGCCACTCTCTCCACCCTCTCCCTCTCCATCAGAGCAATCCTCTCCTCTAGACAAGCTCTCTGCAGCTCCAGCCTCTGGGTCTGCTCCTTCAGGGGCCCCAGTCTGGCCTTAAGGTCTCGGCCCACATCCCTGCTCCTTCTCAGGGTCTCCTTCCCAGCCTGCCTCCTCCGGAGGAGGGCTAGCAGGCGTGGCTCATACCAGCCTTCTAGATTCCTCATGCTGCCACTGAGGCGCTTCTGCAGGTCCAGGGATGCTCGTCGGCAGTGAGTGACATCGCTCATAGCCCGGGGACGAGATGGTTGTCTGGCCCGGTCCTTTAGGGTGTTCAGCTGGTTGTGCTGGGCTTCCTGAAGCTGGGCTACCTCCTCTGTAAGATTCTGGACTTGGGCCCGGAGCTCCTCCTAGGGGCAGAAAAAGAAATGACAGCGTAGTTGGCCCTCATACTAACAAAAGAATGTGTGATTAACTCTGGATGACAGACAGCCATGAATACAGCAATAACAATTATGTGGTAGCACCCATCAACAATATAACATGTCAACACTGAAACATTACTACAAAGGGATGACAAAGAACACACAAAAAAATAGCACAAATCACAGGAAAATGTCAACACCCCTCATACTGTTACCCCTCACTCAGTATGTTAATGGTACATTAACTGCATTCTCACAAAAGCTTATATGCAATGCTGTGGGGTTTCCACTCTACCTTACCTGTGTGATTGAAGCCTGGGCCACCTCATACTGCTGTGCAGCCAGCACTAGCTGGCTCTGGATACAGTCCCTGGCTGTGACAAACAGCTTACTCTTCACTTGTCCCACCTCTATTTGCAGATGAATAAACTCCAACTGGACACTGGTGAGAACTCTACGTGCCTCTAACAACTGTCCCCTCAAGGCCACAGTAGCTTGCAGCATGGGCTGCTCTAGCTGCAACAGCTCCAGTATCAATTCATCCCTTTGACTTTCTAGATGGCCCACCTTCTTGATGCACTCCTCAAAGAGCAGCCCCACACTGTCCATGTTCCCCAGCACCTGGACAAAGGTATATTCCACACACCTCTCCACGGGGCTTACTACCTCAGTGATGTGTGCTTGAGCCGCAAATCCGGCACCGTACATGCTTCTCTCATGGTGGGTTAGTGCTGCCATAAGGCTGCTCTCCACAGAATGTGCCTCCTCCATGGAGTCCTCTCCAGAGTGCAAGTTCTCTCTAGACTCAACATCCCTCCTTCTCTGTAGATCCTCAACAGCCATTGGTGTCTCCATCACCTGTCTGAAAAGTTGAAGTAGGAGATGAAAGGATGGGAAAGTTTTATAAGTTCAGGGGGGAACGACTGCTCCAAATGATTTCCCCCTCTCAAGGACCTCAACCACGGCCTGTTCATCTGTTGCATCAAAGCTGTGACCGAGAAACTGAGAAACAGCTTCTATCTCCAGGCCATTGGACAATCACCACTCGCCGGCCTCGGACCAGTACCCGGCCCTGAACCTTAGTCATTGGTCTAGCCGGCTACCACCCAGTAGTCTACCCTGCACCTTAGAGACTGCTGACCTACAGTGCATTCGGGAAAGTATTCAGGATGAGGATTAAAAAAAAATCTATTTTAGATTAAGGCTGTAATATAACACAATGTAAAACATTCAAGGGGTCTGAATATGTTCCGAACGCACTGTATTGAGTCATTGAACACTCGTCACATTAATAATGTTTACATACTGTTTCACCCACTTTATACAGTGCCTTGCGAAAGTATTCGGCCCCCTTGAACTTTGCGACCTTTTGCCACATTTCAGGCTTCAAACATAAAGATATAAAACTGTATTGTTTTGTGAAGAATCAACAACAAGTGGGACACAATCATGAAGTGGAACGACATTTATTGGATATTTCAAACTTTTTTAACAAATCAAAAACTGAAAAATTGGGCGTGCAAAATTATTCAGCCCCTTTACTTTCAGTGCAGCAAACTCTCTCCAGAAGTTCAGTGAGGATCTCTGAATGATCCAATGTTGACCTAAATGACTAATGATGATAAATACAATCCACCTGTGTGTAATCAAGTCTCCGTATAAATGCACCTGCACTATGATAGTCTCAGAGGTCCGTTAAAAGCGCAGAGAGCATCATGAAGAACAAGGAACACACCAGGCAGGTCCGAGATACTGTTGTGAATAATTTTAAAGCCGGATTTGGATACAAAAAGATTTCCCAAGCTTTAAACATCCCAAGGAGCACTGTGCAAGCGATAATATTGAAATGGAAGGAGTATCAGACCACTGCAAATCTACCAAGACCTGGCCGTCCCTCAACTTTCAGCTCATACAAGGAGAAGACTGATCAAAGATACAGCCAAGAGGCCCATGATCACTCTGGATGAACTGCAGAGATCTACAGCTGAGGTGGGAGACTCTTTCCATAGGACAACAATCAGTCGTATATTGCACAAATCTGGCCTTTATGGAAGAGTGGCAAGAAGAAAGCCATTTCTTAAAGATATCCATAAAAAGTGTCATTTAAAGTTTGCCACAAGCCACCTGGGAGACACACCAAACATGTGGAAGAAGGTGCTCTGGTCAGATGAAACCAAAATTGAACTTTTTGGCAACAATGCAAAACGTTATGTTTAAAAGCAACACAGCTCATCACCCTGAATACACCATCCCCACTGTCAAACATGGTGGTGGCAGCATCATGGTTTGGGCTTGCTTTTCTTCAGCAGGGACAGGGAAGATGGTTAAAATTGATGGGAAGATGGTTGGAGCCAAATACAAGGACCATTCTGGAAGAACCTGGTGGAGTCTGCAAAAGACCTGAGACTGGGATGGAGATTTGTCTTCCAACAAGACAATGATCCAAAACATAAAGCAAAATCTACAATGGAATGGTTCAAAAATAAACATATCCAGGTGTTAGAATGGCCAAGTCAAAGTCCAGACCTGAATCCAATCGAGAATCTGTGGAAAGAACTGAAAACTGCTGTTCACAAATGGTGACGCTACAAAGTATTAACTTAAGGGGGCTGAATCATTTTGCACGCCCAATTTTTCAGTTTTTGATTTGTTAAAAAAGTTTGAAATATCCAATAAATGTCGTTCCACTTCATGATTGTGTCCCACTTGTTGTTGATTCTTCACAAAACAATACAGTTTTATATCTTTATGTTTGAAGCCTGAAATGTGGCAAAAGGTCGCAAAGTTCAAGGGGGCCGAATACTTTCGCAAGGCACTGTATGTCTATACTGTATTCTAGTCATGGCTCATCCTATATACAGTTGAAGTCGGAAGTTTACATACACTTAGGTTGGAGTCATTAAAACTCATTTTTCAACCACTCCACAAATGTTTTGTTAACAAACTATAGTTTTGGCAAGTCGGTTAGGACATCTACTTTGTGCATGACACAAGTCATTTTTCCAACAATTGTTTACAAACAGATTATTTCACATATAATTCACTGTATCACAAATCCAGTGGGTCAGAAGTTTACAGAGACAGAGATACTAACGAATACCTACCAACAAACTTTATTCTAGAGCTGGCTGAATATGCTTTGACATATAACTATTTCAGGTTTGATGATGACCTTTATGTGGAGTATTTTTTTAAGAGCGGCAGGGTAGCCTAGTGGTTAGAGCATTGGACTAGTAACTGAAAGGTTGCAAGTTCAAATCCCCAAGCTGACAAGGTACAAAATCTGTCATTCTGCCCCTGAACATGCAGTTAACCCACTGTTCCTAGGCTGTCATTGAAAATAAGAATTTGTTCTTAACTGACTTGCCTAGTAAAAAAAACAACATTTTGTTAACAATGAAAACGAAAATATATTTGTATACCCATAAATATTGACCATGAAGATGGCCATACTCATTGACTAGTACCCCAGTCGGTCTTCAAGTTGAGATACTCAATGAGATGGGGCAGCACTAAGCTAACCTGCAATGTCACTTCCTAGAGTAGCTCAAACATATTATGCTATCCGGGATCCTTGGGATGTCCCTACCCTGAACTCTACCCTCACCTTAACCCTTACCTAACCTTAACCCTTACTGTAATCATTTTAAATGTCAACTTCTATGGGGTAGGGACATCCCAATGATTCTGAATAGCAAGTAATCAAATTGCCCATGAAACAAGATGGCAACACGCTAAAACAACACTTCCTGATCTTCAAATGAGTCATAGGAAGCATTGGGCTGACATCGTCGATGGCTTTGTCCATTCTTTTTACAGTCTATGGATAAGCCAGATAATTTTGTGATCCACACAGCCCAGTGAAATCGCAGGACATATTCATGGGAATAGGAACACTATCAAGGCTGACCTTCATTTATAAGATTGCACAAAAATAGACTGAAGAGTAAGATGACCCAGTCAATGTTAGAGATTTTCTTTGTTTGTGTTTTGATTCGGAGCCTCTATCTAGATATATCTAATCATCCCTTATCACTGTATATTCCTGATTGTGCCATCTGTCTATTCTTTCCACTATCTGTTCTTGATATGATGACAGTGACATTCTCAGACATTGTTATATTCATGAAATGTACAGGCATGTCACAATTTTACCCATATGTATATTCAAAGAAAACATAATCCCCTACAATGACGTTTAATCCGTTTAGTACAAGGGTTTTCAAGCCTCTTTTCATGGACCCACAGCCATTCCATGTATTTGAACTGTTCCACAGCACACCTGATCCAACTTCTCAACTAATCATCAAGCCCTTCAATATGTGAATCAAGTGAACTAGTTCAGGGCTACAACAAAATGGTGAAACGTCTGGGGGTCCCCAATGAGAGGTTAGAAAACCACTGATTTAGTAAGTACATTTGAGATTAAAAAAAATATTCTGAACAAGGGTTGTAAAAGTGTCACTCACCTTAAACTTCCAACGTAAAAAGAAAATAAAAAAAATGTAAAAGGCATTCAGACATTGCCCAGTCAAGACACAGACCACCAAACTCAGACCAAAATGCAAAATCACCCATCTGAAACGATTAGCATTTCAACTCACTTTCTAGACAACGATGCAGAGAAGTGTAGATAGCAACACAGACAAACAGTTTCCTCTTTAGACCACCTTTTCTGTGGAGCTGCTTGTCTAAACATAAACATATATCCTGTTTGTGTTCATAAATAAGATATGAGGGAGCGGAGAAACACTATCCTTCCCCCGAGGTAGACTTTCTCATCTCCCACATGGTAAACTGAGGTCACTCACTGTGTCAGTGAGAGAGGCCAAGACGTTATTGATGCCATTGCTGACACTTATCTGGGCCAGCCTGTGCAGAGCTAGATTATATTTAGTTTTTTTTATGGCCTGTCATTTATAAACAACTAAGATAGAGTCTTGATCTCATGGTGAACTCCATGCAGAGCAGTCTTAAAGAATCAGGCACCAATGGGATAAAAGGATGTACTGCTGTTTGATCATTCCCACACATTAGATGAAGAGTATTGGTTCTGAATTATCTGGTCATTGTACGTATATAATAATGTGATGTTAATGATATGAGATAACGTAATTGTCTCTAAATAATTTTTTAAATATGTCATCCAGGATAAACAATGCAATATTCTGAGAAATGTAATTGTAATCATTCTGATAGCTGTCAAAAAAAGAAGTTACACTTTATTCATTTTTTTGTCAGAAGTATATCGTGGCAGTCTAAAAGTCTTATCTACACCAACAAGTGATAATGTAATCTTTGCATTATCACCCTATCACCCTATCACCCTTAGCTAACCCTAACCTTAACCATTTTAAATGGGACATCCCTTTGGTCAATATCTGTTTCTTGCTTTGCTCTTAGGAAAATGGTGAAAGTGAAAGGAGTGATTTCTGGGGCAGTGTTAAGTGTGGAGGTGGAGCAACTAAAGTTGAAGATTCCCGGTGTGGGACGCCTGCCGTTTGGTGCAACGCAGACCTGTCATTGCCAACAAAGGGTATATAACAATGTATTGAGATAAACTTTTGTTATTGACCAAATACTTATTTTAAACCATAATTTGCAAATAAATTCATTTTCTGGATTTATTTTTCTCATTTTGATGGTCATAGTTGAAGTGTACCTATGATGAAAATTACAGGCCTCTCTCATCTTTTTAAGTGGGAGAACTTGCACAATTGGTGGCTGACTAAATACTTTTTTGCCCCACTGTACATTGTTTGTCTTCAGGAAGACAGTGAGTTGCCGTGCAACAGCTTTTTCAAAAAAATTTGAGAGGAATGGAAGATTCGAAATAGGCCGATAGTTTTTATATTTTCTGGGTCAAGGTTTGGCTTTTTCAAGAGAGGCTTTATTACTGCCACTTTTAGTGAGTTTGGTACACATCCGGTGGATAGAGAGCCGTTTATTATGTTCAACATAGGAGGGCCAAGCACAGGAAGCAGCTCTTTCAGTAGTTTAGTTGGAATAGGGTCCAGTATGCAGCTTGAAGGTTTAGAGGCCATGATTATTTTCATCATTGTGTCAAGAGATATAGTCCTAAAACACTTGAGTGTCTCTCTTGATCCTAGGTCCTGGCAGAGTTGTGCAGACTCAGGACAACTGAGCTTTGGAGGAATACGCAGATTTAAAGAGGAGTCCGTAATTTGCTTTCTAATGATCATGATCTTTTCCTCAAAGAAGTTCATGAATTTATTACTGCTGAAGTGAACGACGTCCTCTCTTGGGGAATGCTGCTTTTTAGTTAGCTTTGCGACAGTATCAAAAATACATTTCGGATTGTTCTTATTATCCCCAATTAAGTTGGAAAAATAGGATGATCGAGCAGCAGTGAGGGCTCTTCGATACTGCACGGTACTGTCTTTCCAAGCTAGTTGGAAGACTTCCAGTTTGGTGTGGAGCCATTTCCGTTCCAATGTTCTGGAAGCTTGCTTCAGAGCTAGGGTATTTTCTGTATACCAGGGAGCTAGTTTCTTATGACAAATATATTTCGTTTTTAGGGATGCAACTGCATCTAGGGTATTGTGCAAGGTTAAATTGAGTTCCTCAGTTAGGTGGTTAACTGATTTTTGTCCTCTGATGTCCTTGGGTAGGCAGAGGGAGTCTGGAAGGGCATCAAGGAATCTTTGGGTTGTCTGAGAATTTATAGCACGACTTTTGATGCTCCTTGGTTGGGGTCTGAGCAGATTATTTGTTGCGATTGCAAATGTGATAAAATGGTGGTCCGATAGTCCAGGATTATGAGGAAAAACATTAAGATCCACAACATTTATTCCATGGGACAAAACTAGGTCCAGAGTATGATTGTGTTAGTGAGTAGGTCCAGAGACATGTTGGACAAAACCCACTGAGTCGATGATGGCTCCGAAAGCCTTTTGGAGTGGGTCTGTGGACTTTTCCAATATTAAAATCACCAAAAATTGGAATATTATCTGCTATGACTACAAGGTCCGATAGGAATTCAGGGAACTCAGTGAGGAACACTGTATAGGGCCCAGGAGGCCTGTAAACAGTAGCTATAAAAAGTGATTGAGTAGGCTGCATAGATTTCATGACTAGAAGCTCAAAATACGAAAATGCCTTTTTTTTTGTAAATTGAAAGATGCTATCGTAAATGTTAGCAACACCTCCGCCTTTGCGGGATGGACGGGGGATATGGTCACTAGTGTAACCAGGAGGTGAGGCCTCATTTAACACAGTAAATTCATCTGGTTTAAGGCACAGACATGGTCTCAATGGGGATAGCTGAGCTGACTACACTGACTGTGCTAGTGGCAGACTCCACGAAGCTGGCAGGCTGGCTAACAGCCTGCTGCCTGGCCTGCACGCTATTTCATTGTGGAGCTAGAGGAGTTAGAGCCCTGTCTATGTTGGTAGATAAGATGAGAGCACCCCTCCAGCTAGGATGGAGTCCGTGACTCCTCAGCAGGCCAGGCTTGGTCCTGTTTGTGGCTGAGTCCCAGAAAGAGGGCCAATTATCTACAAATTCTATCTTTTGGGAGGGGCAGAAAACAGTTTTCAACCAGCGATTGAGTTGTGAGACTGCTGTAGAGCTCATCATTCCCCCTAACTGGGAGGGGGCCAGAGACAATTACTCGATGCCGACACATTTGTCTAGCTGCTGATTTACATGCTGAAGCTATGTTGCGCTTGGTGACCTCTGACTATTTAATCCTAACATTGTTGGTGCCGACGTGGATAACAATATCTCTATACTCGCCAGTTTTTTTCTTTTTTTTTCTTTTTTTCTTCAGATTAGCCTTAACGTCGGTAGCCCTGCCCCTGGTAAACAGTGTATGATCGCTGGATGATTCGTTTTAAGTCTAATACTGCGTGTAATGGAGTCGCCAATGACTAGGGTTTTCAATTTGTTAGAGATAATGGTGGGAAGCTTCGGCGTCTCAGACCCCGTAATAAGAGGAGTAGAGACACGAGAAGGCTCGGCCTCAGACTCCGACTCGCTGGGGAAAACCGGCTGAAAGTTTCTGTCGGCTGAATGAACGACACCGGTTGAGCATTTCTACAGCATTTCCCCCCAGAAGTCATGGGAAAGTTGTCTGGCTGCAGGGACCGTGCGAGGGGATTTACGTTACCATCTGTACTCACTGTACTTACTATCTGGCACAGACGCTGTTTCATCCTTTCCTACACTGAAATTACCCTTGCCTTACGCTTGCGTCTGAAGCTGGGCTTGCAGCACAGCTATCCTCGCCGTAAGGCGATTGTTCTCCTGTTGTCATGTTTTGTCATTTAGTATCATGTCTTGTCCCTGTGCTTCCCATTCTATTCGTTTCCCTCTGCTGGTCTTATTAGGTTCTTTCCCTCTTTCTAGCCCTCTCTCTCCCCCTCCCTCTCTCACTCTCTCGCTCTCTCTTCTCTCTATCGTTCCGTTCCTGCTCCCAGCTGTTCCTATTCCCCTAATCATCATTTAGTCTTCCCACACCTGTTCCCGATCCTTTTCCCTGATTAGAGTCCCTATTTCTCTCCTTGTTTCCCGTACCTGCCCTGTCGGATCCTCATTTATAATTCACCGTGCTGTGTCTATGTTTTGCCCCGTCGTGTCGTGTTTCCCTCAGATGCTGCGTGGTGAGCAGGTGTCTGAGTCTGCTAGGTTCAAGTGCCTTCCCGAGGCAACCTGCAGTTCTCGATCAAGTCTCCAGTCTGTTCTCGTCTTTACGTGTAGTATTATGCTTTTTGTTTTGTAAAGTTTATTCTGGATTAAATACTCTGTTTTCGCCAAGTCGCTTTTGGGTCCTCATTCACCAGCATGACAGAAGGATCCGACCGAGGAATGGACCCAGCGACTACAGACGCTCGTAACACTGCCGTCGAGATCCAAGGAGCCATGCTCGGCAGACACGAGCAGGAATTGTCTGCTGCTCGCCATGCCGTGGAGAACCTGGCCGCTCAGGTTTCCGACCTCTCTGGACAGTTCCAGAGTCTTCGTCTCGTGCCACCTGTTACTTCCTGGCCTGCCGAGCCTCCAGAACCTAGGGTTAATAACCCACCTTGCTACTCCGGGCAGCCCACTGAGTGCCGCTCCTTTCTCACCCAGTGTGAGATTGTGTTCTCTCTCCAACCCAACACATACTCTAGAGAGAGAGCTCGGGTTGCTTACGTCATTTCACTCCTTACTGGCCGGGCCCGAGAGTGGGGCACAGCTATCTGGGAGGCAAGGGCTGATTGTTCTAACAATTACCAGAACTTTAAAGAGGAGATGATTCGGGTTTTTGACCGTTCAGTTTTTGGTGGGGAGGCTTCTAGGGCCCTGGCTTCCCTATGCCAAGGTGATCGATCCATAACGGATTACTCTATAGAGTTTCGTACTCTTGCTGCCTCTAGTGACTGGAACGAGCCGGCGCTGCTCGCTCGTTTTCTGGAGGGACTCCACACAGTGGTCAAAGATGAGATTCTCTCTCGGGAGGTTCCTTCCAGTGTGGACTCTTTGATTGCTCTCGCCATCCGCATAGAACGACGGGTAGATCTTCGTCACCAGGCTCGTGGAAGAGAGCTCGCATCAACGGTGTTTCCCTGCTCCGCATCGCAACCATCTCCCTCCTCTGGCTCTGAGACTGAGCCCATGCAGCTGGGAGGGATTCGCATCTCGACTAAGGAGAGGGAACGGAGGATCACCAACCGCCTGTGCCTCTATTGCGGATTTGATGGACATTTTGTTAATTCATGTCCAGTAAGAGGCCAGAGCCCATCAGTAAGCGGAGGGCTACTGGTGAGCGCTACTACTCAGGTCTCTTCATCTAGATCTTGTACTACTATGTCGGTCCATCTACGCTGGACCGGTTCGGGTGCTACATGCAGTGCCTTGATTGACTCTGGGGCTGAGGGTTGTTTCATGGACGAAGCATGGGTTCGGAAACATAACATTCCTTTCAGACAGTTAGACAAGCCTACGCCCATGTTTGCCTTAGATGGTAGTCATCTTCCCAGTATCAAATTTGAGACACTACCTTTAACTCTCACAGTATCTGGTAACCACAGTGAGACTATTTCTTTTTTGATTTTTCGTTCACCTTTCACACCTGTTGTTTTGGGTCATCCCTGGCTAGTATGTCATAATCCTTCTATTAATTGGTCTTGTAATTCTATCCTATCCTGGAACGTATCTTGTCATGTGAAGTGCTTAATGTCTGCCATCCCTCCCATTTCTTCTGTCCCCACTTCTCAGGAGGAACCTGGCGATTTGACAGGAGTGCCGGAGGAATATCATGATCTGCGCATGGTCTTCAGTCGGTCCCGAGCCAACTCCCTTCCTCCTCACCGGTTGTATGATTGTAGTATTGATCTCCTTCCGGGGACCACTCCTCCTCGGGGTAGACTATACTCTCTGTCGGCTCCCGAACGTAAGGCTCTCGAGGATTATTTATCTGTGTCTCTTGACGCCGGTACCATAGTGCCTTCTTCCTCTCCGGCCGGGGCGGGGTTCTTTTTGTTAAGAAGAAGGACGGTACTCTGCGCCCCTGCGTGGATTATCGAGGGCTGAATGACATAACGGTTAAGAATCGTTATCCGCTTCCCCTTATGTCATCAGCCTTCGAGATTCTGCAGGGAGCCAGGTGCTTTACTAAGTTGGACCTTCGTAACGCTTACCATCTCGTGCGCATCAGAGAGGGGGACGAGTGGAAAACGGCGTTTAACACTCCGTTAGGGCATTTTGAGTACCGGGTTCTGCCGTTTGGTCTCGCCAATGCGCCAGCTGTTTTTCAGGCATTAGTTAATGATGTTCTGAGAGACATGCTGAACATCTTTGTTTTTGTCTATCTTGACGATATCCTGATTTTTTCACCGTCACTCGAGATTCATGTTCAGCACGTTCGACGTGTTCTACAGCGCCTTTTAGAGAATTGTCTCTACGTAAAGGCTGAGAAGTGTTCTTTTCATGTCTCCTCCGTTACTTTTCTCGGTTCCGTTATTTCCGCTGAAGGCATTCAGATGGATTCCGCTAAGGTCCAAGCTGTCAGTGATTGGCCCGTTCCAAGGTCACGTGTCGAGTTGCAGCGCTTTTTAGGTTTCGCTAATTTCTATCGGCGTTTCATTCGTAATTTCGGTCAAGTTGCTGCCCCTCTCACAGCTCTTACTTCTGTCAAGACGTGTTTTAAGTGGTCCGGTTCCGCCCAGGGAGCTTTTGATCTTCTAAAAGAACGTTTTACGTCCGCTCCTATCCTCGTTACTCCTGACGTCACTAGACAATTCATTGTCGAGGTTGACGCTTCAGAGGTAGGCGTGGGAGCCATTCTATCCCAGCGCTTCCAGTCTGACGATAAGGTTCATCCTTGCGCTTATTTTTCTCATCGCCTGTCGCCATCTGAGCGCAACTATGATGTGGGTAACCGTGAACTGCTCGCCATCTGCTTAGCCCTAGGCGAATGGCGACAGTGGTTGGAGGGGGCGACCGTTCCTTTTGTCATTTGGACAGACCATAAGAACCTTGAGTACATCCGTTCTGCCAAACGACTTAATGCCCGTCAAGCTCGTTGGGCGTTGTTTTTCGCTCGTTTCGAGTTTGTGATTTCTTACCGTCCGGGTAGCAAGAACACCAAGCCTGATGCCTTATCCCGTCTGTTTAGTTCTTCTGTGGCTTCTACTGATCCCGAGGGGATTCTTCCTTATGGGCGTGTTGTCGGGTTGACAGTCTGGGGAATTGAAAGACAGGTTAAGCAAGCACTCACGCACACTGCGTCGCCGCGCGCTTGTCCTAGTAACCTCCTTTTCGTTCCTGTTTCCACTCGCCTGGCTGTTCTTCAGTGGGCTCACTCTGCCAAGTTAGCTGGTCATCCCGGTGTTCGAGGCACTCTTGCGTCTATTCGCCAGCGATTTTGGTGGCCGACTCAGGAGCGTGACACGCGCCGTTTCGTGGCTGCTTGTTCGGACTGCGCGCAGACTAAGTCGGGTAACTCTCCTCCTGCCGGTCGTCTCAGACCGCTCCCCATTCCTTCTCGACCATGGTCTCACATCGCCCTAGACTTCATTACCGGTCTGCCTTTGTCTGCGGGGAAGACTGTGATTCTTACGGTTGTCGATAGGTTCTCTAAGGCGGCACATTTCATTCCCCTCACTAAACTTCCTTCCGCTAAGGAGACGGCACAAATCATTATCGAGAATGTGTTCAGAATTCATGGCCTCCCGTTAGACGCCGTTTCAGACAGAGGCCCGCAATTCACGTCACAATTTTGGAGGGAGTTCTGTCGTTTGATTGGTGCGTCCGTCAGTCTCTCTTCCGGGTTTCATCCCCAGTCTAACGGTCAAGCAGAGAGGGCCAATCAGACGATTGGTCGCATACTACGCAGCCTTTCTTTCAGAAACCCTGCGTCTTGGGCAGAACAGCTCCCTGGGCAGAATACGCTCACAACTCGCTTCCTTCGTCTGCTACCGGGTTATCTCCGTTTCAGAGTAGTCTGGGTTACCAGCCTCCTCTATTCTCTTCCCAGCTTGCCGAGTCCAGCGTTCCCTCCGCTCAAGCGTTTGTCCAACGTTGTGAGCGCACCTGGAGGAGGGTGAGGTCTGCACTTTGCCGCTACAGGGCACAGACTGTGAGAGCCGCCAATAAACGCAGGATTAAGAGTCCTAGGTATTGTTGCGGCCAGAGAGTGTGGCTTTCCACTCGCAACCTTCCTCTTACGACAGCTTCTCGTAAGTTGACTCCGCGGTTCATTGGTCCGTTCCGTGTCTCCCAGGTCGTCAATCCTGTCGCTGTGCGACTGCTTCTTCCGCGACATCTTCGTCGCGTCCATCCTGTCTTCCATGTCTCCTGTGTTAAGCCCTTTCTTCGCACCCCCGTTCGTCTTCCCTCCCCCTCCCGTCCTTGTCGAGAGCGCACCTATTTACAAGGTACATAAGATCATGGACATGCGTTCTCGGGGACGGGGTCACCAATACTTAGTGGATTGGGAGGGTTACGGTCCTGAGGAGAGGAGTTGGGTTCCGTCTCGGGACGTGCTGGACCGTTCACTCATTGATGATTTCCTCCGTTGCCGCCAGGATTCCTCTCGAGTGCGCCAGGAGGCGCTCGGTGAGTGGGGGGTACTGTCATGTTTTGTCATTTAGTATCATGTCTTGTCCCTGTGCTTCCCATTCTATTCGTTTCCCTCTGCTGGTCTTATTAGGTTCTTTCCCTCTTTCTAGCCCTCTCTCCCCCTCCCTCTCTCACTCTCTCGCTCTCTCTTCTCTCTATCGTTCCGTTCCTGCTCCCAGCTGTTCCTATTCCCCTAATCATCATTTAGTCTTCCCACACCTGTTCCCGATCCTTTTCCCTGATTAGAGTCCCTATTTCTCTCCTTGTTTCCCGTACCTGCCCTGTCGGATCCTCATTTATAATTCACCGTGCTGTGTCTATGTTTTGCCCCGTCGTGTCGTGTTTCCCTCAGATGCTGCGTGGTGAGCAGGTGTCTGAGTCTGCTAGGTTCAAGTGCCTTCCCGAGGCAACCTGCAGTTCTCGATCAAGTCTCCAGTCTGTTCTCGTCTTTACGTGTAGTATTATGCTTTTTGTTTTGTAAAGTTTATTCTGGATTAAATACTCTGTTTTCGCCAAGTCGCTTTTGGGTCCTCATTCACCAGCATGACACCTGTATATTATGAATACAGTGACTGCAATTAGAAGGCTTCATGTTAATGTTATTACTTAGCTTCGGCTGTTGGAGGCCCTGACGAACCATGTCCAGATAAAGCATCCGGAGTGAAAAAGGTGAATGAAAAAAAGTTGAGTGAGGGAAAAACTAAAAATATAAACGGTAATTAAAAAGTAAAAACTGTAAAGTTGGCAGGTAGCAAAGTAAGGTTGGCAACAAAATGCAGGAAGCCGATTCTACATTTAATTTTGGATTGGAGATGCTTAATGTGAGTCTGGAAGGAGAGTTACAGTCTAACCAGACACCTAGGTATTTGTAGTTGTCCACATATTCTAAGTCAGAACCGTCCAGAGTAGTGATGCTGGACAGGTGGGCAGATGTGGGCAACGATTGGTTGACGGAAGGAGAGTTGTATGGCATTGAAGCTCTTCTGGAGGTTTGTTAACACTGTGTCCAAAGAAGGGCCAGAAGTATACAAAATGGTGTTGTCTGCGTAGAGGTGGATCAGTGAATCACCAGCAGCATGAGCGACATCATTGATGTATACAGAGAAGAGAGTTAGCCTGAGAATTGAACCCTGTGGCACCCCCGTAGAGACTGCCAGAGGTCCGGACAACAGGCCCTCTGATTTGACACACTGAACTCTGTCTGAGAAGTAGTTGGTGAACCAGGCGATGGTCGGTGATCTGTTTGTTACCTTGGCTTTCAAAGAGAGGCAGGGTAGGATAGATACAGGTCTGTAGCAGTTTGGGTCTAGAGTGTCTCTCCCTTTGAAGAGGGGGATGACCGCGGCAGCTTTCCAATCTCTGGGGATCTCAGACGATACGAAAGAGAGGTTGAACAGGCTAGTACTAGGGTTTGCAACAATTTCGGCGGATAATTTTAGAAAGTGAGGGTCCAGATTGTCTAGCCCAGCTGATTTGTAGGGGTCCAGATTTTGCAGCTCTTTCAGAACATCAGCTATCTGGATTTGGGTGAAAGAGAAATGGGGAGGCTTGGGCATGTTGCTGTGTGGGGTGCAGGGCTGTTGACTGGGGTAGGGGTAGCCAGATGGAAAGCAAATGGAAAAATTGATTTATTGGTGGTGACAGTGTTTCCTAGCCTCAGTGCAGTGGGCAGCTGGGAGGAGGTGCTCTTATTCTCCATGGACTTTATAATGATGGAGCTTCCATGGCTGCTCCTGTACTAAGTGGACCTAATGTCAGGACTGGTATTGCTGCTAGCCCTGGTATGGTTTTGAGACCTGTTCAGAAATCTTGACCTCATGAATGTGCTATGTCAAAGGAAACTTTGACTGTGAATAAAGTTAACTTCATAGCTTTCATTAGTAAGGTTATCTAAATGACTTGTATTGTGGAAAGCAGAAATGGCAGGTTGAATTTATTATAATATATATATATATATATATATTTTTTTTTTTAGTAGTACATAATTAGACAGACCATGATTTCTCGCACACTTCAGCACAGTAGGTGGCGGCATGCACCTTAACGTTTGTTTGCGGACCGCCATGATATCAAGGAAGAATTAGTGCACATTAATCATTTGTAATGTTCTGCTACGAAGGATATTTTTCCCGCCACCAGGTGGCCGTCACAGCGCTCGGACATCAACATCATAGATCATCCCTAGCATTTTTTCACCTGTGCGCGCACTGCAGCCACAGATAGGACATCACAAGACGCACGTATTGTGTAATTTGGGGGAAACCATTGGAGCGTTCGTGCGAAAAACCGATTGAGCCAGTTTGTGGAAAACAATTCATGGAGTGTTTCGGTCAGCAGAAAATACCACTGTAGTCTCCTCCTGTGGCACATTTAGCGGAAATGCTTTACCTGGTGTTTCAGTTCGGACTGTGAACCACTTTGGAGAGGAACGCAGGGGAAGCGCTTCAAATGTAAAGCAGATGAGGCAGAATTTGACCTATCAAATCGGGATTTAAAAGTATTTAATCCAAAGGTAAACATATTCCGAATGAATGTTTTTTGCCGTCGTCTGCAGGCCATTTCTGTATGGCAAGTTTCTAATACTTTATAGTCAGTGTGTTATGTGTAGTGTAGCATGCTGAATTTGGCAGTTGTGTGATGAGGGGAACGTGAACTCACGTGTCATCATAATGTCATAACTTTTTTATGAGCTCTGACATATGCCGCGGTCAAATACTTGTTGGAACTAGGAAACTCTGAAATGTTCTAATGGTTGTAGCCTAGTTATACGCGTGCCGCGTTCAACGAATCAGCAAGTCGGACATTTCTTAGTTCCGACCAGCATATGAACGTGGCAATAATGATAAGTGTCATATATTTCATAACTTTCATCCTAAAGTTGAACTTTCCTACTAAACAATGAGGAAAATAAGATCTCAATGACGTATCAATATCTTGCCTGGACAACCAACGTTGAATTGCATTGAATTCTACATCGGGCAGAAATTATCGTTTGAATCAGGAGTTTCCTCTCACGACCTCTACAAGCCAGAATGTTAAATACAATTCTATTTTAACATACTTTACAGTTTGGCCTTGTGGTTAGTCCTTTTGATGGTAGGAATGTCGCACAATCGGCTATATCAACAGGGAAGTATAACTACATACACTTTTCAAAGGGCTGGTAGTGCAGTCATATTTCTATCACCTGAAGCATGTGCTGAACCATGGAAACACGTGCACGAGCTCAGCAAATCCTGCATGTATTTTTATGTTGTGGGCATGCTTCATTCAGTTGATAGAAATCGGAATGCACTACAAGCGCTTCGAAAAGTTGATGTAATTATACTTTCCTGTGGATATATTGTCTCACATTCCTACCGCCAAAAGGACCAAACGGTAAAGTACATTCAAATATCATTTTATTACACTTTCTGGCTTGTAGAGGTCGTGAGAGGAAACGTTCCTGATTCAAACGCTTATCCCCTTTGTAGAATGCAATGCAATTCAACATAGGGTTTCCAGGCAAATCAAGATCATGCTTTTAGAACTATGTGAGGTAGGCCTAATATGACATAGTCTACATGATTGGCAATCGGTGGTACAGTACAGGTACAGCAAACTTGGCATGCAGGGTCAGGGTGGTGGATAGCCTGGAGACCCAATGTTGAATTGCATTGGAACTGTCAAACAGACAGGTAAAAATACATATAATCTTAAACATGTTTTACGAAAGAGATATTTACAATGAAAGACATTTAGTTTTCTATTAATTATCTGAGCAGGACTCATAGACACTGACATAGTGCCAACCTACCTTACCATAACACTATCTCTCCCAGTCAATGGCCTCATGGCAGTCTGATACATGTATTTCCTATTTCCTTTATCTTGAGTGAAGATTATTTATTAACCTGACTGGAGATAACCTGACAGTCTCAGTTCTCGAGAGGGGACTTCTTCTGTTTGTAGACATACTGTACATTGCCTGGCCATGGACTTAGAACTGAAAGCTGCAAACAAAGTTGTTTTGACTGCAGATCAATTGTGAAATGAAACAGGACTCCAATTTATTCACATCTTTTTATGGATAAAGTCCTTTTGGAGACAAATTGGCCAGATTTCAGTCGTTTTAGACGTTGTCACATGATATGTCAGTTGCTTGTTTTGTCTCGTTAATTTGATTGTGGACAATTAAAACCTGATAATTACCAGTAAATTACCAGTGCAGTCTGCTAATAAACATTGGCCTATAGTTTATTTTGACAAAATTGTCCTGATCATTTCAGAACACCCCTCTCTAACCTGATGACTTCACCATGACTTCTGAACTGGAGTGGAGACAATAAACTTTTGTTTAGGAAGGGTGTGTCCTGCACTGGTGTTTCTTCCTTCTCACTCGGCTGCCTGCCAAGCCAGGGCTTGTACCCATGGAGATAACAGGTGCCTTATGTAACCACAGATCCAGGGGGAGATTCCTCTGCACAACTAGGGCCCTGACCTTTCTTCCAGCATGGGACTTGACCTAGAAAAACTCAGGGCCCTAGGAATAGAGGGATGAGGGCATGACAGATCAAGAGGATCTTAAGAGAGGAAGGATAGCTCAGTCTAGACAGTGGTTAGTGTTTGGGAGAAGTCAGGGGAAAATGACCACAGTGACCAGTGGGGAGGAGGGCTAATCAGTAGAACTTAGTTCACAGCAGTGTGAACAGATAACGTCTCAGTATTATGATGGGCTGTAGACATTCTAGCCTCAGTCTGGAATTGACGACAGTCCCGTGAGTGTGGTGAAATCAGCAGTGACTCAGGTCTGTAGTGTAGTGAGAAGCCTCCTTTGTGTAGACAGAGTGGTAGACACTATGTTTAATCAGTGGGATTGGTTTACTTACTCATCTGTAATCATTGAACCATTGATCAGCACTAATGGGAGATCCAATCAGTCAAAACGTTAGCCACGCTAATGTGTGTGTGAGCATGTGTCTCATGTTCTCAGGCCAACATTCCTAGGTCGGCGGACTGTGTTTCAGTAGTAGCCAAACGGGACAGGCCTTCTTTTAGTAGCCTATTTAGGCACTCTGAAATGCCAAAACAGTTTACATAGAGAACATTTGCATTTGTCCACTGCTGGATTGGTCTGCTCTGCTCTGTCTGCATGTCTGCTAACCCTATACCATCTAGTCCTTACTATAAGATTTCCCAGTCCTCACCCTACATAGTGCTTAGTGTATGGCAGTCTGTGACTGAGTGAGTGAGTGAGTGTGTGTTATTGTGGTTGGGGCACAGAGGGCTTGTTTTGACTGGAGAGAACAGAGACTTCAGAGATGCCAGTGGCAGGAGAGGATGTTTTTTAAGCCACAGCTGTGTTTATCCCAGCAGTCACTAAGTCACTACTGTCAAAAGACTTCACCTCCCCTGGTTTTGTTCCCTCAGACCAGGGTCTTAATCCCCATAGATACAGAGGTCCAGGCTTAGGCCCACGGCAACACTTATATGAGGTCTAGAAACGGGCATATTCAATAGCCCAGTCTGAGAAACTCAAGAGTCTCTCACTATTGAAACATGTGAACAATATGAGAAAGTAATGAGGGGTACCGGTAACTTTAGCCTGTGCATAATTTGTTTTAAAACTTTATCTTACAATGGTATTCTCTTATGGCCCTTACATTATGTTTTTACGTCTCTGGTTCCTAGGCTACTTTATAAGTTCTCTGTCAGGCAGAAAGAGGGAGGTAGGTGGGTGGGGAGGGGGGGGGGACAAGAGGGAGAGAGGGGGTGAAGGATATTTGGAAAGAGGAGTTCCTCAGTAATTATCATTCTCTCAGGAATGCAGGCTCTACTCTTAGACAAGCTGCTGCATGGCTACAGTGGCCCAACAGCACTCAGACTTGAACAGATCTGTCCACGGCTCCACATATTCACCCGTACAGCAACAATGACCCTGATTCACTGTCGACTGACCTCATTTCAGTTGGGTCTTATCCAACTCTTTATGTATTTTTAGTATTGGCATGTACTGTTGTGTTGAATTTATTTCTATCAATATCCTGATCCACATATCCTTTATTATAGCAAACAGAAACTTAGGTAAGGTTTTGCCTCAAGAAAAATGCATATCTATATATTCTTGAAATACTAGCGTTCAAACTCACTGTCTCTTTAGAAGGCCATTTGTGTCTTGTCGGATGTTTTTGAATGTTTCCTCTTTTCCACTAATTTTTACAAAAGTCCATGGGAAGACCAGGAATTGTCCAGAGCCATGTGCATAAAATGCTTTTGAAAAAATGCATTGGGAAAAAAATATGATTTGTTAACGCAATGTTCTGACATTTGCCTTGTACAACGTACCTCTATGTGTTTTGAGCTCTGAATTTTTTGTAACTTTGAGTGAAATCATCACATTGAAAATAGGCACATTCCTTTGGTCTTACCCGTTGTCATTGCTTATTAATGTGACAATCCTTTTTAGGAGATGGATTTCATTGGGTTGTTCCAGTTTTCCCCTAGTGGTGACTCACATACATCATGTACATACAGTTGAAGTCGGAAGTTTACATACACTTAGGCTGGAGTCATTAAAACTTGTTTTTCCAAACATTCCACAAATTTCTTGTTAACAGAACAATAGTTTTGGCAAGTCGGTTAGGACATCTATTTTGTGCATGACATAAGTAATGTTTCCAACAATTGTTTACAGACAGATTATTTCACTTATTCACTGTATTACAATCGCAGTGGGTCAGAAGTTTACATACACAAAGCTGACTGTGCCTTTTAACCTGCTTGGAAAATTCCAGAAAATGATGTCATGGCTTTAGAAGCTTCTGATAGGCTAATTAACATAATTTGAGTCAATTGGAGGTGTACCTGTGGATGTATTTCAAGGCCTACCTTCAAACTCAGTGCCTCTTTGCTTGACATCATAGTACGCAAGAATAAACACCATGGGACCACGCAGCCATCATAACGCTCAGTAAGGAGATGCGTTCTGTCTTCTAGAGATGAACATACTTTGGTGCGAAAAGTGCAAATCAATCCCAGAACAACAGCAAAGGACCTTGTGAAGATGCTGGAGGAAACCTTTACAAAAGTATCTATATCCACAGTAAAACAAGTTCTATATTGACATAACCTGAAAGGCCGCTCAGTAAGGAGGAATCCACTGCTCCAAAACCGCCATAAAAAAAGCGGTTTGCAACTGCACATGGGGACAAACATGGTACTTTTTGGAGAAATGTCCTCTGGTCAGATGAAACCATGGAGCAATGGGGTGGCAGCATCACATTGTGGAGTGCTTTGCTGCAGGAGGGACTGGTGCACTTCACAAAATAGATGGCTTCATGAGGATGGAAAATTATGTGAATATATTGAAGCAACATCTCAAGACATCAGTCAGGGTCTTCCAAATGGACAATGACCCCAAGCATACTTCCAAAGTTGTGGCAAAATGGCTTAAGGACAACAAAGTCAAGGTATTTTAGAATGGCCATCACAAAGCCCTGACCTTAATCCTATAGAACATTTGTGGTCAGAACTGAAAAAGTGTGTGCAAGCAAGGAGGCCTACAAACCTGACTCCGTTACACCAGCTCTGTCAGAAGGAATGGGCCCAATTTATTGTGGGAATCTTGTGGAAGGCTAACGGAAACGTTTAACCCAAGTTAAACAATTTAAAGGCAATGCTACCAAATACTAATTGAGTGTATGTCAACTTCTGACCCATTGGGAATGTGATGAAAGAGATTAAAGCTGAAATAAATCTTTCTCTCAACTATTATTCGGACATTTCACATTCTTAAAATAAGGTGGTGATCCTAGCTGACCTAAGACAGGGAATTTTTAAATGTCAGGAATTGTGAAAAACTGAGTTTAAATGTATTTGGCTAAGGTGTATGTAAACTTCCGACTTCAACTGTACACCGCGCCTCTGGTTCAGAACATGCATGTGTTCTAATCACCTGCCTCACTGTAGAATCCCCTTCACTTGAGTGGTTCTGCTCTTCTTTATTTGATAATGCCCACAGAATAGAGGCATACCCTGATTTATGAAATATCAGTACTAGAGGTCGACCGATTATGGTTGTCAACGCCGATACCGATTATTGGAGGACTAAAAAAAGCCGATACCGGTTAATCGGACGATAAAAAAAAAGTATTTATTTATAATAATGACAATTACAACAATACTGAATGAACACTTATTTTAACTTAATATAATACCTAAATTAAAATCAATTTAGCCTCAAATAAATAATGAAACGTTCAATTTGGTTTAAATAATGCAAAAACAAAGTGTTGGAGAAGTAAAAGTGCAATATGTGCCACGTAAAAAAAGCTAATGTTTAAGTTCCTTGCTCAGAACATGAGAACATATGAAAGTTGGTGGTTCCTTTAAACATGAGACTTCAATATTCCAAGGTAAGAGGTTTTAGGTTGTAGTTAATATAGTATTTATAGGACTATTTCTCTCTATATACCATTCGTATTTCATATACCTTTGACTATTGGATGTTCTTATAGGCACTATAGTATTGCCAGTGTAACAGTATAGCTTCCGTCCCTCTCCTCGCCCATACCTGGGCTCGAATCAGGAACACATCGACAACAGCCACACTCGAAGCAGCGTTACCCATCGCTCCACAAAAGCTGTGGCCCATGCAGAGCAAGGGGAATAACTACTCCAAGTCTCAGAGCGAGTGACGTTTGAAACGCTATTAGCACGCACCCCGCTAACTAGCTAGCCATTTCACATCGGTTACACCAGCCATTAGGCTGATAGGCTTGAAGTCATAAACAGCGCTCTGCTTGCGAAGAGCTGCTGGCAAAACGCACAAAAGTGCTGTTTGAATGAATGCTTTCGAGCCTGCTGCTGCCTACCATCGCTCAGTCAGACTGCTCTATCAAATCATAGACTTAATTATAACATAACACACAGAAATACGAGCCTTTGGTCATTAATATGGTCGAATCCGGAAACTGCCATTTCGAAAACATAACGTTTATTATTTTAGTGAAATACGGAAACGTTCGGTATTTTATCTAACGGGTGGCATCCCTAAGTCTAAATATTCTTGTTACATTGCACAACCTTCAATGTTATGTCATAATTATGTAAAATTCTGGCAAATTAGTTCGCAATGAGCCAGGCTGCCCAAACTGTTGCATATACCCTGACTCTGCGTGCAATGAACGCAAGAGAAGGCACAATTTCACCTGGTTAATATTGCCTACTCACCTGGATTTCATTTAGCTAAATAAGCAGGTTTAAAAATATATACTTCTGTGTATTGATTTTAAGAAAGGCATTGGTGTTTACGGTTAGGTACAGTCATCCAACGATTGTGCTTTTTTCGCAAATACGCTTTTGTTAAATCATCCCCCAGCGTTGCATCGATTATATGCAATGCGGGACACACTAGATAAACTGGTAATATCATCAACCATGTGTAGTTAACTAGTGATTGATTGATTGATTGATTAGTTTTTTATACGATAAGTTTAATGCCAGCTAGCAACTTACCTTGGCTTCTACTGCATTGGCGTAACAGGCAGTCTCCTTGTGGAGTGCAATGTAATCAGGTGGTTAGAGCGCTGGACTAGTTTAACTGTAAGGTTGCAAGATTGCATCCCCCGAGCAGACAAGGTGAAAATCTGTCGTTTCTGCCCCTGAAAGAGGCAGTTAACCCACCATTCCTAGGCCGTCATTGAAAATACGAATGTGTTCTTAACTGACTTGCCTAGTTAAATAAAGTTTTTTTTTTATATCGGCAAAATCAGTGCCCAAAAATACAGATTTCCGATTGTTATGAAAACTTCAAATCGACCCTAATTAATCGGCCATTCCGATGAATCGGTTGACCTCTGATCAATCAGTACCGTAAAGCCACCTTTCACATGAGTAAAATGTTGACACTTAATCAGTTATTACAGCAGCATGCGCCATTATTTCACATAATGTTCACTCTATTCAAAACTGTACATGGGCAGTTCCATCAAAAGTGGCCCATGAGCACCAACATGGGAATCTCATAGCAGCATATCATATTGGGTGTCAAATTAAAGCTGAGTCTATATTTTTAGGAAATGAAGGCATAGATACATTTTTCAAACATTTCCATCTAAGGAATATGGCATAACTTAATGCTTTGACAAGTTCACAGAAGTAAAAAAACGTGTGAATCCGTTACCAAATTGGTAACAGAATTACCCCAATAGTGTAACGGAATTACTGCAACTGAGTTAGTTACAATGGTCACAAACACAGTTGGGTCACTTGCTCCTGTCCTCCCTTCCATGGCATACTGCTTTGTTCAGCTCACAACTATTTTATTTGTCTTTCTGTTGTCTGGTGGTCAAACCAAGAGTGTTAAAACAGCCTAAGTCTTGACAACTCCTCCCTCTCTCTCTCCTGTTAATATCACCTCTCCCAGCTCTTACTGACACCTACCCATGAGCCCCCTCTTTCCATTTACTATAATCAACATCCTCACCCACTGAGCACCAACTAACACCAGACCTCCATTGATGTTGAAAATGTGTAAAAATGTGGTCAGTTCACCCTGGCCTTGATGTTAACGTCAACAGACAGACCGGACTGGACCTATCATAGACATGTTTCACAAGTTTGCATAGCACAAGTACAGTATATTGAGTAGAATACAGTACTGTACAGTGAGTTGAGCACAGTAGTCCAATACACTAGTACAGTATATCTACTTTACTGAACTACTGAGCTGTGCTGTGATGTCCAAAGTTGTGAAACGTGAGGAGAATAATTATGCATTTCTGTGTCGTAGAGATCAGGGACCCATAGAATCATAAAACACGGGACGAGATGTTAAAAACTGTCCATTGTGCCAATAGATGGAATGCACTCGCATGAGATTTGCCGTGATGTTGACAGAGTGGCATGGGAGGTTTATTTCTTAGACTGGGGTAAGATGTCAATTTTTGGGACACATCCTCAGTAGTGTGCCTTCGAATCAGTGGGTGTTTCGGCCTTTAATCACTAAACACCCTCATCAAAGGTGGCCAGCTAAAGGGTGATCAAGCCTTAGCTTGTGTCCCATGCCCAATTAAGATGTCCCACAGGACTGTGCAAGGCAGGGGCGTCCTCTTCCCTGAGCCAGCCATACAGCTGACCGCATACCTCATATGCCCTCCTCAAGTTGGAGGGATCTGAATTGAGTTCTCAGGTGGGGGTGAGGGGTCATGAAGTTATAGCCCAGCAAGGGTCCTTCCGTTTGATCCAGATCCACTGGCTGCCTCTTTCAGCTGCTTGAGAAACTGCTCTGACGGTCTGCCGCAGAGCCTGTCCAAGTTCTTTCAGCAACCTGATGATGGAAGAAGCCACGAATCCTCTGCATCCCACTTCAACTGGCCAGACTTTTGCATTCCAGCCACGCTGAGTTGCGTCTGCTGCCAACTCTGTGTAACGCAGTTTCTTACGCTCGTAGGCCTCTTCAACAGAGTTTTCCCACGGGACTGTGAGCTCTATGATGTACACAGCCTTTCGTGAAGGGGACCAGAGTACCATGTCTGGCCTAAGGTTGGTAGAAGCAATCTCAGGTGGAAAAATGAGTTGCTGGCCAATATCGACAAGCATCTTCCAGTCCCGGGCCATGGCTAGGTGTCCAGTTTCTGGCTTTGTAGGAGGATACTTGGGCCTTTTCTGTCCCTCCCGGATGAATGTTGTTGTTTTGACGGGATTGCTTGTTTTTGGAGGTAATGAATTGGTTGCACTCCTCTTGGTCTCAAGTGCTGCAGCCAGGCTCTTGAGGACCTGATTGTGCCTCCAGGTGTAGCGGCCTTGTGAGAGGCTGGTCTTGCAACCTGTCATTATATGCCTGAGAGTCGCTGGAGCTGGGCAGAGGGGGCAGGTCGAGTCCTCGCCATACCATTGATGTAGATTTTTTGGTGATGGAAGCACATCATAAACAGCTCTTATGATGAAGCTGATGTTGCTTGCCTCCATTTGCCAAAGCTCACTCCAGTTGATCTTTCTCCTCTCCAGGCCTTCCCACCGCGTCCATTGCCCTTGTTTAGCAAGAGAGACAGCCTTTGCACTTCTTGCAGTCTCCTCCTGTCTGCGCACCTCCTCGGCCACCAGCTTCCTGCGTTCAGATGTTGTTGCCTTATGGAACGTTGGTTTGCTTGCTGCCAGGCCAAAGCCTCCTCTTCCATGCTGGATATTCCCCACAATGTCTTGGTGTCTCAGGGCTGATGTTGCTTGCTGCACAGCCTTGGATGATGTCCATTTCCGTCCAGTTTGTAGGGGAGGTGCAGCCTTGCTAATGATCTGGTCTTTGGAGTCCTTCAATGTCATCTGAAGTCTTACTTTAGAGCACTTGTACTCCTCCGTTAGACTTGTAAGAGGTAGTTCAAGGACCCCTTTGCCATAGAGGCCGATGTTACTCAGGCATTGTGGGACACCCAGCCATTTCTTCACGTATGAGGTAATGGTTCGCTCCATCTTCTCCACTGTTGTTATTGGGACCTCATAGACGGTGAGTGGCCACATTACCCGGGGGAGAAGTCCAAACTGTAGGCACCAGAGCTTGAGCCTCCCAGGCAGTAGGGTCTTGTTGATGTTCTCAAGGGACCCATGATGTAATTCCATTACAGTAATTCCGTTACCGTGTGTAAATCCACTAAACTTAAGGTAGGTGCCTTCTCATAACCAAAATATATATATTTTAAAACTCAAGATGCCATGTCATAGCTGAAAACCCATCTTTTTTATTTGAATTCTGAGCAGATATTTTAAGAATTTTTGGAGAATGTGGTCGCATAAAACACTGAGGGAGATTTTACCGTAATTCTGTCACCAAAGTTTGCATCTGCACAGTTCTTCCACTAAATTAGTAAAAATAAAAAATTAAAACAATTATTAAAAGTAGTCCTTGTGCATAGAGTTTGGTTTGTTAAACTTTGAAATCAATGGTTTTAGTTTGGCATACATTTTCAAGTGAAAAAATCTGAGTAAAAGTGTAATTCCCTTATCATGGAATTGCCCACATTATACTACCCTAAGAGGACATTGGGTTTGAGGGGGGGGGATCTATGTCCCACACAGATCTCTGAAGGTGGACTAAATGTTGACTAGAACCTTGAAAACTGCTTTGCCACTTTAAATCCCAGTGTCCAGACTTGGAGGTAAATGTGAATGTGCTCTTGTTTAAACTAAGCTATACTCAGTCTTTAAACAAAGGTGTCTGTTTCACTGCCACACCCTCCTGTCTTTGACTTGTCCCCACGGGCGCATGTACCAGCCAGGTTTGCTTCCTCACCCTGAGTCACTTTTGCAACAACTCCTGTAGTGTAAACTTATTCCAATCTTCACTTGCACAATACTATGACATTAATATACAGATTGTGCTGTTGCATTGCAATGGTCTGGATGTGTCTGCCACAGCAGGGAGGGTGCATGATATTTATGCCTCTATCATTCTCACTCAATATTCACGATTTAAATCATAATAAATATTTAATCATGGTAGCATCCACATTAATGAAGTTTTCAGAAACATATTCTATTCTTATTTAAAATAAAATGAACTCTAAAATGACACAGTACATTATTTACCATTCATTAATATTGGGCACAACAAGGGACTAGATCAAGTGCATGAATTTCTAAACGGTAAAAGAGACATGAAAAACCCTTATACAAAAGGAGGCACTGTACTGCCGCCTCATAAAGCATTTGATCTTAAATCCAATGCCGAAGTATAGAACCAAATTCAAAGTTTTAGCGTCACTGTCCAAATAAATACATAGGGGAGTGTACAAAGTACTGTGTGGGTCTGATGTTTTCTTCCGGCAAAGCAGGTGCCAGTGTCTTAAATCCCCAGGCTTACTCATATAAAACTGGAGACCTACATATCCCATGGAATTTATGCTCTGGCAGCTTCATTAAATAATACCCGCAAAACACCCGTCTTAATGTCAACAGTGAAGAGGCGACTCCGGGATGCTGGCCTTCTAGGCGGAGTTCCTCTGTCCAGTGTCATATTAATCTTTTATTTGTAATCTTTTATTTTTATTGGCCAGTCTGAGATATGGCTTTTTATTTGCAACTCTTCCTAGAAGGCCAGCATCCCGGAGTCACCTTTTCACTGTTGACGTTGAGACTGGTGTTTTGCGGGTACTATTTAATGAAGCTGCCTGTTGCGGACTTGTGAGGCTGTTTCTCAAACTAGACACTCTAATGTACTTGTCCTCTTGCTCAGTTGTGCACTGGGGCTTCCCACTCCTCTTTCTATTCTGGTTAGAGCCAGTTTGCTCTGTTCTGTGAAGGGAGTAGTATACAGTGTTGAGATCTTCAGTTTCTTAGCAATTTCTTGCATGGAATAGCCGTCCTTTCTCAGATCAAGAATAGACTGACGACTTTCAGAAGAAAGTTCTTTGTTTCTTGCCATTTTGAGCCTGTAATCGAACGCACAAATGCTGATGCTCCAGATACTCAACTAGTCTAAAGAATCAGCTGTTTCCAGCTACAATAGTCATTTACAATGTTAACCATATCTACACTGTATTTCTGATCAATATGATGTTATTTTAATGGACAGAATATGCTTTTCTTTCAAAAATAAGGACATTTCTAAGTGACCCCAAACTTTTGAATGGTAGTGTATGTATAGTGGCTTGTGAAAGTATTCACCCCCTTGGCATTTTTCCTATTTTGTTACCTTACAACCTGGAATTAAAATATATTTATTGGGGGGGGTTTGTATCATTTGATTTACACAATATGCCTACCACTTTGAAGATGCAAAATATGTTTGTTGTTGTGAAACAAACAAGAAATAAGAGAAACTGAAAACTTGAGCGTATATAACTATTCACCCCCCCCCCCAAGGTCAATACTTTGTAGAGCCACCTTTTGCAGCAATTACAGCTGCAAGTCTCTTGGGGTATGTCTCCATAAGCTTGGCACATCTAGCCACTGGGGTTTTATCCCATTCTTCAAGGCAAAACTGCTCCAGCTCCTTCAAGTTGGATGGGTTCTGCTTGTGTACAGCAATCTTTAAGTCTTACCACATATACTCAATTGGATTGAGGTCTGGGCTTTGACTAGGCCATTCCAAGACATTTAAATGTTTCCCCTTAAACCACTCGAGTGTTGCTTTAGCAGTATGCTTAGGGCCATTGTCCTGCTGGAAGGTGAACCTCCGTCCCAGTCTCAAATCTCTGGAAGACTGAAACAGGTTTCCCTCAAGACTTTCCCTGTATTTAGCACCATCCATCTTTCCCTCAATTCTGACCAGTTTCCCAGTCCCTGCCTATGGAAAAACACCCCCACAGCATGATGCTGCCACCATCATGCATCACTTTGGGGATGGTGTTCTCGGGGTGACGCGAGGTGTTGGGTTTGCACCAGACATAGCGTTTTCCTTGATGGCCAAAAAGCTACATTTTAGTCTCATCTTACCAGAGTACCTTCTTCCATATGTTTGGGGAGTCTCCTACTTGCCTTTTGGCGAATGCCAATCATGTTTGATAATTTTTTTCTGGACACTCTTCCGTAAAGCCTAACTCTGTGGAGTGTACGGCTTAAAGTGGTCCTATGGACAAGATACTCCAATCTCCACTGGAGTGGGATGTTCAAAGTTTCTGATATATTTTTTTAACCCAACCCTGATCTGTACTTCTCCACAACTTTGTCCCTGACCTGTTTGGAGAGGTCCTTGGTCTTCATAGTGCCGCTTGCTTGGTGGTGCCCCTTACTTGGTGATGTTGCAGACTTTGGGGCCTTTCAGAACAGGTATATATACGGAGATCATGTGACTCTTAGATTGCACACAGGTGGACTTTATTTAACTAATTATGTGACTTCTGAAGGTAATTGGTTGCACCAGATCTTATTTAGGGGCTTCATAGCAAAGGGGGTGAATACATATGCATGCACCACTTTTCAGTTTTTTATTTTTTAGAATTTTTTAAAACAAGTAATTTTTTTCACTTCACTAATATGGACTATTTTTGTGTATGTCCATTACATGAAATCCAAATAAAAATCAAATTAAATTACAGGTTGTAATGCAACAAAATAGGAATAACGCCAAAGGGGGGAATACTTTTGCAAGGCACTGTATGTATGTATGTATGTATGTATGTATGTATGTATGTATGTATGTATGTATGTATGTATGTATGTATGTATGTATGTATGTATGTATGTATGTATGTATGTATGTATGTATGTATGTATGTATGTATGTATGTATGTATGTATGTATGTATGTATGTATGTATGTATGTATGTATGTATGTATGTATGTATGTATGTATGTAATGGTATGGTATGGTATGGTATGGTATGGTATGTGTGTGTGTGTGTGTGTGTGTGTGTGTGTGTGTGTGTGTGTGTGTGTGTGTGTGTGTGTGTGTGTGTGTGTGTGTGTGTGTGTGTGTGTGTGTGTGTGTGTGTGTGTGTGTGTGTGTGTGTATGTACATTTAGTTATTTTGCTGCTGTTTAGTACTGTTCAGGAGATGATTCTCTTGGTTGACGTAAAAGCACCACATCTATTGTGAGGGAAATGTAAACGGCATGTCAGAGCACAGGCCTGCTTCAGTAGCATTGGGTTGCTGCAGTTAAATAAATAGTCCCAATGTTTATACCTTCATGGAATTCTCAAGGAACTTTTGTCCTTAAACCTCTTTTTGTTGGTATTATTATGTGTGTATTGTTTGTGTTTCAACACCCAGCCACCATTGAGATGTGTGGTTAGGAGTCCTACAATTACCGTGCCAATGAAGCAACTGTGTAATTTTGGTAGGGGAAACTTTGTGAGAATTTTATTTTCCTGATCCTTAATTTGTGTGTGTGTGAGAAAGAGGGTCTCTTAGGCATATTCTGAACAATTTAGTTGGGAAGTTACCAAAGTGCTCTATTGTATGCTTAGGCAAATATTTATTTATCTATGGAAGGCCATGCATCAAATACGAGCAAATCAATTACAGCTACAGCATTGAGCTAGATGCACTGGAATTATATACAATGTTGTCATGAATGTTGTGATTGTTGCTCTGATTTGTAGCACCTTCTCATTTTGAAATGCATGATCCATTGTTGGACCTAACTTAATCTTGTGTAATGTGTGCAAATTAGGGTTGGGTGGTATCCAGATTTCCATATCTTCATACCATGCCTGTGCCATCCCGTAATATAAGGTATTACCGACAGTGTACAAAAGGGGCAGTATTTTTTGCGGCGGAGTATTTCTGTCTGTAAAAAAGCTATTCTGTGGGGAAAAAAATCATTCTGATTGGCTGGGCCTGGCTCCCCAGTGGGTGCACCCATGGCTGCACCCCTGCCCAGTCATGTGAAATCCATAGATTACGGCCTAATGAATGTATTTAAATTGACTGATTTCCATATATGAACTGTAACTCAGTAAAATCTTTGAAATCGTTGCATGTTGCGTTTTATAATTTTGTTCACTATAGACAGCACAGCAGGGATCTTAATCCAGGAAGGGAATTATCTCTGCTGCTCTTACCAACGCTAACAAGTTAGCAAAACCCAATCTTTGTGAATTTAATAGTTATAAGAGATATAGCTGGCAAACAGTAGTGAATGTCATACAAGTGTAACTTGACCACCTCACTTAAGTTACACTGCAGGAGTGACTCACCTCACGAAGCTTCCGTTTTGCTCATTGTGCTTCTTTGTAAACAAACACATGTGACTGGCTGTTTGTGCCAGTAGACGCAACATGCAACAATAAACGCAACATGCAACAATTTCAAGTACTTTACTGAGTTACAGCGAATAAGAAAATCAGTCAATTTAAATAAGGCCCTAATCTATGGATTTCACATGACTGGGAATACAGATATGCTGCTGTTTGTCACAGATACTGTTTATTTTACATTTTTAAGCAGGGGCGTGGATCAGAAAACCAGTCGGTATCTGGTGTGACCACCATTTGCCTCATGTAGTGCGACACATCTCTTTTGCATAGAGTTTATTAGGCTGTTGATTGTGGCCTGTGGACTGTTGTCCCACTGATCTTTAATGGCTGTGTGAAGTTGCTGGATATTGGCAGGAACTGGCACAGATCCTTGCGACATCTGGCTGTACATTATCATGCTGAAAGATGAGGTGATCGTGGCGGATGAATGGCACGACAATGGGCCTCAGGATCGCGTCACGCTATCTCTGTGCAATCAAATTGCCATCGATAAAATGCAATTGTGTTCGTTGCCCGTAGCTTATGCCTGCCCATACCGCCACCATGGGGCAATGTTCACAATGTTGACATCAGCAAATCGCTCGCCCACACGACGCCATACACGTGGTTTGCAGTTGCGAGGGCAGTTGGATTTACTGCCAAGTTCTCTAAAATTGCATTGGAGGCAGCTTATTGTAGAGAAATGTACATTCAGTTCTCTGGCAACTGCTCAGGTGGACATTCCTGCAGTTAGCATGCCAAATGCACGCTCCCTCAACTTGAGACATCTGTGGCATTGCGTTGTGTGACTAAACTGCACATTTTCGAGTGGCCATTTATTGTCCCCAGCACCTGTGGAAGGTGCACCTGTGTAAAGATCATGCTGTTAAAACAACTTCTTGATATGCCACACCAATCAGGTGGATGGATTACCTTGGCAAAGGAGAAATGCTCACTAACAGGGATGTAAACAAAGTTGTGCCCGAAACTTGAGAGAAATAAGCTTTTTGTGCATATGGGAAATTTCTGTTTTATTTCAGCTCATGAAACATGGGACCAACACTTTACATGTTGCGTTTATATTTTTGTTCAGTATATTTAAAATGTAATTTGCAAATAAATTCATTAAAAATCCTACAATGTCATTTTCTGGATTTTTTTCTCCTCATCTTGTCTGTCATAGTTGAAGTGTACCTATGATAAAAATTACAGGCCTCTCTCATCTTTTTAAGTGGGAAAACTTGCACAATTGGTGGCTGACTAAATACTTTTTTGCCCCAGTGTATGCAACAGTTTGGGCCGCCAAATTTGCCAGAATTTTACGGAATTATGACATAACATTGAAGGTTGTGCAATGTAACAGGAATATTTAGACTTATGGATGGATGCCACCCGTTAGATAAAATACATAACGGTTCCGTATTTCACTGAAAGAATAAATGTCTTGTTTTCGAGATGAAAGTTTCCGAATTCGGACATATTAATGACCTAAGGCTCGTATTTCTGTGTGTTATCATGTTATAACTAAGTCTATGATTTGATAGAGCAGTCTGACTGAGCGATGGTAGGCACCAGCAGGCTCGTAAGCATTCATTCAAACAGCACTTTCGTGCCAGCAGTTTGCCAGCAGCTGTTTATGACTTCAAACTTATCAACCTCCGAGATTAGGCTGGTGTAACCGATGTGAAATGGCTAGCCAGTTAGCGGGGTGCGTGCTAATAGCGTTTCAAACATTGTTCCCCTTGCTCTGGTTACGCTGCTTCGAGGGTGGCTGTTGTCGTTGTTTTCCTGGTTCGAGCCCAGGTAGGAGTGAGGAGAGGGACGGAAGCTGTTCTGTTACACTGGCAATACTAAAGTGCCTATAAGAACATCCAATAGTCAAAGGTTAATGAAATACAAATGGTATATAGAGAAATAGTCCTATAATTCATATAATAACTACAACTTAAAACTTCTTACCTGGGAATATTGAAGACTCATGTTAAAAGGAAACACCAGCTTTCATATGTTCTCATGTTTTGAGCAAGGAACTTAAACGTTAGCTTTCTTACATGGCACATATTGCACTTTTACTTTCTTCTCCAACACTTTGTTTTTGCATTATTTAAACTAAATTGAACGTTTCATTATTTATTTTGAGGCTAAATAGATTTTGATGATGTATTATATTAAGTTAAAATAAGTGTTCATTCAGTATTGTTGTAATTGTCATTATTACAAATATATATATATTTTTAATCAGCCGATTAACCGGTACCAGCTTTTTTGGTCCTCCAATAATCGGTATCGGCATCGGCGGCGAAAAATCATAATCGGTCGACCTCTAGCCCCAACCCCTGTGAAAATGTGTGTACTTAATTTTGAGAAGCAGGAAGTCATTGGTTTGTTTTCAGGTAACCATGGTGTGATGTGAGTCAGTTCCTTGCGACCAGACTGAACCAAACATGGATCAATCATATTAGACAAATTTACACTCCTGAGCTCTTCTCCAGCCATCATTTTGATTATTTCACTGAACATCCATGGGAAAGTACACAATTTCCTATTAAGACATTCATGTGATATGAGCTTGTCTCTCTTAACATTCCTTGTGAAATGCTCTGCTTGGGATAGCAGTGCCAAGCAGTACTGTGGTGTTAGTTCAGTGATGGTCACTGTCTGTCTGGGTGGGTGGGGATGATGTTCCCCATATTCCTCCATTTAAGAGCATTTGGAGATTCCAGTGGCTGAGTGCTGACATTCCTCTAGGAGATTGGAGTGATTAACGGTTAATTTATGACCAGTGTGAGGGGTGTCTGGCAGCCTGCATCTGCTGCAATCATTTAGCTAGTGTTTTAGAGCCAAACCAGGGCCTTAGTTACAGTACACTACACTACATCTCATCCTAAATCTTTCAATACTTTAAAAGGATATTTTGATAATGGAGCTCTGTTAGAGAAGAGCCCATTTATGATAATTTTGAGACCCATCTTAGAGAGATATTGCAGAGGCCAAAGGCTCCTCCTGGACATTTTGGCATTAGGGATGGATGGCAGTAGAGGGGCATCTTACCAAGACTCAGTGATTTGGGGATTTTTATGTGTTGGTTGCATGCCTCAAACACACAGATTATCCCTGAAGAACTGACACTTGGCTGATATGCTTTGAATGTACTGTAACTTAGATGGAGTCATATCTTGCTCTATTGAGATACCTGCCTTAGAGGAAATAAGTTTGGCAGGGTGGAAGAGGGATGGAAGAGAGGGAGGGTGATGAGCTCATTGTGTCAGGGTGTTGAGATGGAGCCAAATAAAGACAATAAGAGACAGCGGGAAAGAAAGTGAGCTTATGTTGGAGATCGATGCGGTTAGTTCTCTGGTAATGTGTGTGTGTGTTTCTGGATATGTGTGTATCTGTGTGTGTGTGGCTTCGGGTGGGGCACTGTGCATTATGACTACATGTTCAGGAATGAAGGGAGCAGTGCCAATTCTTTGCAGAGGCAGTGAAGTTTCGTTGAGAGGCAGGCAAGATGGGTCTGAGTAGGCTGGTTGTGTGGTCTGGGCTCTGCTCCCCCACACCCTAACACAGAGAGTGGCATGATCAAAATAGTTGAAGTCGATTTAAACCAATGGTGCAATGCTTGTGTACTATTGATGTAGCAATTGGAATGGACAATGGAAAAGTATTTATGCAAATGTTTTCCTTAAATTAGTGGAATAGCTAGGATTTGGTTACATAAATATGTTTCTATAATTGACTCCCTCTCTTTTCTCCTTCTCTCTCTCTTAGGGAGTAGGTCCAGTGTGAGGTGGGATGTCTGGCCGTGAGTCTGTGGGAGACCTGATCCCCCAGGACGTTGCGGAGGTGTTTGCCCATGAGAGGCAAACCAAAGGGGGCCGAAGGAAGAAGCGTGGGGGCTCCCTGGGTCGGGCCTTCAGCTGGTTCAAGGGAAAGAAGAAGAAGGAGGTCAATGCTAACGGACAGATCCAGGACTTTCATTCAGTTGGTCCAAAGACTGGCAAGATCTCCCCACAGGGCCACAGCCATGGTAAGAACAACCTAACAGGTTATCCACTATGTGGAACAGGTTTATTGGGATGAGTCTTGTTCTTGAGGAAGAACTGAGCGATTTCCGCTAGATGGGCCAGCTGCAAAGTACAAAGTTGGCTATATTGTAAAAATGTATGAAAGCAAAAATTTGATTTTGGTGTTAATTTAGGGTTAGGCATTAGGGTTGGCAATGTGGTTAGGGTTAGGTTTAAATTGGCTTTTATGACGTTGTGGCTGTGCCAGCTAGTAACCACTGCAGAGCTGCCTCCAGAACAATATTCATGATGAAAAACATTAACCCACCTATGTGGATCCTCACTCTCCACTATGTGATTGACTATGTTTCAACATTGTTTAGCAATCAAAATATGTTTACTGAAAACTCTCTTTCTAGACTGTATGTGGCTCAGAGATTATGGCACAGACTGTAGCTTGCTGTTTGTGAACCAGGTTGTTTGTTTATTGATATCATTTCAAGTGGGGCTAGGTAGCTATAGTCTAGTCTCTGGATTGTGGTGTTGGGTGTTCAGAAACAGTTCAATATATTGGTCTTGCACACCAAAGCATGTTTGCTCTCTGGAGGACAATTTCTGACTCGCCAGCTACCCTTTGACCTCCCCAGACATTGTTTGCCGTGAAGAACTCGTGTCAGTCCTGTTCTGTGATACCCAACCAATCTCCAGCAGTGTTCAGGTTGCAGACAGGTCCAGATTCCAAACTGTCAAAAATTGACGTAGACTCATAGAAGGGATGAAATATGGCTCACTTACTTACGTTTGGTCATACAGAAATATATATGTTAAGACATACATAAATGTACGTTTAGACATAGAGAAACTTACACAAGTTAAGACAAAGAAATATACACACATTTAGACATAGAGAAATTAATAGCTTATTCACATAGAATGCTCTTCAATCAGAGGCACCGCGATGAGATTGAAATTTACATAGCTATATGTACTATATATGAGAGAATGTTGAACAATATCAGTGATTCCTTGTTTAGTCAGTGTACTGTATCGCGTGGTATTGCCACGTTTTTGGTTAAGATGTTTTCAATGATTAAGAGTCGCTGTAAGTACCAGCTTGACTTTCATTCCTGCTAAATGTAATGTTTGGAAAATCACACCAACAATCTAAATGATGCAAGCAGCACAACACAGAAGCACAAACACACACAGGCCAACACTTTTGTTTTCTTTGGGAGCCCATTTGTTAATTGTCATTTATTTCCGCTCTTGCAAGAGCACAATAGCACTGCTCGGTTTAGTAAGAGCTGTTTTATGTTTGTTTATCTGTCGGTTCTAGTGTAGTCTTGGATAATTGCTCCAAAATAGTGCCTAGGGATTAGTGCTTTTTGAGGTCGCTTCTGTTAGATCATGAAAAAAATAATTGTGCTTATTTAAATGTTTTTTATTTTTATGAAATCCATTATGAAAAAATGACTTAAATTATTTTAGAGCTTTCCTCAGCCATCATCAGTCTTTTTCCTGACACTGACAGTGTGTTGAATAGTGTAACACAGAATGAAACAATTAATAAGAGCCCCATGATGGTAGTGAATTGTTATGCAGGTGAATGAGGACCCAAAAGCGACTTGGCGAAAACAGAGTTTTTAATCCAGTAAGAAACTTTACAAAACAAAAAGCATAATACTACTCGTAAAGACGAGAACAGACTGGAGACTTGATCGAGAACTGCAGGTTGCCTCGGGAAGGCACTTGAACCTAGCAGACTCAGACACCTGCTCACCACGCAGCATCTGAGGGAAACACGACACGACAGGGCAAAACATAGACACAGCACGGTGAATTATAGATGAGGATCCGACAGGGCAGGTACGGAAAACAAGGAGAGAAATAGGGACTCTAATCAGGGAAAAGGATCGGGAACAGGTGTGGGAAGACTAAATGATGATTAGGGGAATAGGAACAGCTGGGAGCAGGAACGGAACGATAGAGAGAAGAGAGAGCGAGAGAGTGAGAGAGGGAGGGGGAGAGAGAGGGATAAAAAGAGGGAAAGAACCTAATAAGACCAGCAGAGGGAAACGAATAGAAGGGAAGCACAGGGACAAGACATGATAATTAATGACAAAACATGACAGTACCCCCCACTCACCGAGCGCCTCCTGGCGCACTCGAGGAGGAATCCTGGCGGCAACGGAGGAAATCATCAATGAGTGAACGGTCCAGCACGTCCCGAGACGGAACCCAACTCCTCTCCTCAGGACCGTAACCCTCCCAATCCACTAAGTATTGGTGACCCCGTCCCGAGAACGCATGTCCATGATCTTATGTACCTTGTAAATAGGTGCGCTCTCGACAAGGACGGGAGGGGGAGGGAAGACGAACGGGGGTGCGAAGAAAGGGCTTGACACAGGAGACATGGAAGACAGGATGGACGCGACGAAGATGTCGCGGAAGAAGCAGTCGCACAGCGACAGGATTGACGACCTGGGAGACACGGAACGGACCAATGAACCGCGGAGTCAACTTACGAGAAGCTGTCGTAAGAGGAAGGTTGCGAGTGGAAAGCCACACTCTCTGGGCAACAATACCTTGGACTCTTAATCCTGCGTTTATTGGCGGCTCTCACAGTCTGTGCCCTGTAGCGGCCTCACCCTCCTCCAGGTGCGCTCACAACGTTGGACAAACGCTTGAGCGGAGGGAACGCTGGACTCGGCAAGCTGGGATGAGAACAGAGGAGGCTGGTAACCCAGACTACTCTGAAACGGAGATAACCCGGTAGCAGACGAAGGAAGCGAGTTGTGAGCGTATTCTGCCCAGGGAGCTGTTCTGCCCAAGACGCAGGGTTTCTGAAAGAAAGGCTGCGTAGTATGCGACCAATCGTCTGATTGGCCCTCTCTGCTTGACCGTTAGACTGGGGATGAAACCCGGAAGAGAGACTGACGGACGCACCAATCAAACGACAGAACTCCCTCCAAAACTGTGACGTGAATTGCGGGCCTCTGTCTGAAACGGCGTCTAACGGGAGGCCATGAATTCTGAACACATTCTCGATAATGATTTGTGCCGTCTCCTTAGCGGAAGGAAGTTTAGCGAGGGGAATGAAATGTGCCGCCTTAGAGAACCTATCGACAACCGTAAGAATCACAGTCTTCCCCGCAGACAAAGGCAGACCGGTAATGAAGTCTAGGGCGATGTGAGACCATGGTCGAGAAGGAATGGGAGCGGTCTGAGACGACCGGCAGGAGGAGAGTTACCCGACTTAGTCTGCGCGCAGTCCGAACAAGCAGCCACGAAACGGCGCGTGTCACGCTCCTGAGTCGGCCACCAAAAGCGCTGGCGAATAGACGCAAGAGTGCCTTGAACACCGGGATGACCAGCTAACTTGGCAGAGTGAGCCCACTGAAGAACAGCCAGACGAGTGGAAACAGGAACGAAAAGGAGGTTACTAGGACAAGCGCGCGGCGACGCAGTGTGCGTGAGTGCTTGCTTAACCTGTCTTTCAATTCCCCAGACTGTCAACCCGACAACACGCCCATAAGGAAGAATCCCCTCGGGATCAGTAGAAGCCACAGAAGAACTAAACAGACGGGATAAGGCATCAGGCTTGGTGTTCTTGCTACCCGGACGGTAAGAAATCACAAACTCGAAACGAGCGAAAAACAACGCCCAACGAGCTTGACGGGCATTAAGTCGTTTGGCAGAACGGATGTACTCAAGGTTCTTATGGTCTGTCCAAACGACAAAAGGAACGGTCGCCCCCTCCAACCACTGTCGCCATTCGCCTAGGGCTAAGCGGATGGCGAGCAGTTCACGGTTACCCACATCATAGTTGCGCTCAGATGGCGACAGGCGATGAGAAAAATAAGCGCAAGGATGAACCTTATCGTCAGACTGGAAGCGCTGGGATAGAATGGCTCCCACGCCTACCTCTGAAGCGTCAACCTCGACAATGAATTGTCTAGTGACGTCAGGAGTAACGAGGATAGGAGCGGACGTAAAACGTTCTTTTAGAAGATCAAAAGCTCCCTGGGCGGAACCGGACCACTTAAAACACGTCTTGACAGAAGTAAGAGCTGTGAGAGGGGCAGCAACTTGACCGAAATTACGAATGAAACGCAGATAGAAATTAGCGAAACCTAAAAAGCGCTGCAACTCGACACGTGACCTTGGAACAGACCCAAACACTGACAGCTTGGACCTTAGCGGAATCCATCTGAATGCCTTCAGCGGAAATAACGGAACCGAGAAAAGTAACGGAGGAGACATGAAAAAGAGCACTTCTCAGCCTTTACGTAGAGACAATTCTCTAAAAGGCGCTGTAGAACACGTCGAACGTGCTGAACATGAATCTCGAGTGACGGTGAAAAAATCAGGATATCGTCAAGATAGACAAAAACAAAGATGTTCAGCATGTCTCTCAGAACATCATTAACTAATGCCTGAAAAACAGCTGGCGCATTGGCGAGACCAAACGGCAGAACCCGGTACTCAAAATGCCCTAACGGAGTGTTAAACGCCGTTTTCCACTCGTCCCCCTCTCTGATGCGCACGAGATGGTAAGCGTTACGAAGGTCCAACTTAGTAAAGCACCTGGCTCCCTGCAGAATCTCGAAGGCTGATGACATAAGGGAAGCGGATAACGATTCTTAACCGTTATGTCATTCAGCCCTCGATAATCCACGCAGGGGCGCAGAGTACCGTCCTTCTTCTTAACAAAAAAGAACCCCGCCCCGGCCGGAGAGGAAGAAGGCACTATGGTACCGGCGTCAAGAGACACAGATAAATAATCCTCGAGAGCCTTACGTTCGGGAGCCGACAGAGAGTATAGTCTACCCCGAGGAGGAGTGGTCCCCGGAAGGAGATCAATACTACAATCATACGACCGGTGAGGAGGAAGGGAGTTGGCTCGGGACCGACTGAAGACCGTGCGCAGATCATGATATTCCTCCGGCACTCCTGTCAAATCGCCAGGTTCCTCCTGAGAAGTGGGGACAGAAGAAATGGGAGGGATGGCAGACATTAAGCACTTCACATGACAAGATACGTTCCAGGATAGGATAGAATTACAAGACCAATTAATAGAAGGATTATGACATACTAGCCAGGGATGACCCAAAACAACAGGTGTGAAAGGTGAACGAAAAATCAAAAAAGAAATAGTCTCACTGTGGTTACCAGATACTGTGAGAGTTAAAGGTAGTGTCTCAAATCTGATACTGGGAAGATGACTACCATCTAAGGCAAACATGGGCGTAGGCTTGTCTAACTGTCTGAAAGGAATGTTATGTTTCCGAACCCATGCTTCGTCCATGAAACAACCCTCAGCCCCAGAGTCAATCAAGGCACTGCATGTAGCACCCGAACCGGTCCAGCGTAGATGGACCGACATAGTACAGGATCTAGATGAAGAGACCTGAGTAGTAGCGCTCACCAGTAGCCCTCCGCTTACTGATGGGCTCTGGCCTCTTACTGGACATGAATTAACAAAATGTCCATCAAATCCGCAATAGAGGCACAGGCGGTTGGTGATCCTCCGTTCCCTCTCCTTAGTCGAGATGCGAATCCCTCCCAGCTGCATGGGCTCAGTCTCAGAGCCAGAGGAGGGAGATGGTTGCGATGCGGAGCAGGAAACACCGTTGATGCGAGCTCTCTTCCACGAGCCTGGTGACGAAGATCTACCCGTCGTTCTATGCGGATGGCGAGAGCAATCAAAGAGTCCACACTGGAAGGAACCTCCCGAGAGAGAATCTCATCTTTGACCACTGTGTGGAGTCCCTCCAGAAAACGAGCGAGCAGCGCCGGCTCGTTCCAGTCACTAGAGGCAGCAAGAGTACGAAACTCTATAGAGTAATCCGTTATGGATCGATCACCTTGGCATAGGGAAGCCAGGGCCCTAGAAGCCTCCCCACCAAAAACTGAACGGTCAAAAACCCGAATCATCTCCTCTTTAAAGTTCTGGTAATTGTTAGAACAATCAGCCCTTGCCTCCCAGATAGCTGTGCCCCACTCTCGGGCCCGGCCAGTAAGGAGTGAAATGACGTAAGCAACCCGAGCTCTCTCTCTAGAGTATGTGTTGGGTTGGAGAGAGAACACAATCTCACACTGGGTGAGAAAGGAGCGGCACTCAGTGGGCTGCCCGGAGTAGCAAGGTGGGTTATTAACCCTAGGTTCTGGAGACTCGGCAGGCCAGGAAGTAACAGGTGGCACGAGACGAAGACTCTGGAACTGTCCAGAGAGGTCGGAAACCTGAGCGGCCAGGTTCTCCACGGCATGGCGAGCAGCAGACAATTCCTGCTCATGTCTGCCGAGCATGGCTCCTTGGATCTCGACGGCAGTGTTACGAGCGTCTGTAGTCGCTGGGTCCATTCCTTGGTCGGATCCTTCTGTTATGCAGGTGAATGAGGACCCAAAAGCGACTTGGCGAAAACAGAGTTTTTAATCCAGTAAGAAACTTTACAAAACAAAAAGCATAATACTACTCGTAAAGACGAGAACAGACTGGAGACTTGATCGAGAACTGCAGGTTGCCTCGGGAAGGCACTTGAACCTAGCAGACTCAGACACCTGCTCACCACGCAGCATCTGAGGGAAACACGACACGACAGGGCAAAACATAGACACAGCACGGTGAATTATAGATGAGGATCCGACAGGGCAGGTACGGAAAACAAGGAGAGAAATAGGGACTCTAATCAGGGAAAAGGATCGGGAACAGGTGTGGGAAGACTAAATGATGATTAGGGGAATAGGAACAGCTGGGAGCAGGAACGGAACGATAGAGAGAAGAGAGAGCGAGAGAGTGAGAGAGGGGAGGGGGAGAGAGAGGGATAAAAGAGGGAAAGAACCTAATAAGACCAGCAGAGGGAAACGAATAGAAGGGGAAGCACAGGGACAAGACATGATAATTAATGACAAAACATGACAGTACCCCCACTCACCGGCGCCTCCTGGCGCACTCGAGGAGGAATCCTGGCGGCAACGGAGGAAATCATCAATGAGTGAACGGTCCAGCACGTCCCGAGACGGAACCCAACTCCTCTCCTCAGGACCGTAACCCTCCCAATCCACTAAGTATTGGTGACCCCGTCCCCGAGAACGCATGTCCATGATCTTATGTACCTTGTAAATAGGTGCGCTCTCGACAAGGACGGGGGGGGGGAGGGAAGACGAACGGGGTGCGAAGAAAGGGCTTGACACAGGAGACATGGAAGACAGGATGGACGCGACGAAGATGTCGCGGAAGAAGCAATCGCACAGCGACAGGATTGACGACCTGGGAGACACGGAACGGACCAATGAACCGCGGAGTCAACTTACGAGAAGCTGTCGTAAGAGGAAAGAGTGGAAAGCCACACTCTCTGCGCAACAATACCTTGGACTCTTAAAGCTCTCACAGTCTGTGCCCTAGCGGCAAAGTGCAGCCTCACCCTCCTCCAGGTGCGCTCACAACGTTGGACAAACGCTTGAGCGGAGGAACGCTGGACTCGGCAAGCTGGGATGAGAACAGAGGAGGCTGGTAACCCAGACTACTCTGAAACGGAGATAACCCGGTAGCAGACGAAGGAAGCGAGTTGTGAGCGTATTCTGCCCAGGGGAGCTGTTCTGCCCAAGACGCAGGGTTTCTGAAAGAAAGGCTGCGTAGTATGCGACCAATCGTCTGATTGGCCCTCTCTGCTTGACCGTTAGACTGGGGATGAAACCCGGAAGAGAGACTGACGGACGCACCAATCAAACGACAGAACTCCCTCCAAAACTGTGACGTGAATTGCGGGCCTCTGTCTGAAACGGCGTCTAACGGGAGGCCATGAATTCTGAACACATTCTCGATAATGATTTGTGCCGTCTCCTTAGCGGAAGGAAGTTTAGCGAGGGAATGAAATGTGCCGCCTTAGAGAACCTATCGACAACCGTAAGAATCACAGTCTTCCCCGCAGACAAAGGCAGACCGGTAATGAAGTCTAGGGCGATGTGAGACCATGGTCGAGAAGGAATGGGGAGCGGTCTGAGACGACCGGCAGGAGGAGAGTTACCCGACTTAGTCTGCGCGCAGTCCGAACAAGCAGCCACGAAACGGCGCGTGTCACGCTCCTGAGTCGGCCACCAAAAGCGCTGGCGAATAGACGCAAGAGTGCCTTGAACACCGGGATGACCAGCTAACTTGGCAGAGTGAGCCCACTGAAGAACAGCCAGACGAGTGGAAACAGGAACGAAAAGGAGGTTACTAGGACAAGCGCGGCGACGCAGTGTGCGTGAGTGCTTGCTTAACCTGTCTTTCAATTCCCCAGACTGTCAACCCGACAACACGCCCATAAGGAAGAATCCCCTCGGGATCAGTAGAAGCCACAGAAGAACTAAACAGACGGGATAAGGCATCAGGCTTGGTGTTCTTGCTACCCGGACGGTAAGAAATCACAAACTCGAAACGAGCGAAAAACAACGCCCAACGAGCTTGACGGGCATTAAGTCGTTTGGCAGAACGGATGTACTCAAGGTTCTTATGGTCTGTCCAAACGACAAAGGAACGGTCGCCCCCTCCAACCACTGTCGCCATTCGCCTAGGGCTAAGCGGATGGCGAGCAGTTCACGGTTACCCACATCATAGTTGCGCTCAGATGGCGACAGGCGATGAGAAAAATAAGCGCAAGGATGAACCTTATCGTCAGACTGGAAGCGCTGGGATAGAATGGCTCCCACGCCTACCTCTGAAGCGTCAACCTCGACAATGAATTGTCTAGTGACGTCAGGAGTAACGAGGATAGGAGCGGACGTAAAACGTTCTTTTAGAAGATCAAAAGCTCCTGGGCGGAACCGGACCACTTAAAACACGTCTTGACAGAAGTAAGAGCTGTGAGAGGGGCAGCAACTTGACCGAAATTACGAATGAAACGCAGATAGAAATTAGCGAAACCTAAAAAGCGCTGCAACTCGACACGTGACCTTGGAACGGGCCAATCACTGACAGCTTGGACCTTAGCGGAATCCATCTGAATGCCTTCAGCGGAAATAACGGAACCGAGAAAAGTAACGGAGGAGACATGAAAAGAGCACTTCTCAGCCTTTACGTAGAGACAATTCTCTAAAAGGCGCTGTAGAACACGTCGAACGTGCTGAACATGAATCTCGAGTGACGGTGAAAAAATCAGGATATCGTCAAGATAGACAAAAACAAAGATGTTCAGCATGTCTCTCAGAACATCATTAACTAATGCCTGAAAAACAGCTGGCGCATTGGCGAGACCAAACGGCAGAACCCGGTACTCAAAATGCCCTAACGGAGTGTTAAACGCCGTTTTCCACTCGTCCCCCCTCTCTGATGCGCACGAGATGGTAAGCGTTACGAAGGTCCAACTTAGTAAAGCACCTGGCTCCCTGCAGAATCTCGAAGGCTGATGACATAAGGGAAGCGGATAACGATTCTTAACCGTTATGTCATTCAGCCCTCGATAATCCACGCAGGGCGCAGAGTACCGTCCTTCTTCTTAACAAAAAAGAACCCCGCCCCGGCCGGAGAGGAAGAAGGCACTATGGTACCGGCGTCAAGAGACACAGATAAATAATCCTCGAGAGCCTTACGTTCGGGAGCCGACAGAGAGTATAGTCTACCCCGAGGAGGAGTGGTCCCCGGAAGGAGATCAATACTACAATCATACGACCGGTGAGGAGGAAGGGAGTTGGCTCGGGACCGACTGAAGACCGTGCGCAGATCATGATATTCCTCCGGCACTCCTGTCAAATCGCCAGGTTCCTCCTGAGAAGTGGGGACAGAAGAAATGGGAGGGATGGCAGACATTAAGCACTTCACATGACAAGATACGTTCCAGGATAGGATAGAATTACAAGACCAATTAATAGAAGGATTATGACATACTAGCCAGGGATGACCCAAAACAACAGGTGTGAAAGGTGAACGAAAAATCAAAAAAGAAATAGTCTCACTGTGGTTACCAGATACTGTGAGAGTTAAAGGTAGTGTCTCAAATCTGATACTGGGAAGATGACTACCATCTAAGGCAAACATGGGCGTAGGCTTGTCTAACTGTCTGAAAGGAATGTTATGTTTCCGAACCCATGCTTCGTCCATGAAACAACCCTCAGCCCCAGAGTCAATCAAGGCACTGCATGTAGCACCCGAACCGGTCCAGCGTAGATGGACCGACATAGTAGTACAGGATCTAGATGAAGAGACCTGAGTAGTAGCGCTCACCAGTAGCCCTCCGCTTACTGATGGGCTCTGGCCTCTTACTGGACATGAATTAACAAAATGTCCATCAAATCCGCAATAGAGGCACAGGCGGTTGGTGATCCTCCGTTCCCTCTCCTTAGTCGAGATGCGAATCCCTCCCAGCTGCATGGGCTCAGTCTCAGAGCCAGAGGAGGGAGATGGTTGCGATGCGGAGCAGGGAAACACCGTTGATGCGAGCTCTCTTCCACGAGCCTGGTGACGAAGATCTACCCGTCGTTCTATGCGGATGGCGAGAGCAATCAAAGAGTCCACACTGGAAGGAACCTCCCGAGAGAGAATCTCATCTTTGACCACTGTGTGGAGTCCCTCCAGAAAACGAGCGAGCAGCGCCGGCTCGTTCCAGTCACTAGAGGCAGCAAGAGTACGAAACTCTATAGAGTAATCCGTTATGGATCGATCACCTTGGCATAGGGAAGCCAGGGCCCTAGAAGCCTCCCCACCAAAAACTGAACGGTCAAAAACCCGAATCATCTCCTCTTTAAAGTTCTGGTAATTGTTAGAACAATCAGCCCTTGCCTCCCAGATAGCTGTGCCCCACTCTCGGGCCCGGCCAGTAAGGAGTGAAATGACGTAAGCAACCCGAGCTCTCTCTCTAGAGTATGTGTTGGGTTGGAGAGAGAACACAATCTCACACTGGGTGAGAAAGGAGCGGCACTCAGTGGGCTGCCCGGAGTAGCAAGGTGGGTTATTAACCCTAGGTTCTGGAGACTCGGCAGGCCAGGAAGTAACAGGTGGCACGAGACGAAGACTCTGGAACTGTCCAGAGAGGTCGGAAACCTGAGCGGCCAGGTTCTCCACGGCATGGCGAGCAGCAGACAATTCCTGCTCATGTCTGCCGAGCATGGCTCCTTGGATCTCGACGGCAGTGTTACGAGCGTCTGTAGTCGCTGGGTCCATTCCTTGGTCGGATCCTTCTGTTATGCAGGTGAATGAGGACCCAAAAGCGACTTGGCGAAAACAGAGTTTTTAATCCAGTAAGAAACTTTACAAAACAAAAAGCATAATACTACTCGTAAAGACGAGAACAGACTGGAGACTTGATCGAGAACTGCAGGTTGCCTCGGGAAGGCACTTGAACCTAGCAGACTCAGACACCTGCTCACCACGCAGCATCTGAGGGAAACACGACACGACAGGGCAAAACATAGACACAGCACGGTGAATTATAGATGAGGATCCGACAGGGCAGGTACGGAAAACAAGGAGAGAAATAGGGACTCTAATCAGGGAAAAGGATCGGGAACAGGTGTGGGAAGACTAAATGATGATTAGGGGAATAGGAACAGCTGGGAGCAGGAACGGAACGATAGAGAGAAGAGAGAGCGAGAGAGTGAGAGAGGGAGGGGGAGAGAGAGGGATAAAAAAGAGGGAAAGAACCTAATAAGACCAGCAGAGGGGAAACGAATAGAAGGGGAAGCACAGGGACAAGACATGATAATTAATGACAAAACATGACATGAATAAACATTACTGCTTATCCAGTGGCATAAAGTACTTAAGTAGTACATTAAAGTAATTTTACTTAAGTCACTTCTGGGGGTATCTATCTACTATTTATATTTGACAACTTTTACTTTTACTTCACTACATTCTTAAAGAAAATAATGTACTTTTTACTCCATACATTTTACCTGACACCCAAAAGTACTTGTTACATTTTGAATGCTTAGCAGGACAGGACAATTTACCATTTCACACACTTATCAATACAGCACATTGTCATTCCTTCTCTCTGACCTGGCGGACTCACTAAACACAAATGCATCTTTTGTAAATCATGTCTGAGTGTGGGAGTGCGCCCCTGACCATCCATACATTTTAAAAACAAGAAAATGGTGCCGTCTGCTTTGCTTAATAGAAGGAATTTTAAATGATTTATACTTCTACTTTTACTTTTGATACATAAGTATATCTTAGCAATTACATTTACTTTTGATACTTAAGTATATTTAGAACCAAATACTTTTAGACTTTTACTCAAGTAGCATTTTACTAGGTTACTTTTACTTGAGTAACTTTCAATTAAGGTATCTTTACTTTAACTCAAGTATGACAATTGAGTACTTTTTCTACCACTGTGCTTATCACATATCAACCATAATTGATTCACATTTCTTAGTTTACTTTAAGAAAATATTTCAATTGTGTATATTACTTAGTTTTTATTAGATGTCTTTATTATTTGTCCATTCCTTAGTCATCATCTCCTGCTCATGCAGTAGCAGCCAGCCAGACTGGCTGTAATGTTATTTCTGTGTTCTCCATTGAACAATTCATCCTATATAGCTAAGCTAGTAGCTAGCTGGCTGACAATTATTTTACTAGTTCTTCAAAGTAGATGAGGCATACTTTCAAGACTGCTTATTGCCAACTACCACAACTATCAATTGGGTAGAGCTACCTCGTGAGCTGTCTCTATCCCTCTCGTCGTTGTGTAAATGTCCTCTCTCATGAGGTCTCATATATTTTAGGGGCGAAAATAATTTAAAGGGTCTGTGTGTACCCACCCTGGCCTACAACTACACCTTCCAATCAGCCCAGCGTCCCACATAGTACTTGACAAAAAATGTATTGTGAATCATTTGATTTCTCTCTAGAGAAACGTCACGTTAAGCTCACAAAAAACAAAATGGTTTTCAAGTAATTGACCCGACTTCAGTTAATTAGTTGTTTAATTAACCGAAAGCCCCCCCGACATTTTGGTTAATCACTCAACACTGCTCCATAGACCTTGGCCCGTATCCATAAAGCATCTCAAAAAAGGTCATAGGAATTCTGTTAAAACCTGTTTTAAGACAAAAAAAACTCCCAGCTCAGAGTAGGTTGTATTAGGATGTTAAGACACTGCCCAGACAAACTCTGAGCCAGGAGTAAAATCAACTCATAAAAGTTTATCTGAGCTGGTAATAACGACAGTTTGAGATACCACAAAGGAAAGATAGTGGTGATGCTCATTAACGTTGCAAATGATGGGGAATAACCAATCGCAATGAGGCATCGGCAGGTGTGAACTCTATAACACGGTTCAGACAACCACAGTGAATGTGACTGTACGTCAAATGTTGCAATGTTAAAACGTTTGATATAATTTTCGCCAGATATGATCACTTTGCCTTCTCTTAATTATCGCCTAATATGTTGACATACATAACCTTATTTTTTTTAACCAATTCTGCTGGTTGTTAAAAGCAGAGTTTTGACAATATTACCATTATATCTGCTAAGGGTTCTGTGAGAGAATGTAAACTGTGAGCAGGGGAGATAAGGTATTTCTCCCCTGCCAAGGTCAGCACGGGCTACCTCCCACATTGTGCATAGCAGGGCACAGGCCTCCCCTGGAAGATTTTCCTCAGTTTTCCCTCAGATCTCTTTGAATCCAGTTCAGAGTGCGCGTAGTGTTCCCATTTGGGTTTACCAGTAGGTGGGACTACTAACTGAATGGACTGCTCTCCAATGGTGTACAACTGTAACACCTGGAAATGTGATATAATGTTTTACCTGTCTGGTGAAGGAGAATTAGAAGTGAATTTGATACATTTTACTCACCTTTTGAAACACGTAATTGATTCAGTATGGTTGGGTATTGCTGTTGTGTGAGTGGATTATCCACTGATGCAGCCGTAATGAGAGGGAGGCCACAAAGCTTCCCTTCAGGTTATATATATCATCATAAACCAGGAAGTATTCATTATTCTATATTCATTATATTCCAGATGTTATTTTGCAAGCCAAGGCATTGAGCCCTCAGCCATGAACACGTGGTGTGTTCTGTGTTTGCGCTGGCAAGTCACTCCAAAAGGCAGTTTGCTTTTACCAACAGCGTGACTGGCTCAAATAAGAAAGCAACTGACAATTCTATGAGAAAACATCCAGAGGCATAGTACCAGGCATCAGATACTGAAATGCTCCTGGAAAAGCTCACAATAAATTCCTGCAGGTTAACCATATTAAAATTAATGCCAGCTCATTCTGATGGTGATTCACAGTGATACCAGAGAGGATGGGGCCCATCACCCACCCCACCTCAGCCTGGCCTGGGCAGAGGGCTGCTGTTGGTATGCACCCAGTTAATTAAAGCCCCAGCCAGAACAGTTACAGTAAGTAGGAACAAGGGGTTCTGTTTCTTATGACCCAACCGCCCTTCACATAGATCCCTCCCTCCTCACCCTACTATGAATGAGATGAAATAGGTTTCTATCAGAGATCAATGTCTGGCTGGGGATTGCGCGTGTTGGTGTATCCAAACAATGCTAAGTCTGACAGATAGTTGATGTGTGTCTTGAAACAATATCCTCAATGGATGGGGAATGAGAGGGGATCTACGATGGTTGGTTTAGATGTTTTTTTAGGTTGTCACGGGCATATGGGCTCTTGTTCAAAACTTTCGGTGAGAAATTGAGGATGTCTTTTGTTACACAAATCCTTCGTCCAGTGCAAACCCCTCAGAAGAGTGTTTACCCCACCTTTGCTCTTGGTGGGAATGTATTGGTAAAAATGGACCATGGAGTTTGACCCAGACATCATGTTTGAGTGCACAGTAGCTAGCAGAGATAACGGTATGCTCCTGGACCCGTAACTGTGTTGACACATCCTCCCGTGATGACCTGCGATAACCAGGACAATGACTCACATGGGCCTAGGACACAGAATTACATAGGCTACTGTCCCATTGGGTGGTTGCTGGCTGTGCGATTTACCTGTGTGCCCTGTATGCTTCACCTGCGTGTGTCTCAGCACTCTTACAGTGTGTTATTTGCCTGCAGTGCTTTTGGCCCAGTTGATCCTGTAAGTAACCTAGTCAAGCCAAGCTGTTAGCCAGCCTAATGCTGCTGTAGTCTCTCATATCCTGTGTTCTCTACAGTGGGACTTCCGCAGGCTCACACTAAGCTGAGTGAGAGGGGCATAAGGAGACTGAGGAGATGCCAGAGTTATATGGTGCTGCTGTAAACCTGGCACCTGTAGAAGGTCACCTGGATTCTTGATCTGTAGACTTTTGATCTGTAAACTTTATAGAGATTCCATGCATTCCTCAGCATTATACACACTTTTCCTTAGAGCCCAGGCAATGGTGTTCCTTTGTACGTGTGTGTGAGTGCGGTGTGTGTGTTTGTTTAAGAAAAATAGGGAAGGTCAAATGTTCTCAGCGATTTGTCCTTCTAAAGATTGCACAGATTTCACCACACCACGGCCATGCCCTGCAGTATTATAATTTTACAGAGGAATGCTGTACAGTATTTCATTTATGACTTTCAATGTCTACACTCAGTCTGTGGTTTTTATGAAATAGTTTTCATTAAATAGTTTTTAATCATAACAACACCAACAACATCTTTAACCTCTCTTGGGTAGGGGGCAGTATTTCACCTCCGGATGAAAAGCGTGCCCAAAGTAAACTGCCTGTTACTCTGACCCAGAAGCTAGGATGTTTTGGATAGAAAACACTCCAAACTGTTTCCAAACTGTTAAAATAATGTCTGTGAGTATAACAGAACTGATATGGCAGGCAGAACCTGAGAAAAATCTATCCAGGAAGTGGAATTGTTTTCATGTGGCTGTTTTTCAACTCAATGCCTATAGAAAATCCAATGGGTTAGGAATCAGATTGCAGTTCATATGGCTTACACTAGATGTCAACAGTCATTAGACATGGTTTCAGGCTTTTATTTTGAAAAATGACGAGTAAACAGCCATTTTGGTCAGAAGACAGAGGAACTTTGCAGACCTGATTGTTATTTTGTTCTATTGAAAATGGTATTGTGCGGTTGAAATACCATTGATTATAAAGACAATAAACAACCTGAGGGTTAATTATAAGTATCGTTTGACATGTTTTTATGAACTTTACTGGTACTTTTAGTATGTATTCGTCTGCCTGCTGTGACCGCATTGGAGCCATTGGATTACTGAACAAAACGTGCCAACAATACAGAGATACAGACATAAAGAGGGACTTTCATCAAACAAAACAAACATTTACTGTGTAACTGGGAGTCTTGTGAGTGCAACCATATGAAGATCATCAAAGGTAAGTGATTAATTTTATCGCTATTTCTGACTTTAGTGACTCCTCTACTTGGCTGGTAAATGTTTGTATGCTTTTTTACATGGGGCGCTGTCCTCAGATAATCGCATGGTATGCTTTCACCGTAAAGCCTTTTTGAAATCTGACACAGCAGCTGGATTAACAAGAAGTACATTTTTAAGCCGATGTATAGCACTTGTATATTTTATGAATGCTTATTATGTGTATTCCTGTTTTATTTATTTGGCACTCTGCAATTTTACTGGATGTTGGCCAGGTGGGACGCTAGCAGTGCTAGAGTCAAAACACCAGTGTTATGTGTCTACGTCTGGGCTCAAATAGGCTAGGTGCGAGATGATATCTGTGCAAGAGGAGGAAAATAAGGTAAAACTGATAAATTAACTTAAATTCTTTGTCTGTTCCAAATGTATCATCATCAAGCAGCTTAGGGAGGAGATTCTCCGGCTGCTAGCTCAGCTGCGGGAAAAACAAGACGTGCTTTCTAAGTACTTTGATGCAGCCCAGGCACATGAATGTCAGTTTTGAATGCCTCCTTCAGCCAAGGGGTCAATGAGTCAGGCGGTACTGACCTGTTCCAATCCACTGGACAGATGGTAAGCTCAACTCCGTGGCCAGAGGGAGACTGGACACTGGCAAGGCAAAGGAAGTCAGGTGGGAGGTAGTCTGGTCGGCCTCCATATATCCTAGAAGATCAGATCCAGCTATTAAACAGCTTTGCCCCACTGGAAGCGGACGTACTGGCCCCGGGAGTCAGCTCTGATCCTGGGAGTACACCAACAGCCATCCAGTGGCACGATCCACAGCTCAGCCGGTTGCTAATCAAAGGAATCAAGGTCTTGGGCCCTCCTCCATCTCCCCGAAGTTTCCGACGCCATCTGCTTCTACTGGTACATGTGCGGTGAGTCAGGCTGGCATGAATCAAAGCACAACTCCTCCTGCCCAACGCAAACCGTTTTGTTCCCCCTCTTTCTTCCCCATTGGATTCCATCATAACCACCCTCGTGGACAGCTCGATAGTGAGAGACTTTGGCCTGGCTGCGGTTTGTGGTCCGACCAAGGTCCACTGTCACCCAGGCGCCCGTGTCCAAGACATCAACTCTCTCCTGCCCACAGTTCTAGCCAACTACTCTAATATTGGCACTATTGTCACTCATGTTGGATTTAACGACATTCGCTTTCGAAAATCTGAGGAACTGAAGGACTACAACATTCTCTTGAACACCCTTGTTTGCACAGGGAAGAGAACTGTCATCTCTGGCCCCCTGCTGTACTATAGAAGGGGTTCATAACGTTACAGACGCCTTGCTGCCCTAAATTAGTTCCCGAAGAGAAACGGCAAAGACAGGAATGTCTCCTTTTGTGACAATATTGACTTGCTGGAGGAGAAACCAACACTTAAAAAGCCCAAATGTAGCCTGAGAAATAAGGTTAATGAAATTGACAATTTATGAACATAAAAAATATTAATGTTCTAGCCATCTCTGAAACACACTTAGATAATTCCTTTGATGCAATAGTAGCTATTCATGATTCGAGAATATATCGGACAGATAGAAATGCAAATGGAGGAGGTGTTGCCATGTATGTCCAGAGTCGTATTCCTTTTAGCCTGAAAGAGGATCTCATGTCAGATAATGTGGAGGTAATATGGCTACAGGTTCTTCTGCCTCACCTAAAGCCTATTGTCGTAGGAAATTGCTATATACCACCAAGTGCTAAAAGTCCGTATTTGGACAATGTGTGAAAAGTTGGATAATGTATGTGATCTCAACAGAGAGGTATATTTTCTGGGTGACCTACTGTAAATATTAACTGGTTGTCATCAAGCTGCCCACTAAAAAAAGATGCTTCAAGCTGTAACCAATTCCTACAATCTGGTTCAAATCATCAGTCAACTTACCAGGGTATTTAAAACAGAACAGGAACTAAATCATCCATGTTTATTGATCACATCTTTACTAATGTTGCCAAAATCAGCTTTAAAACACTATTCAAACCCATCGGATGTAGTGATCATAATATAATAGCCATATCCAGAAAGAACAACGTTCCAAAGACTGCCCCTAAAATGATGTATAAATAATAATACAAGAGGTTTTGCAATGATTCCTATGTCGAAGATGATAAAAATATTTGTTGGTCTGACGTTGCTTCTTCCGGTTACTGATAGGCATGCGCCCATCAAGAAACTGACTGTTAGAATTGCCAAATCCCAATGGATAATTATTAATTGAAAAACTATGGCTGAGAGGGATGAGGCAAAGGGAATAGCAAATAAGTCTGACAACACTGTGGACTGGGAAACATACAGTAAATTGAGAAATCACGTAACTAAACAAGAAGAAGAAACTATATTCTACTATGGAACAAAGATACATTATATAAAGATTGATAGTAAAAAAGCTTTGAAGTACTATAAATAAAATTCTAGGCACAAATGAAAACTTGGCTCCATCCTTCGAGGCAGATGGATTGTTCATAACATAACCTTTTGATATTGCCAACGTCTTTAATAACTTTTTTGTTGACTAGATTAGCAGACTTAGGTATGACATGCAAACAACAAATGCTGAGCCTTCATATTCACGCATAATGGACCAAATAATGAAAGACAAGCATTGTAGTTTTGAGTTACACAAACTGGGTGTGGAAGAGGGGAAAAGCCACCTGGTACTGACAACCGGGATGGTAAATTACTGAGGTTGGTAGCGGAATAAATTGTGACTCCTGTTTGCCACATCTTCAATTTAAGCCTAGAGGATGGTGTGTGCCCTCAGACATGGAGGGAGGAAAATGTCATTCCAAAACCACAGAATAGCAGAGCACCCTTTAAAGGTTCAAACAGCTGACCAATCGGGCTGTTACAAATGCAAAGCAAACACTTGGAAAAAATGGTGATTTGATCAAATACAAAGTTATTTCACAGAAAACAAATTAACAGCAAACTTTCAGCATACATATAGGGAAGGGTACTCAACATGCTCGGCACTGACACAAATGACTGATGATTGGCAGAAAGAAATTGATAGTAAGAAGATTGTGGGCGCTGTTAGGCTTCAGTGTAGATTTTGATGTCATTGATCATAACCTATTTCTGAAAAAATATAGGAGTTATGGATTTGCATTCTCTGCCTATTATGGATTGAGAGGTAACTATCTAATAGAACAGGCTTTTTGTTCATGGAAGCCTCTCCCATGCAAATACAGTTGCATGTGGTGTACCGCAGGGCAGCTGGCTAGGGCCATAATTGTTTTGTGTTTTTACGAATGACCTTCTATTGACCTTGAATAAAGCCTGTGTCTATGCTGATGACTCAACAGTGTGCATGTTGGCTGTAACAGTAAAATAAATAACTGAGACCCTTAAACTGACTGGAGCTCTATGTTTAGAATGGGTAACTAGCAATAGGCTGGTGCTAAATATCTCCACTAAAATAATAATTTTGGAATAAATGACTCGCTCAATGCTTAAGCTAGTTTAGATCTATTATTGAATAATGTGGCTATTGAGCATGTTAAGGAGACTAAACTGCTGGGTATAACCGTAGATAACAAGCTGTCATGGTCAAAACATATAGACTCAATGGTTACTAAAATGGGAAAGAGGTCTGTCCATGATAGGGCATTGCTCTGCTTTCATGACATCTCAGTCGCCTAGACAGGTCCTACAGGCCCTAGTTTTGTTGCACCTGGACTACTGCTCAGCTGTGTGGTCATGTGCGGCATAGAAGGACACCTAGATGTGCACGGAGGGAAAGTGTCAGTAACATGCAAGTCAGTCTTTTCTGGCTCAAAGTTGAGGAGAAATTGACTGCATGCGTCACTGTTGATCTTTCTGTGAGGTGTTGATGTGTTGAAGATACCTAACTGTCTGTTGAAGCAGTTGGCACACAGTTCGGACACTCAAAAGACATGCAACCAGAGGTACAACACAAGACATGCAACCAGTGGTATATTCACAGTCCCCAGGCCCAACACAGAGGCTGGGAAACGCACAGTATTAAATGGAGCCATGACGATGCCACCCCAGGTAACTCAAGCTAGAAATAAAAACAGTTTAAAAAACAGAGAAAATAACACCTTTCTGCACGAAAGGGACTGTAAAGAGCCACAGTCATTTTATTTTTCTTGTATTGTAATTTGCACTGTACTATGTATTAGACCTAGATATTTGTTTATGTACTGGTATGTAGGCAATGTGTGACGTTATACATTCATGTATTTCAGTCCCTGACTAATAATGTTCTGTATTATGTCATGTTTCATGTGGACTCCATGAAGAGTAGCTGATGCTTTTGCACCAGATAATGGGGATCCTAATAAATACCAAATTATGTGTTAAATTAAGTTGATTAGCTGCGCTAATACACTGTTTGCCATGACATGAAGTTTCATAATGTGTGGGTGTATACACCTCTAAGCATTAGCTTGGTTATCCCATAAAGGCTGGGGAGAGCAGGAGAACAGTTTTTTGAGCCTGGATACTATATATAATAATAATAATAATATATGCCATTTAGCAGACGCTAAAGCGACTTACAGTCATGTGTGCGACTTACAGTCATGTGTGCATACATTCTACGTATGGGTGGTCCCGGGAAATGAACCCACTACTCTGGCGTTACAAGCGCCATGCTCTACCAACTGAGCTACAGAAGGACCACATACTGTTTCTCTTTCCACAGTTTATGGCAAGAATCAAACACACTGCCCTCTGCATTGTTATGTTGCCCCCAGACTGCTGCAGGAGTTCAACTGAATTTCCTGTGGTGGGCGCGTGCTTTTGTATGCGTGCGCGTCAGTGCAGCTTTGCCTCTTAATGACAAATAGATTTTTTATCTCAATGAGACTACCCTGGTTAAGTAAATCTAATTGAAATTTGTCACACGCGCCATATACAACAGGTGTAGTAGACCTTACTGTGAAATGCTTACTTACAAGCCCTTAACCAACAATGCAGTTAAAGAAAAAGTTAAGAGATAAGAAAATATTTACATACAGTGCCTTGCGAAAGTATTCGGCCCCCTTGAACTTTGCGACCTTTTGCCACATTTCAGGCTTCAAACATAAAGATATAAAACAGTATTTTTTTGTGAAGAATCAACAACAAGTGGGACACAATCATGAAGTGGAACGACATTTATTGGATATTTCAAACTTTTTTAACAAATCAAAAATGGAAAAATTGGGCGTGCAAAATTATTCAGCCCCTTTACTTTCAGTGCAGCAAACTCGCTCCAGAAGTTCAGTGAGGATCTCTGATTGATCCAATGTTGACCTAAATGACTAATGATGATAAATACAATCCACCTGTGTGTAATCAAGTCTCCGTATAAATGCACCTGCACTGTGATAGTCTCAGAGGTCCATTAAAAGCGCAGAGAGCATCATGAAGAACAAGGAACACACCAGGCAGGTCCGAGATACTGTTGTGAAGAAGTTTAAAGCCGGATTTGGATACAAAAAGATTTCCCAAGCTTTAAACATCCCGAGGAGCACTGTGCAAGCGATAATATTGAAATGGAAGGAGTATCAGACCACTGCAAATCTACCAAGACCTGGCCGTCCCTCTAAACTTTCAGCTCATACAAGGAGAAGACTGATCAGAGATGCAGCCAAGAGGCCCATGATCACTCTGGATGAACTGCAGAGATCTACAGCTGAGGTGGGAGACTCTGTCCATAGGACAACAATCAGTCGTATATTGCACAAATCTGGCCTTTATGGAAGAGTGGCAAGAAGAAAGCCATTTCTTAAAGATATCCATAAAAAGTGTTGTTTAAAGTTTGCCACAAGCCACCTGGGAGACACACCAAACATGTGGAAGAAGGTGCTCTGGTCAGATGAAACCAAAATTGAACTTTTTGGCAACAATGCAAAACGTTATGTTTGGCGTAAAAGCAACACAGCTCATCACCCTGAACACACCATCCCTACTGTCAAACATGGTGGTGGCAGCATCATGGTTTGGGCCTGCTTTTCTTCAGCAGGGACAGGGAAAATGGTTAAAATTGATGGGAAGATGGATGGAGCCAAATACAGGACCATTCTGGAAGAAAACCTGATGGAGTCTCCAAAAGACCTGAGATGCCAAATTTTTAAGCAGTTTTGTTTACACTCCACCTTGACAGTATATCTTTTTTCTTCCAACAAGACAATGATTCAAAACATAAAGCAAAATCTACAATGGAATGGTTCAGAAATAAACATATCCAGGTGTTAGAATGGCCAAGTCAAAGTCCAGATCTGAATCCAATCGAGAATCTGTGGAAAGAACTGAAAACTGCTGTTCACAAATGCTCCCCATCCAACCTCACTGAGCTCGAGCTGTTTTGCAAGGAGGACTGGGATAAAATTTCAGTCTCTCGATGTGCAAAACTGATAGAGACATACCCCAAGCGACTTACAGCTGTAATCGCAGCAAAAGGTGGCGCTACAAAGTATTAACTTAAGGGGGCTGAATAATTTTGCACGCCCAATTTTTCAGTTTTTGATTTGATTTGTTAAAAAAGTTTGAAATATCCAATAAATGTCGTTCCACTTCATGATTGTGTCCCACTTGTTGTTGATTCTTCACAAAAAAATACAGTTTTATATCTTTATGTTTGAAGCCTGAAATGTGGCAAAAGGTCGCAAAGTTCAAGGGGGCCGAATACTTTCGCAAGGCACTGTAAATTAACTATAGTAAAAAGTAACAATAAAATAACAACGAGGCTATGTACCGAGTCAATGTGCGGGGGTACAGGTTAGTCGAGGTAATTTGTAAATGTAGGTAGGGGTAAAGTGAGGGGGGTCAATGTAAATCGTCTGGGTGGCCAATTCATTAATTGTTCAGCAGTCTTATGGCTTGGGGGTAGAAGCTGTTGAGCCTTTTGTGACCTATGCTTGGCGCTCTTGTACAGCTTCCTGTGTGGTAGTAGAAAGAACAGTCTATGACTTGGGTGACTGGAGTCTTTGACAATTTTTAGGACCTTCCTCTGACACTGCCTAGTATATAGATCCTGGATAGCAGGAAGCTTGGCCACAGTGATGTACTGGGATGTACGCACTACACTTTGTAGCGCCTTACGGTCGGATGCTGAGCAGTTGCCATACCAGGCGGTGATACCACCAGGATGCTCTCGATGGTGCAGCTGTAGAACTTTTTGAGGATCTGGGGACCCATGCCAAATCTTTTCAGTCTCCCAAGGGGGAAAAAGGCATTGTTGTGCCCTAATTACAATTTTCTTGGTGTGTTTGGACCATGATAGTTTGGTGATGTGGACACCAAGGAACTCAACTCACGACCCGCTCCACTACAGCATCATCGATGTGAACCAGAGCGTGTTCGGCTCTCCCTTTTCCTGTAGTCCACGATCATCTCCTTTGTCTTGCTCATGTTGAGGTAGCAGTTGTTGTGCTGGCACCACACTGCCAGGTCCCTGACCTCCTCCTTATAGGCTGTCTCATCGTTGTCTGTGATCAGGCCTACTACTGTTGTGTCATCAGAAAACGTAATGATTGTATTGGAGTCATGCTTGGCCACGCAGTCGTGGGTGGACAGGGAGTACAGGAGGGACTAAGAACACACACCTGAGGTGTCCCCGTTTTGAGGATCAGCGTGGCAGATGTGTTGTTGCCTACCCTTACGACCTGGGGGCTGCCCGTCAGGAAGTCCAGCGTCCAGATTGAGGGAGGTGTTTAGTTCAAGGGTCCTTAGCTTTGTGGGCACTATGGTGTTGAACGCTGAGCTGTAGTCAATGAACAGCATTGTCACATAGGTGTTCCTTTTATCCAGGTGGGAAAAGGCAGTCTGGAGTGTGATTGCGTCATTTGTGGATCTGTTGGGGCGATATGTGAATTGGAGTGGGTCTAGGGCTTCCGGGATGATGGTGTTGTGAGCCATGACCAGCCTTTCAAAGCACTTCATGCTGACCGACGTGAGTACTACATGGCGGTTGTCAATTAGGCAGGTTGCCTCACTTTTCTTGGGCAAATAAAGGTTAGATTTAAAAAATCCTTTGGACATGGTCCTTCTGTAGCTCAGTTGGTAGAGCATGGCGCTTGTAACGCCAGGGTAGTGGGTTCGATCCCCGGGACCACCCATACGTAGAATGTATGCACACATGACTGTAAGTCGCTTTGGATAAAAATGTCTGCTAAATGGCATATAAACATTGAGCTGGAGGTATCCATTATTTTATCTGCAACAGGTCAAGCACAGTCTGTCGCTTGTACAGCCTGGTCTCATAGACTAGTACATTTAAATCCGGGACACTCAAATTTGTATGATGTTATGTTTGGTATGGTTGCATAAGATAGAAGGTTATTTCTAAAATAAAAACGAAGTAAGGTGGTTGGTCGGGTGCGTGTTTGAATCTCAACACTGACAACTTTAGCATTTTATCTAGTTAGCAACTATCCAACTACTTACTACTTTTTAGCTACTTTGCAACTACTTACTACTTTTTAGCTACTTTGCAACTGCTTAGCACATTAGCTAACTATAACCTTCTAACCTTAACCCTTATTCCTTAACCCTAAATTTAACCCCTAACCTCAAGCTAATGTTAGTATTAGCCACTTAGCTAACATTAGCCACAACATATTGAAATTTGCAACACATTTGTTTTGCAAAATTCAGAACATATTGTTTTGTTTACATTCAATAGCATCTATGCATCACATGATTATGCATAGTATTGACATCAGATGGAAGGACCAAGGATGGTAAATAAATGATTCTGGCAGTGTCTGTTTGTGCGAAGTTGAGGATCTTAGACTTGTATGTTATGGTGCTGGCAAGACAACTGGGAACTCAGGAAAAAAATGAGATTGAATCATGACGTCGGTGTCACACCCTGACCGTAGACAGCTATTTATGTCTCTATTTTGGTTTGGTCAGGGTGTGATTTGGGTGGGCATTCTATGTTCATTTTTCTATGTTTTGTATTTCTTTGTTTTGGCCGAGTATGGTTCTCAATCAGGGACAGCTGTCTATCGTTGTCTCTGATTGGGAACCATACTTAGGCAGCCCTTTTCCCACCTGTCTTGGTGTATAGTTAACTTTGGTTGCGGCACATAGCCCTTAAGCTTTGCGGTTCTTTTGTATTGTTTTTGTTGACGACATTTACAAAATAAAAAGTAATGTACGCTCACCACTCTGCGCTTTGGTCCACTTCCTTCAACAATGGCCGAGACAGTCGGCGATATTCAGGTCGGAAAGCCGGAGCTCTAGAAAGAGGCTTGAGTCCTCAAACTAAAATTCAGAGTTGGATGAATATTCAAAATTAATTTCCCCAGTCGGAGCTCTTTTTTTTCCATTTTTTTTTCAAGGTTCCCAGTTTTCTTGAAAGCACTGAAGCCCGAAGCAGGAGATTTCCAACTTCCCAGTTGTTCTGAACTCGGTATTAGACTCAACGTTCATGTCTGTTGATAGAATTGGTTTCAGACTGTTGAAGGTACAAGCACCAAGAACCAGGATTGTTGCTGTTATTGTACCGTGTGACTTACTGAACACTGGAATTGTGATATAATAATTTCCAAGCCGGTTTAGAGAAAGCAATTGTATCAGTAGAGAATGTACAGGAAAAAGTGTGGGGGAAAAAATAATTGCTGCAGTGTAGCCGTTAATGTTGATGATGATTGAGTACATGATGCACATTCTTTTAATGTTCTGTATTGTGTTGTGTTTTATGTTTTGTATGGACTGTGGACCCCAAGAAGAATCATTTCTGCGTTAGCAGTAGCTAATAAAAATCCTAATAATATAGTATGGCGAAGCATGTAATAACATTTACATTTGAATATTTGGGAATATTAGTCAGCACACCCTGATTTTGAGGAGATCAGATTGTGTCTATACAGTGCCAGCATGCATGCCCTCTAGTCCTATCTGTATGATGTGTTGGGGTTGGATTTCATCAATCATTGAGTCTAATGCTTAGTTTAATCATTACCTGGCCAAGCCTCGTGGTGTTCAACAACCGTTATTATTTATGAAATCATACAGCATTTATTGAAATGTTACACAGATACGTTACACTTTCTTCTCACACACTACTGTCACGGCAGGAAATGTATTTAAAACTCCAGTCCACAAACTAGTTTCATGATGATTGCATTATAGGAAGTTGTGAGTCTTCAGTGGACATTGTGGTGGTACTTTAATCTAAAAAGATATGCATATTTTTATGCACGACTTCATGCATGGCATGCTAGAGAAATAGAGCAATGCAGCTTTAGTTTATGTCAATCCCACTCTGACAAAATGGTCACTTAAAGTCGAGGTGGTTACTGGGGTAATTGTTTTTCCTTCCCAGAACGCACAGTTTTTTTCATGCCCTCAAGGCATGAGGTAGGGATAAGCAGCATGTACATGTGCACACAGAGAGAGACCTGCCCAGTGGAACCTCGCCACCCAGCATTCCCACTGTGCTGCTGCTTCTACACCCGTTGCAGGTTACTGAGAATACTGACTTCTGCAGGCATTGTGCATGGAGGAGTAATGGTCCCAGATCAGTTTATTCTTCTTGTCTTAGATACACTTAAACGGAGGTCTAGGGTATCTACCACGGTGTATTACATATCTGTGTTGTACTACACATAGACCTACAATAAACGTAATACATTCAATTATGATCAAGCAGTGTTTGTTTTAGTATTACTAATAATGAAGTATTTATTTTCCTGAATGTTTTTCTAAAACAGCTTGCCATAGGACATCTGTAAAGCATGGAAGCTTAACACTTGTCCTTGAGGGCCTAGTGTCTCCTGACAGTCTGGAAAGTTCTCCCTGCTGGTCTAGTAATGTAAATGTTGAGCTCCTGAGTGATTGTGTGACCTGTATAGCTGCGCCTTGAAGAAATGTGCGTGCCCTAGCAAGTCTGACTGAATTTTTCACATTCTCCTTCGTTCTCCTGCATTCTTTTTAATGGGCTTTTATCTGGTGCTTATCACTAGCTAAGCCCTTTGCTGTGGTGCTGCCTGGCAGGGATGTGGGGAACACTCCTGACCTTTAAGTGTTTTTAATTAGAGAACGACAGGGAAGTACTCTGGTCTGTTACACAGGATCTCTGGCTTTAATTGATGTAATTACTGTGATTATCACATTTACTGTGTCTGGCTACTAATTCTGAAATTTGTGTGAGCTCAAGTCATTAGGGGTGTGTGTGTAGTTGAATGTGTTTATTCACGGCATGCATGTGTGCTGACATGTTAAAACCTGAGGGATTGTCATGGCCTGTAGTGTCTGAAGATGAAATGGACTGGAACGAGGCAGACCAGACATCTGCAGGTATATCTATTACACAGGCTCATATCTACCTGCCTACCTCGTAAGAGAAGTCTTCTTCATCGTAAGAGGGCACTGTTGAATGTTTGTTCCTAGTTTCACCAGAGGCCAAGTGTTGTGTAAAACTCAGTGGGCCACAAGCTTAGACCTGGACTCATAAATTCTCTCACACAGTAGAGGTCGACCGATTATGATTTTTCCAACGCCGATACCGATTATTGGAGGACCAAAAAAAAGCTGATACCGATTAATCGGCCAATTTTTATATATATATTTGTATAATGACAATTGCAACAATACTGAATGTGTCACGTTCTGACCTTTATTTCCTTTGTTTTGTCTTTATTTAGTATGGTCAGGGCGTGAGTTGGGGTGGGCAGTCTATGTTTTGTGTTTCTATGTTAGGTTTCTGTTTCGGCCTAGTATGGTTCTCAATCAGAGGCAGGTGTCGTTAGTTGTCTCTGATTGAGAATCATACTTAGGTAGCCTGGGTTTCACTGTCGGATTGTGGGTGTTTGTTTCCGTGTGAGTGTTTTTCGCCACACGGTACTGTTTCGGTTTGGTTTATTTCACGTTATCGTTTATTGTTTTGTATTTCATAGTGTTCAGTGCTTTTCTTATTAAAATCGCCATGAACATTTACCACTCCACATCTTGGTCCGATCCTTACTCCTCTTCAGACGAGGAGGAAATCTGCCGTTACAGAAACACCCACCAACAGAGGACCAAGCGGCGTGGTAATGGGCAACAGCGGCTGAAGACACAGGACTCATGGACTTGGGAGGAAATTCTAGATGGGAGAGGACCCTGGGCACAGCCAGGGGAATATCGCCGCCCCAAAGCAGAGCTGGAGGCAGCGAAGGCAGAGAGGCGCTGGTATGAGGAGGCAGCACGGCGGTGCGGTTGGAAGCCTGAGAGTCAGCCCTAAAAATGTCTTGGGGGTGGCACACAGGGAGTGTGGCGAAGCCAGGTAGGAGACCTGCACCAACTTCCTGTGCTTACCGGAGAGAGAGAGGGACCGGGCAGACAACGTGTTATGCGGTGGAGCGCACAGTTTCCCCAGTGCGTGTGCATAGCCCGGTGCGGTACATTTCAGCTCCTCGTATCGGCCGGGCTAGAGTGGGCATCGAGCCAGGTGCCATGAAGCCGGCTTTACGCATCTGGTCTCCAGTGCATCTCCTCGGGCCGGCATACATGGCACCAGCCTTACGCATGGTAAGCGCCTTAGCCAGGAGCTGCCTGAGCCGTCAGTCAGCCAGGACCTGCCAGAGCCGCCAGCCAGCCAGGAGCTGCCAGAGCCGCCAGCCAGCCAGGCGCTGCCGGAGTCTCCCGCCTGTCCAGTGCTGCCGGAATTCCCCGTTCATTCGGGACTATACTTATTTTCCACCATAATTTACAAATCAATTCATTAAAAATCCTACAATGTGATTTTCTGTTTTTTTTTTAATTTTGTCTGTCATAGTTGAAGTGTACCTATGATGAAAATGACAGGCCTCTCTCATCTTTTTAAGTGGGAGAACTTGCACAATTGGTGGCTGACTAAATACTTTTTTGCCCCACTGTATGTGGGAACTCCTTCAAGATTGTTGGAAAAACATTCAAGGTGAAGCTGGTTGGGAGAATACTAAGAGTGTGCAAAGCTATCATCAAGGCAAAGGGTGGCTACTTTGAAGATTCTCAAATATACAATATATTTGGATTTAACCATTTTTGGTTACTACATGTTATTTTATAGTTTTGATTTCTTCACTATTATTCTACAATGTAGAAAATAAAGAAAAATACTTGAATGAGTAGGTGTGTCCAAACTTTTGACTGGTGCTGTGCATAAAAAATAAAATGTCTTGTACACAAAATTGGTGACACACGTGTCCTTCACTATAAAAGGTGCAAAAATAGAAATAAGCAAAACTATTTACAAATGGTGTTAGTTTTACATCCCAGGTGTAGAAGGTTAGATTTAACTATCACTGTTTCAACCCCCCCCCCCCCCCCCTGTGTTTTGTGGAATGCTTGCACTGCTTCTCTTTGTCTTTTGGCATGTGTGTTGTGGAGAAAGAAAGCATTTTACTGCATTTTACTGTCCACAAAGTGGAGGGGAGCTGGTAGTAGCCTATCAGGGCATCATATAGGTTGACACCCCCCCATGCTGGCATTGTAGGCCTTCACAGAAACAGGAATGGGGACATTCTTCCTTTTTCACTGTCCTTGACAGACATTGTTGTTATTGAATGCCTTATGCTGTGTGGTGAGCATGGTTACTTCCCTAGTGTCCTTCCATTTCACAAAAAGCTGATTCTGTTCGGACGAATGTGCCACAGACCCTATTGTCTTTTTCAAGAGGTCTATGAAAGTGGATGTAGAATCATCAGACGGGGTGATTGACATAGCAGCGGGGGGGTGAAGACCTTGATCGGCGGGGGCGCTTACTGGAGAGGGGTGGCTCCCAAATGTCATCATCCAAATCCTCTACATCCTCCGCTCTGTGGTGTATAAAATAAAGGGACATATTGTTGTAAGACACACAGAATTACAGTTGACTAAATTTACAAAACAACATTACTGTAATGTAAAAACACCAAGCCTAAACTTTATCTGTACAGTGACTCACATAGGTGTGAAGCACACACACACAATGCAAACAGTAACACCTTGGAGACAAAGGCAGAGGTGAGAACCACAAATAAACAATGGCTATGAGAGTTTAGTGGCCTCTCCAAAGTTACAAGGGTGAAACTTAGAACAGCAAACAATTAACTAATATGAAACATTGACAATAACTGGCCAGGTCGCAGTTGTAAATGAGAACTTGTTCTCAACTAGCTTACCTGGTTAAATAAAGGTGAAATAAAAAAACATTTACAAATGTAAAACTACTTTGGAATTATATAACGTAGGACAACGTAACAAGTAAATTCTATGTAAACTAAATCCAAAGCCCAAGAAGCAGACGACTTAATATCATAAATTAGCTAAAAGAAAGTCATGAAAATAATTTACTTACAGATCTAAAAGTGGATCCAAACCTTCTAGAAAGCAATCTTCATCGGCCGTGTCAAAATACTAGTTCTCCCAAATCGCTCCCCTGTTCCGAACCAGTATTGTATTCAAAGCTTCTATGTCAGTATACTTAATCATAGCTGCCTTTTTTTAGCTTCCTGTTCAATATTCTTAGTTTTACGATTATTTCCCCCCCTTGAGAAGCAATCTTTTATGCTAAAGCAAAGAAATATGTTTACAATGTAGCGTACAATGTAGCGAGTCAGGTAGCAATAGTTCGCATTAAAGGTTCTAGGCCTTGCTTTGTCCCACCCAAGTCAACTGCATATCCCTGGAAAGCTTATCTCATTGGCTACAAGACTGTCAATGTGCCAAAGTAGCCAATTCCCTGTGTAATGGATGCCTACATTTGTAAGTTGGCAATGTCATAGTTTTGATGCGCAAAGATATAGTCACTTGGGGGACGTTCGATGTTGCCATTAAGTCATACATCATCAGATAACATTGGTAATAGGCTAGATTTGTTCATACCAACCTAAGGATTCATTTTATAATCTCCATGTAGCTATAGCTCAAATACAGACCAAATTGAAGCTTACCTTGTAAAGATCTCAAACTGCTCTTAAACGCTAGTAAAACTAAATGCATGCTTTTCAACCGATCGCTGCCCGCACCCGCCCGCCTGACTAGCATCACTACTCTGGACGGTTCTGACTATGTGGACAACTACAAATACCTAGGTGTCTGGTTAGACTGTGAACTCTCCTTCCAGACTCATATTAAACATCTCCAATCCAAAATTAAATCTAGAGTCGGCTTCCTATTTTGCAACAAAGCCTCCTTCACTCACACTGCCAAACATACCCTCGTAAAACTGACTATCCTAACGATCCTTGACTTCTGCGATGTCATTTACAAAATAGCCTCCAACACTCTACTCAGAAAACTGGATGCAGTATATCACAGTGCCATCCGCTTTGTCACCAAAGCTCCATATACAACCCACCACTGCGACCTGTATGCTCTCGTCGGCTGGTCCTCGCTACATATTCGTCGTCAGACCCACAGGCTCCAGGTCATCTATAAGTCTTTGCTAGGTAAAGCTCCGCCTTATCTCAGCTCACTGGTCACCATAACAACACCCACCTGTAGCACACGCTCCAGCAGGTATTGGTCACTGGTCATCCCCAAAGCCAACACCTACTTTGGCCACCTTTCCTTCCAGTTCTCTGCTGCCAATGACTGGAATGAATTAAAAAAATCGCTGAAGTTGGAGACTTATATCTTTCTCACTAACTTTAAACATCAGCTCTCTGAGCAGCTTACCGATTGCTGCAGCTGTGCACAGCCCATCTTATCGACTTACCTCATCCTCATATTGTTTTTATTTACTTTTTTGCTCTTTTGCCACTAGCATTTCCACTTCCACATCATCATCTGCACATCTATCACTCCAGTGTTAATTTGCTAAATTGTAATTACTTCGCCACTATGGCCTATTTATTGCCTTACCACCTCACGCCATTTGCACACACTGTATATAGACTTTTTCTATTGTGTTATTGACTGTACGTTTGTTTATTCCATGTGTAACTTTGTGTTGTTATCTGTGTCGCACTGCTTTGCTTTTTCTTGGCCAGGTCGCAGTTGTGAATAAGAACTTGTTCTCAACTGGCCTACCTGGTTTAAATAAAGGTGGAATATATTTTTTTGCTGCTTGGTGAAAACGTGTAAAATAAACATTTTGACTCTTGTGGCTGGTGATCAATAACAGTAGGTCACAGGCAGACAAATAAGGCATCATCATGATCTGTGGAGTCCTGGCTTTCGGTGTGAATCGACGTGTTCCGTCTTTATTTTGTTTACTCTCCAGAACTCTAAACGGAATTTAGGTTGTAGCCATCTTGAAATGAGGTCCTCGGCTCGGCCTGCTCTTATATATTTGTATGGCCAAATATGGTTTTAAGTCCTACCAAAGGTTTTAAGGCATACATCAATAGCCAAGATACTCAGCTTTCCGCAGACACCCTGCTTTTGCAGATAGGGGCTACCGTTCTCATAGCAGACTGAATTGAATAAAACAATCTAATAAGGTCCCCAAATATGGGACCAAACATTTAGGAGGTTAAAAGTCTGTAGGATCTGGCAGACAGCAGCAGATCGAACATTCACAGCAGCAAAACATGTCTGTCTGTCCATTGCTTTCTCAAAACACAGAGAGGCATGTTAGGACAGAGTCAGCTGTGTTTGTGTGCACCATATGAAGTCTACCTGTGTCAGAATGTATCAGCGCCAACCTGATGACTGCTAGATCCTGGGTAACAGGCGAGAACTCATTCTGATGATTTCCCTCTCGCCTAATCTGACTCATTAAATAGACTCTGTTACTGGTTGAATAATCATGTCATTGACTTAATTACTGAAAGACTAATACCTACCCTTCAGAAAGTATTCGTACCAGTTGACTTATTCCACATTTTGTTGTGTTACTGCCTGAATTCAAAATGGATTCAATATAATTTTTTTCTTACCCACCTACTTACCATACCCCATACTGAGTGAAAACGTGTTTTTAGAAATGTTAGCAAATGTATTGATAATGAAATACAGAAATATCTCATTTATATAAATATACACACCACTGAGTCTATACTTTGTAGAACCATTTACCAATAGTGGCCCTTCTTTGCGAGGCATTGGAACACCTAGCTGGTCTTTGGTTGAATTTGTCTTTGAAATTCACTGCTCCACTGAAGGACCTTACAGATATTTATTTGTATGTGTGGGGTACAGAGATGGGGTAGTCATTCACAAATCATGTGCAACACTTATTGCACAGAGAGTGAGTCCATGCAACTTATTATGTGACTTCAGCTCATTTTTACTCCTGAACTTATTTAGGCTTGGCATAACAAAGGGGTTGAATACTTATTGACTCAAGATATTTCAGCTTTCAATTTGTAATTCATTTCAAAATCTTTCTTAAAACATAATTTCACTTTTACATTATGGGCGATTATGTGTAGGCCAGTGACACAAAATCTACATTTAATCCATTTTAAATGCAGGCTGTAACACAACAAAATGTGGAAAAAGTGAAGGGGTGTGAATTAATTTTGAAGGCACTTTACCATTAGTTTGCATTATCGACTAGAGATGTAACTGTAATGCAAAGGGACACAGTTAAATGCTCAGCATTGTTCTCTACATTCAATTATGTGTCAAATGTAGTGTACATTCATAATATCACACAATCTCACATGTTATTTGTATTTCATTGAGTCTGTAAGCTGATCTTTGATGTCGGAGCATTAAGCTGTTAGGTATCATACATATGAGATTGGGTATTGGCACTGAAATCCCTGGAGTAAACATCAGTTTGGGGGCTCACAGGATCAGCCTCCCTCTTAAATCCTACTGGTGTTCCATTAGACTCCAGTGACAGATGGGTTACTACTGTGATTTAATATGAACTGAATTACAATAGGAACAAACAAAAGGCTGTGGGACATCATCAGACCCCCTCCAAATGCTGTGTCTGTCTGCGTGTTTATGGTATTACTATTTCCTATCTGTGTTTCACTGGTGTATTTATATTGTAAATCTATTAGTGATTGTGGCTGTACTTATATTTTTACATTTCCTCCTCCTGTTCCCGTTTTGTCCCGGTCTACAAAGGGCTCATTTCTCGCTTATCCATGAATGACAATGTCATGTTGCTATAATCATAATCAAACAACCAATCTATGCAAAATATTCTGGTAGAGCACAGACAGAGCCACTGATGGTCCACATGATTCATGTTGCCTAAGTTCCATTCATCCTGGTGAAATACCTGGAGCACTGTGTGAAGGTCTGAGTCATACAGCATGATGATAACATGGAAATGTTTTCTGTTTGCTCGAATGTTATACATTCCTTGTCATGTTTGCTCACTGCACAAGGAGGTAAATAGACAATTTTCCCAGGTTGAGATGAAGTTTGTACATTACAGTAGTACACATCTTCAGACATGCCCCATGGGAAGTAAGGAGCATCAGTTGCAGATTTGCTAAACGGATGTAAAGTAGTAAGTGATATTAGCCTCTCCACATAATTCTTGCCAGCAGTAAATTGCAGGGAATGATGTATTCAGTTTATTACTTCAGTCCAATTAGATCCCATTGACCGTGTTGATAGATAGAAGTAGTTAGGTACATGATTTCATTGTGTAACATTTATTATATTGTGTATTCTCTCCCAACAGGATTGATCTTGTTTGATAACTAAAACCTTCATAGTTTCTAGCTCCTTTACTCCACCTTGTGGTTCAGACTTCAAAAGGAACTCGTTCTCCTAGGATTACTATATCTCCTCATCTCCTCTGTCAGTTAGACCAGAGTAGTTTTCAGAAATGGCACAGTAGCTAGTCAATATGATAAGTGGCTGCTTCAAGCAGATAAGAGCTTCAACTGTCTCACCACTTTTCCTCTTTCCCTTTGTGTGTGTCTGATCCCAGCATGGTCGGTGTCATAATCACGTTCTGACCAATCCAGGGTCAGCATGTCCACAAACAAGGAGCAATGGGATCAGTTGCCTGGGGTATGAGGAGGGGGGTGTTTGCGTGAGGGATGGGCAGAATTAGGCTGCTGGGATTAGTGTCTGAGCTCTCATTGTCTAGTGATGGAAGTGTAACCACTAGAATTGGGGAATAATAACAACAACATCAAGCAAGATCTTTTCTACCCGGTTCACTGAATTATTTTGTCTGTATTGGATGTTGATCTACCCTGCATTTTTAGTTCTACTCACTGGGATAGTGTTTTGAATTCCTGTCATTTTTCTAAGGATAAGATATGTTTTTCTAAATTTAAGGGGGGTTATATTACCATGGTGTCTCAGTAGCCATGGTGGTGCTTTTGACTCAGAATGTTTGTCTGCCAGTGCCTTTGCTTTTCAAGAGGAAAGGTGAGTTACAGTGTATAGGCTAAGTACATGGGTTGAGTCCTGGACATTATCAGACAGGGTTTTCATTTATGATACATACCTTGAATTATTGAAGTTGAAGTTTTATGGTCAAGCGAATGTTCCTTCTCTAGGAGATACGGGCAAGGTTAACTGGTTCAATTGATATGAGTTAGAGTGAATTCATTAGTGAATACCTGTTGTCATAGAATGTGTCAAACTATTTGCTATTGGTGTGATACAGAGGCTTGGTAAGCCCTGAAGAGCCATTCTAAACTATCTCGCCTTATGATGTTAAAATGTTGTCTAAATGTATGTTGGTGACTCTGTCACTGAGAGGTATTTACTTAACTGGGCTACTGTAACTGTCTGAAAAACATGTAATTCATCAATCATTCTGACTGAATTGACAGTTTGTGTGAACTTGCTATTGTTAGGAGGATAAAATTAAAAGTGGTCAAAGAGGGTGTATTTCCAGGGTGAACAGCCAGAGATGGTGCTTTATAGCAGGGATCGCTCAGAGCACATGGTCCACAGGACTAATTCCAGCATGGTCTTCCTAGCCCCACAGAACATGTACAGAACATGGCTAAATATAAAGCAGCTTTGATTAACTAAAGATTGCAGGCTTACCACATGGCCACGGCTGCTCCGCACTCTCAGCATTACTTAACTGGTTATCACCTCACTGATCCTAGATCTGTTCAGGACTGCTGTCCTCAAGGGGCACTATCCTGCTACTGTCCTCATGATAACCCTATGACACTGCTACTCTGGATTATATGAGAGTAGGACTGTTTGGGGAATATGTCAATATGTTATGGTTATGTCAATGAAGCCTGCTGGGATTTGTGGTTCATTTATCTTGGTGCAATGTAGTTTTGTCAAATGTATTGTTCATTTGTTTACATATTTCTTTATTTTGTATTATATATCCACTCACATTCTATCTCTTTCTCCTCCCAGCAGTCCCAAAGCAGGAGGATGAGGGGACTCACGTCCCTTCACACGTCCAGGAGAATGTGTTCATCGAGGGCAGCCGGCCCAAGTACCTGGAGGACCTGCACACTGAGGCCCAGGAGGGACTCAAACTTCAGCAGCAAGAAGGTACTAAAGCCCCCTCCAAATCCCTCCGAATACTCACACTTAATCCAACACCTACCCCTGATAAGATTAATGCTTTAAGTGAAGTACTGTGTGGTACTGTATTTGAAATATTTTGACCTTTATTTCAGAAACAAATAATGGGGTGGATTACCAGGATGACCAAAGCATCGCTGTAAGTTTCCCATTCTACATTTCATCCACGGTGCTACATCAAATCACTAAACATTGTCCCATCACAAATTCACACCATTCACAGCTGCTTTAATTAAGTGTATACTAATAATTTACTTTGGAATTTTCTGTGATTTCTACAGTCAACAGTGACCCGGCAGCCTGACGAGACTGAGAGTGACAGTTACAGAGAGAGGAGAGGCTCTTTGTCAGACAGCACTATACTAGATACCATGTCCCAGGTCTCAACGCGCTCCGCTGTCTCCACACGGTCCTCACGGTCAGGACTGACCCGCCAAGGTAACATGACATGATCATAACCAGAAAACAATTCATACTGGAACCACTATAAAACCTTTTTCAACTAGTTTCATTTTCTTTGTCTTCAATGTGTTTTAGAGTAAACACTGGAGTGAAAGCGGCTGTTGTTGGTTTTTGTTGATTTTGACCTAACATTTCTCCTGCTTTTTGTCTCGTTCCACCAGCATCAACCTTCAGGCCCCTGAAGTCAGATAAGAAGCCAGAGAAGACCAAGGCCAGGAGGAGACACAGGAGAACCACAGTTATGGGGATACCACAACACATCCAGAGGGAACTGGGTACGCTACTCATTATTTATGCTCTAAATTAATTGAAATGTTAATATAGACCATTGTGAAGATATCTGTGGATAATTTCACCTTCAATAAAAGCTTATGTGCTTGTATTTGCTTGTGTAGCTGTTTATTCTGATTTGTCCTGTTGTTCCTCACTAAAGGGCTGGATAGAGCATCATGGGCAGCTCGTCGGGTTATAGACGAGGACGGGCTCCATAACTGTGAGAGCCTGGACATCCACACCATTGATGGGCCTCACCTAGCTGATTCCCAGGAGGGTGTGAGGATATATCTCCAGTCTGTAGAAGGCCTGCAGCCCGTTAGTGAGGACCAGGTTCAGAAGTTACCTTCCCGGGCCGGTCACACAGATGACCTGGCTCTCCTCCAGCGCATGGGCCCCCAGCTGTGCGGCCTGAAGAGGCCCAATTCCCTGGCCGTCCCCTGGATGACTACGGTGTCCGGCCTGCCGCACCATCCCCCCAGCCCCGTCATGTCCATGTCCCCCCAGGCCACCTACATGTCTAAGATCATCCCCAATGCCGTGCTGCCACCCTCCATCGACGTGGTGGAGATTAGTCATAACCGCAGCCGGAGCAGTGTCCGTACCGTCAGTAAGAGCAGACTGCTGCTGGCCAGCCCTGCCTCCTCCAGAGCCTCCTCCCGCGCCTCCGCCATGTCCTCCGCCTCCCGATACAACCCACCACACTTCTCTGACAGCTCTGGATGGAGCCACTCTGAGTCCTCTGAGACCCTGGTGTCTGACTCCTCCACTGTCTCCTCCAACAGCACCACCAGACAGGGGGGGGATGGGGAGGGCTCATCCAGGGAGATGGCCCTGGACAGAGAGAGTATCCACTCCTCTGTCAGTAAGGCCTCCAGGACCTCAACCATCAAAGGCAAGGGGAAAGCCAGAGGGGATGATGGCAAACAGGAGGGGCCCTTCATCCGAAGCCTATCTGTGATGAAGTCCAAGAGGGCACCGGCCCCACCCAGCCGCTCCTACTCCTTACACAAGGACAAGATGAAGCGGCGCTCACGAGACCTGACAGACATCAGGGTGGCTGCCCCTGCCCAAAGCAGCCCAGTCCGTGGCGGGGAGGCTAAGGCTGTCAGTGCTGGGGAGACCGGCTCTTCTCCCATGCCCTCCAGCAACAAAAGTAGCCCTGGATACACAGCAGACACCAGCTCTCTGGATGAGTCCTCGGGCTCTGTGACCACCAACTCCTTTAACACCCGACAGCAAGCAGTCAGGGAAGAGGAGAGGAATGAGCAGCCAGGCTCCACAGGCTTCTCTCCCCAGAAACAGATCCCCCAGGAAAACATCCTGAAGAAGACTTTTTCCCCCTCCAGCTGCTATCCCAGCCCGGGTGGCATGCCCACCCTCCCCTCCAAACAGACCCATAACTCATCCCCAGGAAACAAGAGGGGCATCCTGGCTAAACTAGCAAGCATTTTCCCCAAGGCACCATCCTCATCACCTGTTATTCAGCCACAGGCCTCTGACAGCAGCAAGACGCCTCGTCCATCCCCTCCAGTCGACACTGTAACTTCCTCACCTTCAGTCATGGCACTCAGAGAGCTGTTCAACATCCCTCCCCCACCCAAAGTGTGTGCCCCCTCTCCTCCTCCCCCGGAGGTATGGGCACACAACAAGCGCACTTTTGAACTGCTGCTAGGTCCCCCGGCCCCCAACAACACGGATATGGTGGTGCGAAAGAACCCAAAGGATCGACGACAGCAGAGGCAGTCTCCTTCCACATCAAGAGAGGCTTCTGAGTCTGCACCAGAGCAGGAGGCAGGAGGTGTGCTAGATAGGGTCACTGAGCCTCTGTCTAAAGAGCAGACCAGTAATCCAGCAGCACTAACATCTGTGTCAGGAAACGGTCAGGAGAGTCCAAAGGTCCAGGAAAAAGATGGATTGAGTCCAGTGGTTATAGAAGTGGGAGATAAAGGACCGACTCAAATAGAGCCTTCTGAAGGTATGAAAAGGAATAGTGAAGTGGCACAGAAAGTTGAACAAGAGAGGGTACAAGGAAGTCAGTTGGTGGTTGAACCAGAGAAGGTCAAGGTAAGTCAGATGATAGGTAAACTAGAGAAGGTCCAGGCAAGTCGGTTGGTAAATGAAAAGTCAGTGAACGCCTCAGTAGCTCCAGGAAGGGGCCTAGGAAAAGTAAATACAGAAATACAGACTCCTGCTACAGAGAAAAGGACTGAATATCAACTTAAAATGGACACGTTGTCCATGCTTAGCCCTGCTCTAGCACGCGTCTCGCCATCTCCTTCTCCTCCCCCAGCACACTATCCTCCCCTTCCCTCTTCCAAACAGACCCCGCCAGTGACCATACTTGGGGTCCCCTCAGATTCTTCACCCGCTCCAGAGCTCCCACTAGTCTACCCCACTGGGGAATCCTTCTGGCCTCCTCCCCCACCTCCCATGGACTTGGCCACCCTTGGCGATGAGCTTGACCTCCCCCTTCCCCCACCACCCAGTGGTTGTGAGGAGGGGGTTATTATGACAGAACCTGTGCCCCCTGTTTCAGAGGGGACAGTGGGTGCTCCAAACCCTGCCCGACCTGCACCTCAGGAAGTTTCATCTGTACCCCAGGGAATACCGCAGCCCAGTCCAGGGATCACAGAGTGCCAGAACCAAGAGAAGATGTCCCTCAGCAAGAGCTCTCCCACTCCCCCAGAGGAGGCCCCCACTCCTGTGGTCACCCCCTCCCTTCTGCAGATGGTCAAGCTGAGGTCTGTCAATAATGGTGACCAGGGTCTGAAAAGGGACCAGAGTCAGGGACAGAACCATACAGAGGTCACTTTGAGGGCCAAACAACCCAGTAACGGGGAGGCTCCACAGAAGCCTATTCGAAGGTCTCTGATCATGACAGCTCCCCCTCCCACTGTCACATCCCCACCTACTACTGTTGTCTCACAACTTCCCACAGCCACTGTCCCGGAGGCAGCCCTAACCTCAGCCACTGTCCCGGAGGCAGCCCTAACCTCAGCCACTGTCCCAGAGGCAGCCCTAATCTCAGCCACTGTCCCAGAGGCAGCCCTAACCTCAGCCACTGTCCCAGAGGCAGCCCTAACCTCAGCCACTGTCCCAGAGGCAGCCCTAACCTCAGTCCCAACCACAACCACAGCCAAGTTCCAGCCCAGCATAGTTAATTTACCCTCAAAGTCCTCTACTGTCACCTCTCCTACAAGTAAGTCTCCTTCTGCCTCAGTCACCATGAGAATGCAGGAGGCCATTCGCTTGAGGACAGAGGCCAGAAGTAAAGAGGGGCCTCCCTCTCATCTCAGCCTGCACTCCCCAACTTCCCCAACAGGTCTCAAGTTCCCCTCATCTACCGCCAGTTTCATCTTCGCCAAGAGCACAAAGAAGGTTGTCATAGAAACCCTCTCAAACCCTGAGGCCCAGGCCAATCTCACAAAGAAGCTGGTGGCAGAGCTTTCATCTATGTCCAATCCATCCAAGTCCATAGAAACACAGAAGGAGGTGGCAGTCAAGGTTCCGCCACCTGTGGCAAGGAAACCCAGGCTTAAGGTCACAGATGCAGAGCCCAGTGTGGAGACTGAGCATGTGCAAACTGCGGGACAGGAAGCACAGCCAGCAGACAACACTGAGGGTAAGGGATCTGTGATTCTGACACATCCATACTTGCCTCCATTGTTACAGCTATTATCCATTCATGTTGATCTGATCTGACTTATCTTTCTCTCCTGTCAAAGGTGCTCCAGAGGCTCCAAACGGGACAGCAGTTAGTGTTGAAGTGTCACCACCATCATCATCCACATGAGCAACACTGCCACTTGGCAAGGACTAATCATTCACAAAGACAGACAGACTTTTACCTGTAAATTGAGAAGACCCAATGTGTCAAACACCATATGTCAATCACAATATGCAAGCGGGAGAGAGATGGATCAAGGGGTGAGTGGATGAGAACTACAGAGCCTTCTGAAGGCAAGGCAACAGGACATAGCTAAATGTTGCCCTGTCAACAACAACAAAAACAATCATTTGAGTTTATATGAAAATGGTGTTGGTCTTTAATTTCTCTAATGCTATTTTTTTCTATTTTATAGTATTTTTCTTTGCCAGAAGGACTTCTTACTGGTCTGATTAACAATAGACAGCCATGGACAGCATTCTGGTCTAGTCTAGGTTGCCCTCTACTGTCAACTATGGAATGTTACAGCTACTGCCGTTTGGTACACAAAACAATGAGAAGTTTTATAATCCACTTGTCTGGATTATATACCAGAATGTTGTATTTTTATATATTCATATCATTATAAGATCATGCACTATTAAATTGTGTTAAGTTCCCATTTCATCCTTCATGTTTTTGCATTAAACATTATTTACCTAATATCTTTTTCCTGTAAACATCTTCCATTGCATTTTGGGAGAAAATAATTTTTTTTTTCTTTTGTTCTACGTTTCAATATATGTCAATATTTTATGAAGTCCTCTGATGTCATCATATTTTCTTATCTTCTAGCAACTAAAATGATGTCATCAGAACGGGATGATGTCATTTGTTCTGAGGATGAGAATCATATTCATGCTGAGAATCCCAATTTACATGTTCATGTTTTGTTTCTCTGTTGTTGATATGAATGTTCATAGATTTGTACTGGAAGCTCACCCTTTGTGTAAATCAAATCTCAGTCTTTCACTAGGAGTATTTGGACAAATAGGTATTTGTCTTGTTTTTAATTACTTGTCCCTCAGATTTAGATACACTTCCTTTCAACCAGATAGGAACTATATTATACATAGCATTTATGTTGCTAAATTGTCCAGAAATTGGGATATTCCTCAACTGAATTGAAATCTGCTTTGGAAGTACTAAATATTATTCAAAGTGATTTCAATGATAAAAGATTATGAACATTTATTAAGTATAGTTTCACTTATTTCAATATAACCGAATAAATTGATTTATTCACAATGAATGAATTCAGCCATATCATTATTTCTACCCTGTTTCTGAAACATTTTGAGAAAAGTTCTGTCAATATTTTATCAGTCAGTTAGATCCATTTATGTGAGACACACACACACACACACACACTTCCTGCTCTCGGGTTTCCCCCAGGTTTGTACCTTTTCCGTCTTATCAGGATGTTGAAACTTCACATTCACACTCGTCTGGTTTTCCAGTGTCCATCTTAGACGCATCTTTTGACAGTCTGTTGACAGTCATAATTTAGACAAATTATTGAATAGATTGACTGTATATGTAATGCATATTTTAATATGGTTATTATTTAGATTTGACATAATATATTGTTTATGTTTGAATGTTTGTTTTGTCTGTCTCCTGGGTAATGTGTCAAACCTTGACAGGGGTAACAAAATAATCTGTTTCCCTTTGTCGAGGTTTATTTTTAAACCAGATGTTTATTGTATTATTGTTGCTGAGCTGCTATATAAACTCTTATTAGAGGGCATGTCTGAGAATCCATGGGGAATAAGGGATTGAATTTATGTGAGTGGATGGATCTCTGTTGGGGCTTAAAACTAAATGCCTTGATATGAATTGGGGTGGATCTTGATTTACAATGACAAATGAATAAGCAGGTCATAGAAGATACTAGAATAACTTGTGTCACTGACGTTGTGTGTCATTTGGCGGACTCTAGCTTCTGTCACAGGCTTTCACCTCATCGAGAGGGAAGCCCGGGCGAGGCGGAGTCAGTGACAAAGAGTTACAGTAAGTGCATGGAGTATCAGTAGGTCATTCATTCCTCAGCATAAACTGTAAAATACCAGTGCCTGGACTGCTTCTAATTCACTGAAGGACTTATTTTATTGTGTAGCATTGCTGGTTGAATAAAGTCAACTCTGTCATGACCTGGACATCATGAATCACTCAAAGGATTTTTTGTTTCTCTCCAGTTATTTAAGACAGTGGTTCACAAATGTTTTGCTTTATGACCCACCAATTTAAGTGTCTGTTGAGTCGTGACCCAGCATAAATGGTTGAGTGGTGAAAAAACATACCCAGAACATAGAATAAATATAGAAAAGGTATTCATAAAACCCTCAAAACATTACTGAATGTAGATTTGAGTATGGGTTCTAGAGACAAAAAAATAAATAATACTATATAATAATCGCATTGTAAAAATGCACAAAAAATATCATCCTGCAAACCAGTTTGGGAACCACTGATTTTAAGACTTCCTTCTCTGGTAAGACTCACTTCTATGGTACTCCTGGTTTTACTATCAATGGGGACTAACTACATTGGTGAAAGACTGTCTGTGTCCCTGTCGCTGTAGTTGAATTTGAGATATACAGTATTATGTTATTTTGTTATGAGTTAACACATCACTAGTGCCAATGATTTACCATATTACTGTTTAGGTAATAAATAATATGTTGTTTACCAGTTAAAACCCACAGTCTTTCTCAAACATTAAGTGTGTGCTGAATTTACCACTATCCAGAGTGGTTAGTAAAACTGTTTGTGTTACTGTGTCTGTAGATACGTTTACTGCAGGAGGTTGGTGATATCTTAATTGGGGAGGATGAGCTTGTGGTAATGCTCGGAGTGGAATTAATGGAATGGTATCAAACACATGGTTTCCAGTCATTATGAGCCGTCCTCCCCTCAGCAGGCTCCACTGGTTTCAGATCTCTGTTCCCAGTCTGTCCAAGCTTGCCATCCATGTTGGAGATGTAGTCCTGGACTGCAGCTTCCCTGACTGACTGGAAGATAGATGATGAGATTGTCCACCGTTTCTACCACAGCCAAGACCAACAGAACAAGCCTGTACCTTTCTAAGAAAGAAAAGGGGAATAACCTCTCTCAGGATGAAACATACAGTATCACCCTAGAAGATGCAGGAAATTACACCTGCTTTGTGGGCACAGTATCTGGCACTCAGAAGACATCCTTATTACCAAAGTTTGCCGGTGACAACAATATCTTAACTTTAGCAAACACCAGTCTCAACATCAACAGTGAAGAGGCGTCTCCGGGATGCTGGCCTTCTGGCCAATAAAAAGAAAAGATTAAGATGGGCAAAAGAACACAGACACTGGACAGAGGAACTTTGCCTAGAAGGCCAGCATCCCAGAGTTGTCTCTTCACTGTTGAGACTGGTGTTTTACGGGTACTAAACTCAGGAAGAAAGAAAAACGTCCTCTCACTGTCAACTGCGTTTATTTTCAGCAAACCTAAGATGTGTAAATATTTGTATGAACATAAGATTCAACAACTGAGACGTAACAGTAACAGTCAGTATCTGGTGTGGCCACCAGCTGCATTAAGTACTGCAGTGCACCTCTTCCTCATGGACTGCACCATATTTCCAAGTTCTTCAGTTCTTGCTGTGAGATGTTACCCCACTCTTCCATCAAAGCAAGTTCCCGGGCATTTCTGGGGGGAATGGCCCTAGCCCTCACCCTCCGATCCAACAGGTCCCAGACATGCTAAATGTGATTGAGATCCGGGCTCCTCGCTGGGCATGGCAGAACACTGACATTCATGTCTTGCAGGAAATCACGCACAGAACGAGCAGTATGACTGGTGGCATTGTCATGCTGGAGGGTCATGTCAGGATGAGCCTGCAGGAAGGGTACCACATGAGGGAGGAGGATGTTCCCTGTAACGCACAGCGTTGAGATTACCTGCAATGACAAGCTCAGTACGATGATGCTGTGACACACCGCCCCAGACCATGACGGACCCTCCACCTCCAAATCGATCTTGCTCCAGAGTACAAGCCTTGGTGCAACGCTCCTTCCTTCGACAATAAACGTGCATCCGACCATCACCCCTGGTGAGACAAAACCGCGACTCGTCAGTGAAGAGCACTTTTTGCCAGTCCTGTCTGGTCCAGCGATTGTGGGTTTGTACCCATAGGTGACGCTGTTGCCGGTGATGTCTGGTGAGGACCTGCCTTACAACAGGCCTACAAGCCCTCAGTCCAGCCTCTCTCAGCCTATTGCTGACGGTCTGAGCACTAATGGAGGGATTGTACATTCATGGTGTAGCTCGGGTAGTTGTTGTTGCCATCCTGTACCTGTCCCGCAAGTGTGATGTTCGGGTGTACCGATCCTGTGCATGTGTTGTTACACATGGTCTGCCACTGCGAGGATGATCAGCTGTCCGTCCTGTCTCCCTGTAGCGCTGTCTTAGGCGTCTCACAATACAGACATAGTAATTTATTGCCCAGGCCACATCTGCAGTCCTCATGCCTCCTTGCAGTATGCCTAAGGCACGTTCACACAGATGAGCAGGGACCCTGGGCATGTTTCTTTTTGTGTCTTTCAGAGTCAGTAGAAAGGTCTCTTTAGTGTCCTAAGATTTCATAACTGTGACCATAATTGCCAACTGTCTGCAAGCTGTTAGTGTCTTAACGACCGTTCCACAGGTGCATGTTCATTAATTGTTTATGGTTCATTGAACAAGCATGGGAAACCGTGTTTAAACCCTTTACATTGAAGATCTGTGAAGTTATTTTGATTTTTACGAATGGTCTTTGACAGGGTCTTGAAAAAGGGACGTTTCTTTTTTTTTGCTGAGTTTATTTGAATAGACTTTCAGAAGACAGTTCTTTGTTTCTGGCCATTTTGAACCTGTAATCAAACCCACAAATGCTGAAGCTCCAGATACTCAACTAGTCTAAAGGCCCGTTTTATTGCTTCTTTAATCAGAACAACAGTTTTCAGCTGTGCTAACATAATTGCAAAAGGGTTTTCTAATGATCAATTAGCCTTTTAAAATTATAAACTTGGATTAGCTAACGCAACATGCCATTGAAATGCAGGAGTGATGGTTTCTGATAATTAGCCTATGTACACCAATGTAGATATTCCATTAAAAATCTGCTGTTTCCAGCTACAATAGTCATTTATAACGTAAAAAATGTTAACACTGTATTTCTGATGAATTTGATGTTATTTTAATGGACACATTCTTTTTGTTTCTTTAAAAAACAAGGACATTTCTAAGTGACCCCAAACATTTTCATGGTAGTGTATATACTATGATGTATTTTGTATTGGTCCCTGGGCCTACGAAAGGGGTGTGGCCAACAATTGACCATCCCTGATTTAGTGGGCCAAAGCGCTCTGTTGAGCAACAAGGCCAGAGGTTTATTGTTACGAAACTCTCCTATCAGAGGCCGTAAAAAGGAAACATGCTCAGACATGAGCATCTGCAGAAGGTCTTCCTTGAGAAATAAGGGATTGGAATGGATTCATGTGGATCTCTGCTGGGGGCTAAAAACTCAATTCCTTTATACGATCAAATCAGAATGGGTCTAGATCTGGATTTACAGTGATAACTTAATAGACAAGTCATACAATAAGCTACTTCCTGCTATGTACCTGAGTGTCATGGAGCCAGTGTCAGAATGAAAGATCAGTGGTTCTTTCATTTTTCAAAATACATTGCATGACACCAGTGCCTGGACTGCAGCTAATTCATTGAAGGACTTACTTGAATTTGACAAATACTGATTGAATACAGTAAACTCTGTCATGAGTTGGAAATCCTGGGTCACTCAATTATGTTTTGTTTCAATCCTGTTCTTCAAGGGATCTTATTCTGGTATACACATTTCTATGGTACTCTTCTTTTACTGTCAATGGTAACTTAGGGCCGTGGTTCCGAGGTGGGAATCAGCGGAAATTTCAAGTGCGCCACCTATAGTTTTTGATAAAACTCAAACTTTCATCAAAATGCACATACAATATACTGAATTAAAGCTACACTCGTTGTGAATCTATCCACCAAGTCAGATTTGTAAAATGCTTTTCGGCGAAAGCATGAGAAGCTATTATCTGACAGCATGTATCCACCAAAATACTTCAACGTCACCTAGCGACAGATTTTGCGATAGCCGGGGGCTACTCAAAACGCAGAAATAAAATATAAAACATTTATTACCTTTGACGAGCTTCTTTCTTGGCACTCCTAGATGTCCCATAAACATCATTTTGGGTCTTTTTTCGATTAAATCGGTCCATATATAGCCTAGATATCGATCTATGAACACTGTGAACAACGGGAAAAAATAGCGTTTTAGAACGTAACGTCATTTTTTTTAATTAAAAAAGTTGACGATAAACTTTCACAAAACACTTCAAAATACTTTTGTAATGCAACTTTAGGTATTAGTACACGTTAATAAGTGATACAATTGATCACGAGGCGATGTCAATTCTATAGGTGTCCTTCATGAAATACTGTCCGAAGAAATCTCAACCAAAACATCCGGTCGGAGACCGGAGGGAATCGGTTCCCTTGATTCGGTTTGACCAAGAAACAAAGCCTAGGCAAATGACAAGACTCTAGACAACGTGTGGAAGCTGTAGGTATTGCAACCTCAGCCCCATTAAAATGTGGTTCACCTTTATCAATGGGTTTAAGTCGCACATGGATATATATTTCCATTTTCAGTGATCAGATTTTCCTGCACTTTTCGATGAAACGCACGTTCTGTTATAGTCACAGCTGTGATTTAACCAGTTTTAGAAAGGTCTGGGTGTTTTCTATCCACACATACTAATCATATGCATATACTATATTCCTGGCATGAATAGCAGGGCGCTGAAATGTTGCCTGATTTTTAACAAAAAGCTGCGAAAAGCTGCTTGAATTCTCAACTTCCCTAAGAGGTATGTAAGGAGTAATGTGTATCTGATCAAAAATATCACTGTAATCATGATATCTTAGATGGGGTAGTGAGACTGTCTGTGTCCCTGTCTGTCTATAGTTGAATTTGAGATCAAAGTTCCCAGTGAACCCCAGCTTTCCATCATGGGGCAGCATGCGGTACTAGACTGCAGTTTTCCGGTGGGAAAGGTCTGGGACGTGGCCAGCAGTGTGATCACATGGCAGAGAGGGCTGGACGTGATCAACAGCTTCTACTACGGTCAGGACCAACTGGACAGACAGAGCAGACATTATGACAACAGAACAAGCCTGAACCACTCAGAGATGAAGAGGGGTAATGCCTCTCTCATGCTGGACCATACCAACCTGGGGGACAAAGGGGACTATACCTTCTCTGTGAGCACAGTGCTGGGCAGTCAGAAGAAGACCTTTCCCCTGAAATTAGCAGGTGTGATAGCGTATTAAACATTTTCCACTTTGTGGACTGAAAATGACTGATGTCATAGAAAAGCACTGTTCCTTGTCACACCAATTTGAGTTTCTTGTGATGTAAAATGCTTACTGAGATAGTTTAATTGCATGAAAGAATATAAAGTGTGTCCATGACCTCTATTTCAGCATACTACCCAGAGCCACACCTGAACTTCACAGCATCTCCAAGCAATGTGGAGCTAGTCTTGACCTCACAGGGAGGGTACCCCTTGACCCTTGGTGCAGTGGCTAGATGACAGGGGGGATGTCACTGAGAAAACAGTCATACATCTTTTAGAGGACACATGGACTATACTCTGTCTTCAGTACACTGACCCTACAGGGACCTGTCAACAAGACCTTCACTTTCGTCCTTAAGGACAAGGACCTGAGACAGGAGATCAGAAGAGCGATCACACTTCAGAGGTAAATAGACAATATCCTGGATTTGAAAAACCCTTGACATTGCCCCTCTACTGCACAAATGTTGAGACCGAGAGAAATAGAGTTCAGTTGTTTAGACGTAGAGTATAATCGCAATGTTCAAACATTTTCTTCCCAGGAAACAAGGTCACTGGAAAAAAGCAGAATTTCTGAAGACAACAGAAAAAGATGGACAATTCTTGTTACTATAGTGACATTTGTACCGCTGTTTGTACTATTAATATCAGCACTGAGAAAAACATGTGGGCCAGTGGAAAAAAATAAATGTAAGAATTTATATATAGATGAATGGAGCCTGATTTGAGACTGTTGGCAATGCTGCCCAGAGTACTTACCCCAAGAAGTTACTGCCATATTACTTTATAGTTTACCATGTACATTTGGGTGGTACTTAAGTTCTGAGATACCGACATGTGCCAATATTTGTTGTTTTGTTTATTTATCAGAGACAATGATGCAATGGATGCTGTTGAAACAATGAAAAATACCAAGTTTCACTGACTATAATGAGGATTGTAATGGTGGTTGTACTGGAACTGCTGGTAGAGCAGTAACAGTGGCATTGAGATCATGCTAAGTCACAAAAACGTTATCACAAATATAAAGTATCAAAATCATGTTAAACTCATAAATTATCTGCCTTAGTGGATGAATAGATTTACACTAGATAGGTCATGATATACTGAGAATACAGTAATAGTCTGAAAGTGAGTAATACAGTCTCCATGTCAGGTTAATGGAATGTAAATAAGATCACCCATAGCTTTCTGTACTAGTCAGTTTATTAGCTCAATCAAGGTGAGGCAATGCAGTGGGTGAGATCTGGAACATTTTCAACCAAAGCATCTCAGTCAGTGTGACAGGGAAACAAACATTAACTTCCTTTGTAGCACTTATGACACACTTAGAGGAGATATTGTGGATACTGCTTAGATAGCAGTGGTTGGTTTGTTATCCCATGTTCACATTTTACAATGACCCTAGTTAGCATGCTCACAAAAATCATGTAGTATGTACAAACATTGTAGGGCAAATTTATTAATGTAATGTCTGACTGGGAAAACAGTGGGCCTATCGATGTCATTACCTTATCAGTATTCTTCACCTACCGTTATGTGCATTTCCTGCTTTGAGATAAAGACAAGGAAAGGATTTGTAATTTTGGCTGAAAAGTTTACTTCCTCAAATGTTTAAGTCAAAGTAAAACAAAACTTGTAGAAAGACTTCCCATTCCATGTGGTGATTAAGAAATTAAGAGTTGCATTGACTATTTATTTCAACTGTGTCAGTGGTATACCATAGTAGAAGTCTATGGTTAAGATTAGAATGAACCACTGTATGGTCCCAGTCACTGACCCCATCACCACTTGAAATGCCAAACCCTGGGCAAGTCTTTCCCACCGTCAATCCCGGACTCTACCAGCCCGTCAAAATCACTAATGATCTCCTCACCAGTCTCAGAGAAGAGTGGAAACGTCTTGTCATCCTTATCGGTTTCCCCAGACTCCACTCTTCCTTCCCTCCCCTCATCCTCAGGAATCACAAGTGGTTGCGCCTCACCCACCCCAAATCCCCATTCCTCCATGGACTGTGAAACCACCTCTTCCTGTGATACAGACATTCCCCCCATCTCTGATCCCAGGGAGGACTCCTCCTGTGGATGCATCCATTGCCTTTCAATGGCGCCCTCCTCGGTCAACACTGATCCCTTCCTTTCCCATGGATTCCTCTCTCTCAACTCTGCCCTCTCCCATGGAAACTCTAGTCGCAACCCTGACCCCTCTCCCCTTATCAACTCTGAATCCCTCACACCTGACCCCTGTGTGCCCTCAAATATCTTTCCCTTTCTAAACACAGTCTGAACCACTGACTCCGCACCCTCCAATTGCACTGATTCATCCTCCTTGGAACGAGTATAACCCTCTTCCTTATCACAATACTTCTCCACATCAATGGTTTCCAGTAGATCTGGGTTGTCAAACTCATCCATTTTGGTCTCAAACCAGACAGTGTCTTCAACTAGTGAGGGACTGACTGGTGGGAAACCACCCTTTGGTGCGGATGGCTGATCTAAGAGCAGTAGAGGCCCGCTGCTGGCAAACCCTACAGGATATGGAAATCAACAGGTTAGAAGTGTCATCACTACTGGAGGCCTCATCACCATGGCCTATTTGAGCACAAGGGAGATGTCAGTGCTGTATTCCCAAACCAGTGATTATGGGTTAGGTTGAGTCACTTACCCTTCACCATGGATCTTCTGGGTTTCGGTGTCACACATTTGGAGTCACAGCAGTCACAGATGGAATCCTCTCCCATAACAGCTTTCCACCTACAGAAGGGGAATCAATGAGACTACTTATATTTGTAATTTAGCAAACGCTCTGATCCAGAGTGATTTGCAGTTATGGTATTCAACTTAAGATTGCTTAGTACAACGACAACCGCATCTTAGACATAGTAAGTAAAACTACTCAAAGCAGCCATCAGCAATGTCAGTACAAAAAGGCAAGTGTTAGGGGTGTAAAGGATTTGAGTGCAAGGAGGAAGTTCAAGAGCAGACTACATTTCCCACAGTGCAACATTTACTCCTACCAGCATACCTGTTCTCTTGGTAGGTGCAAGACTTGTGTATGGGGCCAGTTTTCTCTGATGTCACATGCAGTTTACAGTGAAGGAAGACCTAGAGGAGATGAAAAGATGAACTCTGATAAAGGAAATTGAAAAATTAATGTCAATTATTTTATTGCTCAAAGGCCGCAATTAGTTTGATTATTTACAATAAATAGCCCTGTTAATATGCATACATGCAACAGAAAAGTCCAGAGTGATTGAGATTCAGTGATAGGGTACAAGTCTCCCATACTCACCGGTGTGTCTGGGTCAGAGGTGAACTGGAAGGCACTGAGGAAGAACCGGAGGGTGTCATCAGTCCTGGGGGAGACAAACTGAGAGCCACCAGGGTTCTTCTGGCTCTCCAGCATGCAGCTGTGGATCAGAGAACAATGAGTTTACACTCAGGTCAGCGTAATGTGTAGGTTTATATTCCTCCTAGCCAAGTCCTTATCAGGTGCAACCCAAAGGAATATCTGTTCTCCATGCGTACATACCCAAAGTTGTCAATGACAGTGAACTTGAGGGATGTCTTGGAGTCTTTAGATGTTGTGGCATAACAGTGGTTGATGAAAAGCTTTCCTCCATGGGATAGATTAAGTGCAGAAACCTGGAAATTAAGAGTCTGTCCCAGCATGTACACCTGGGACTTGGCTGGCATGGCCCATGCATCTAAAAGACATGAAACAAAAGACATATTGCTGAATATGTAAAAACATGTCACAACTGGTTTGCATTAAAAGTGATTATAAAAATCAATTCAATCTTGAACCACTCATAACCAACCACAACATTATTCTCACCGTCCATCAGCTGGATTCGGAAGTTAACGCGCCCCTTTAGCTTTTTAAGCCCGGTGTGCGTTTCCCACGTAGGGCGCACCACCAGCTGATAAACATGATGATACCTGTGCAGAAGGATATGGTTTATCAGGTTATCGGTTTATAGTGATATTGTGGATATAGCCGCATCATTCAATTATGAGGCGACTAACCTTTGAAACCGACACTCGACCTGCACGTTAAAGCGATGCCCTCTGCGTGGGAACCAGGTCAGAGGTGTGTAATGGAGCACAAATGTATAGATGAGATAACCCGGTGGCATCTGTCAGTGATGAGATTCAAATGTTATAATTTCATACAAACAAGAACGTTAACTCCAACAAAACTATCAGTTTAATCACCTTCAACAATCTTACCTGCCGTTTGCCATCACACTCCATCAATGGATAAGAGAAGAGCAAGTCACCATAAGGCATGAGAACACCGTTACTCTTGCAGGTGCTTCCGAGCGTCAACTCCTCTGTGTCGGCCTCAAAACCATAAAAATCCCGTTTGACCCGGACCACGAAGTCACCACTGGAACACGTAACCGAAACGTCCGGGAGCGTAGCAAAATCACGTTGAGACTTTGGTACAGGCCTATCGAGAAGTGTAGGGCGCTGGATCTGTGGTGGTGGAGAGGAATATATCCTTACAGGCGCTGGTGTGAGTTGGGGTGTTCTGAATGAGATACTGTGAGAGAGTATCCTCGGGCTTGATTTTCTGTTTGCTGTGGATAAGTCACCAACGCCTTTTGATGTGCCCAGTTTGAGGATTTTTCTCCTGCCAACTGGACGTGAAACAGATGGAGACCCATAAATACCCGATGTAGATATTATAATACTAAGTGAAAATACTCTCCATAAAATACAGAGCCACCACTTTATTTTCATCGCAAGAAATGTGATGTTCCGTTTTCCACCTTTCTGTCGACACGGATGTCCTCTATACCGAGCACAGCTTGAGGTGAATTGTCATTAGGTAGGCTGAACAGGGACGATGTTCCAATATGTAAGAAATACACCCTTGCTTGAGTCCTTCCTTCCTTCCTTGATAAATGCCCAATCACTGATCTAATACATGATTGTACCTGAAAGTATGAGTTCCATTAAACCAATCCAGTCATGTGTGGTCAGTGATTCTTGGAACGAATGATGGAAGGAAGGATGCATATTTTAGGTATTGGATGTGGGGTCAGCCCTTTTAGAGTTAATTGAGTGCAATTAGCTGAGAAGAAAGGAATGTCTGAAATATTGGCATGTCTTTTCAACTTTTGCAGAAAGAAAAACATTGTTCTGTCAGGACAAGTGACTGTATGTCTGAAAATATTACTGAGTCTTTACATTTCTAACTGTCAGAAATGATTCCTGAGTTACACCAATGTCATTTTATTATTGTACATATTGTTTAGCAGCTGTCAGTGCTGTAAACTTTATCCAATTTCAAACATATTTACAATTTACAAACAATATATACACAAAACATGTACACCAAAACAGCACCATACTGGAGTGAGGAGCACATTGGAGAAAGCTCTTAAAAACCTCTTAATGTAATCTGCATAATCCCCAAAAGTAATTATTCGTCATGCAAGGACCATAAACGATAGATAACTAATAATGCTGCATACTCCAAGAAAATGTTTAAATCTCAACTTTCTGGGGAAAAAAATCAAAATAAATAAATGCTGAGGTGTAGTCCCTTTTGAGGACACAAGCTCAAGTACATTTTTGCTGAAAATATGTAATTCTCTGACATTTACTATTCAACAAAACCGTATGAATAAAGCTTGAAATGACATATGCTTTATACAGTATAATCAAATGTATATACAGTATAATCAAAAAACCAAGGACTAGATTTTACCTTTTAACTGTAAAATACATATTTGTATGTTTAGTGTGAGAAACTGTGCATATTTTCTAATGATCACACAGAGCTCTAGCTTGGCTTCCTGAACTCATTAGGAAAGTGCCTTTCATCTCACATCTATGACAGTGGTTTAAAATCTGGTTTAAAATCTATGAATTATTTTAGATGAATGGCTATAAATCGATCTCTGAATGTGCAATAATGATGAAACCACAGTCTCCTGCTGCACTACGATGTAAGGATGGCAGGTATGTGCTTTGTCAGTGGCTGTGATGTAGGGTTCAGGCAGGAGTTGGACACTCAGAAGAGCGAATGAAATGGTAGGAGGGACATCCCTGCTTCTAGTGGTTTCAGATTTCACATCCAATGTCGCACAGGCCACTGTGTCCCTGGGAACAAGAGCCATCGCTCAATGCAAGTCATTTCCATCTACGGTGTTCACAGATCAATGTCCCAGAACCACGCAGGTCACCTAAATAGGGGATTTTACATCTAAGAGGTTATGTCCCCATTGTAGGCTATTACCCAAAGAAAATACTCTGTTTTCAGATATCTAGATATGGCTTAGGATTTGTCAAGGTTGTTCAATATTACAGTACTTGAGACATTCAAGAGTAAAAAAAAACATTTGAGTTCTGAATTTTGATTTGTCTGGTAAATAGAAAACTTGGCTTTGGTCTGATCAAAAAGATTCATAACAAGAGTACAGACATGAAAAACTGATTGTTGGTCACATTGCACACAGCATAAGATCAGGACACAGCCTCAACTGACACATTATCTTTAGAAAATACTTTAAATAATATGAGAAACAAATTAAGCCTATCATGTGTTGACAGTCAACTAATCCTTCTGATGATCATACAACATGTGTGTGGGTGTTTAGTCATATACTGTGTGCGCACACACAAAATGTACACATCCATATATTCAGACAAGTGTATATGGAATTTGATTATCTGCAATGATTATTACCAAATTAGTACTGTGTGCTTTCATCGAAACATAACTAGTTTTAAGTAGTTAGTGAAGATTCTGTGCTTTGGGCCAAGATGGCCTCTAAGATGTACATACAGTTGAAGGCATCAAACATTAAGTTAGGCTTGAGATAAGTTGTTAGTCTCCCCACTAGCCTTTGGACTCACCAAGAAAGACAGCTTTTTAAGGAAAGTCTTAGTATCGTGGAGGAGAAACAACTTTGACCAAATAGAATTTAGTTCAAACTTGTACAGAAAATCTTATTGCGACAACAAGGTTTACAAAGTACAACTCTACAAGCCGCGCTGTTAAGCCAGTAATTATAAGGTGGAAATCAGCTAGCCTAGCTATAGTAAGTCTGAAATCTAGACAAATTATTGGCAATGTTAATGAGTTCATTAAGGTTAGTTTCTTTTACAAGGTTCCTTGTTTCTTTTCCCCATGAGACACAAATATAATTACAGTGGATAAGATTGTAACAGTTATGTGCTCTCCACATCCCTAAAGAGGAGTACTATCCTCTTGAAATTAGTTTATTTTTTTTTGTTGTTGTAAATAACCATATAAATCCAGTGCAGTTACTGATATGCCCCAAAAAATGAATGCTGGAATCTTCCCTCTATGAGGACCATCCTGCTGATTGGAAAGTATTGTTTTAGTGCAGAGAAAGCTTTCCCACCCTTTGACCCAATATCCTTGGTTCAGGTAGACAAACATCTCATTAAAAAAAAATCTTGAATTTGATGGGTAAATGCATGATTAACAATCCCAAACTAATGTTTGTCATGTAAACAAACAAAACCGATAAACCAGTACCACGAATCACATACACAGTACAGTACAGTACAGTACAGTAGGTACTCTACAGAGAGCGATGATTCAAAATGTCCACTAGGGGTCTCTGTAACCTGTGGAATCCTGTGGAGACTAGGGCCATTGTGTTCATGTAGCAGTAGTGTGGTCTGTGGTTTCTCCTCTGTTAGTCCAGCTTAACCCAAAACTCAGTCCAGGCTCCCCAGTGGCCTCATCACTCCAGCCTGCCAATGCAAACACGCAGGACAGCGGTGGCCTTTTGGTTGGTCGCCCTTCTCTCCCGGGGCTCCTATACAACGCTCCCAAGCTCTGTGGACTCTGTCTCGGAATCCTGATCGCTCTCCCTGTTTCAGAATGGGAAAACAGCCAAGCGTTAGAAACAAAGGACTTAGCTTGTTCAAGAGGGTCCTTATTCATCGCAGAGTGGCTAAGAATTAAAGTGTGTCCTTTGCATTTAGCTGAAGTATAGAGAAAGATGCCAGAACAGAACTAAGTTTAGTGTCCCCCTGTGAAGAGATTGGTCACTGGATTGCTTAGCTCCCCAGTACACCCGGTTACTTAATTTAGGAGGAAATAGAAGCTTGGGTCCTGCATGAACCCTGTTCTATTACAATGATTGTCTGGCTTAGACAGCCTCAATCAGCCCTTATCGTGTGCGTGTTTGGTCTAACTCACCGCATCTCCTGCAGTAGTTTCCGGTTGCCTTGCCTCCTCTCCTCGTCGATGGGGTAGGTCTTGAATATAAACAGCCCCAGGAATATCAGAACAACAGGAGCAGGAGAGACCAGCACCTTCAGCGTTAAATTCACTGCGTCGGGTTGCGAGCAGCCTCTGGTCACATAGCCGGCAAAGCTGCAAAAACATTTCCAGGAAGAGAAGAAAATAAAAATAACATAAAAAAGGTGCAGTTTGGTTTGATTATGAATGTGGATTGTGTTATTGTTCACCACAGGACTGCGCCGGTGAATTGAGAAAATTAAGCTAGGTAATCTTTAAAAACGCAGTTATCATAGGCCCTTTCATATAAAATACACACAAAAGTATGTGTACAACCCTTCAAATGATTGGATTCGGCTATTTCAGTCACACCCGTCACTGACTGGTGTGTAAAATCGAGGACACAGCCATACAATCTCCATAGACAAACATTGGCAGTAGAATGGCCTCACTGAAGAGCTCAGTGACTTTCAACATGGCAAGGTCACGCCACCTTTCCAACAAGTCAGTTCGTCAAATTTCTGCCCTGCCCCGATCAACTAAGTGCTGTTATTGTGAAGTGGAAACATCTAGGATCAACAACGGCTCTGGCGCGAAGTGGTAGGCGTAAAAATAGTCTGTCCTCAGTTGCAACACTCACTACAGAGTTCCAAACTGCCTCTGGAAGCAACGTCAGCACAAGAACTGTTCGTCGGGAGCTTCATGAATGGGTTTCCATGGCCGAACAGCCGCACACAAGCCTAAGATCACTTTACACAATGTCAAGCATTGTCTGGAGTGGTGTAAAGCTCGCCGCCATTACTCTTGAGCAGTGGAAACGGGTTCTCTGGAGTGATGAATCACGCTTCAAATCAATCAAATCAAATTTTATTTGTCACATACACATGTTTAGCAGATGTTATTGCGGGTGTAGCTCCAACAGTGCAGTAATACCTAACAATACACACAATCTAAAGTAAAGGAATGGAATTAAGAATACATAAAATGTTTGGACGAGCAATGTCAGAGCGGCATAGACTAAGATACAGTAGAATAGGATAGAATACAGTATATACCCATATGAGATGATTAATGCAAAATATGTAAACATTATTAAAGTGGCCAGTGATTTCAAGTCTATGTATATGGGGCAGCAGTCTATGTGGGGCTAGTGATGGCGATTTAACAATATGATGGCTTGAGATAGAAGCTGTTTTTCTAGTCTCTCTGTCCCAGCTTTGATGCACCTGTACTGACCTCACCTTCTGCAGGGTGAACAGGCAGTGGCTCAGGTGGTTGTTGTCGTTGATTATATTTTTGGCCTTTGTGACATCGGGTGCTGCGTTGGGCAGACTGCACCACCCTTTGGGCCAGCAGCCTTGCGAGGGTTAACATGCTTAAACGTCTTATTCACGCCGCCAACGACGCAGGAGAGCCCACAGTCCTTGGTGGCGGGCCACGTCAGTGGCACTGTGTTATCCTCAAAGCGGGTGAAGGTGTTTAGCTTGTTCGGAAGCACGTCAGTGTCGGCGAAGTGGCTGGTTTTCCCTTTGTGGTCCGTGATCGTCTGCAGACCCTGCCATATACGTCGTGTCTGAGCCGTTGAATTGAGTCTCAATTTCGTCTCTATACTGACCTTTTGCCTGTTTGATTGCCTTACAGAGGAATAACTACACTGTTTGTATTCAGCCATATTCCCAGTCACCTTGCCGCTTTCAGTTTTGCGCGAATGCTGCCATCTATCCACAGTTTCTGGTTAGGGTAGGTTTTAATAGTCACAGTGGATACAACATCTCCTATACACTTCCTGATAAACTCAGTCAACGTATCAGTGTATTCCTCTGTTGATCTCGAAGGCTACCCAGAACATATCCCAGTCCACGTGATCAAAACAATCTTGAAGCGTGGATTCCGATTGGTCAGAGCAGCGTTGAATCGTCCTTAGCACAGGAGGAGCTAAATGAGGTTGTGATCAGATTTCCCGAAGGGAGTGCAGGGGAGGGCCTTGTAGGCATCCCAGAAGTTGGAGTAGCAGTGGTCAAGTGTTTTAGCAGCGTGAGTACTACAATCAATGTGTTGATAGAACTTCAGTAATGTTTTTCTCAAATTTGCTTTGTTAAAATCCCCAGGTACAATAAATGCGGCCTCAGAATATGCATTTTCCAGTTTGCATAAAGTCCAGTGAAGTTCTTTGAGGGCTGTTGTGGTATTGGCTTGAGGGGGAATATACACGGCTGTGACTATAGCCAAAGATAATTATCTCGTGAGATAATACGGTCTGCATTTGATTGTGAGGTGTTCTACGTCGGGTGAACAAATGGACTTGAGTTCCTGTATGTTGTTACAATTACACCGTGAGTAGCTAATCATGAAACATACACCCCTGCCCTAATTCTTCCGGGAGAGATATTTATTATTGTCTGCATGATGAACTGAGAACCCAGCTGGCTGACCGGACTCAGACAGTATATCCCGAGAGTGCCATGTTTCCGTATAACAGAGTATGTTACATCCCTGATGTCTCTAAAGAAAATCCTTGCCCTGAGCTCGTTATCTTTATTATCCAGAGACTGAACATTAGCGAGTAATATACTCTGAAGCGGTGGGTGGTGTGCGTGCCTCCTGAGTCGTACAATAAGTCCACTCAGAGTACCTTTTTCGCGCCAGCTGTGTTTTGGAACCGATTTCGGAAAAGGATCCGATTTCAGAAAAGTTCTATTCCTGGTTGTAATGCTGGTGAGTTACTGCCGCTATGATATCCAAAAGTTCTTCCCGGCTGTAATAACACAAAACATTTCCTGGGTTAATAATATAAGAAATAACACAGAAAAAAAAAAATACTGCAAAGTTTCCTAAGAGCTAGAAGCACAGCAGCCCAATCCGTTGGTGCCATCTTCACCATCTGGCAGTCCGCAGCCAAATCTGGGTTTGGCAGATGCCAGGAGAACGCTACCTGCCCGAATGCTGTGCTAACTGTAAAGTTTGGTGGATGAGGGATAATGGTCTGGGGCTGGTTCGGGGCTAGGCCCCTTAGTTCCAGTGAAGGGAAATCTACCGCATACAATGACATTCTAGACAATTCTGTGCTTCCAACTTTGTGGCAACAGTTTGGGGAAGGCTCTGTCATGTTTCAGCATGACAAAGCCCCCATGTGCAAAGCGAGGTCCATACAGAAATGGTTGGTCAAGATCGGTGTGGAAGAACTTGACTTGCTTGCACAGAGCCCTGACCCATCAAATACTTTTGAGATGAATTATAAAGCCGACTGCAAGCCAGGCCTAATTTCCCAACATCAGTGCCTGACCTCACGAATGCTCTTGTAGCTGAATGGCAGCAAGTCCCCTCAGCAAAAACATCTAGTGGAAAGCCTTACCAGAAGAGTGGAGACAGTTATGGCAGCAAAGGGGGGGACCAACTCCATACTAGAGAGAGGGGCAGCTGAACACCGTATGCTGGAAAACACCCAGTTTGTCATTTTTTATTAAAACAAAACCGCTATTAATTCATTAAGAATACCAAACATGTTTAGCTTTTAACAGCTAGGAAACACCGCTAACCAAACAGTGCTAGATGGCTGTACTACAGACACCTGTCATTATCGGCGTGTGAAAGACGCATTGTTAAAAAAATTGAAAAACAACTGGTTGCAGTAAAGAGCCAACCTGGATACTAAGGAGACCCTGAGGGAAATCGAGAAGTACCAACAGCTTTACGCTATGGAGGAACAACATACTCCATCATGGAAAGAGCCGACTACCTCACAAAAGGACTCGAACCAGACACGGATGCAACACTAGACATACAAAGCCGTAGCATGTGTGAAAATCGATTATTTTCTGGGATTCCTGAGGACGCATCCAATAATCCAGAGGGCGTGATCAGAGAATTCATGCAATCCGCCTTGAAACTTCCACTAAACAAGGTGGCGTTCCACTGTGTAAACAGACTTGGAGCGACAAGACCAAGGGTCCCTGACCGATCATCGCAAAATTTGAACACTACCAACAAAAGCAGAGGAAGGGAGCTCAAAAGGGACCAAATTCCGTCTCAATGACCAATTTTCCCGGGAGATAAACAAACGTCGCAAGACACTGTATCCTGTACAGAGGCAACAAAAGGAGAGGGGTACACGTGCCTTTCTCATTGTGGACAATCTCTTTATAGATGGACAGCTATTCCGAGACAGCTCCATAACACCATGGCTGTACTGAATTCTACAGGGATTTCAGGTGACGAAAAAAAGAAAGTATGGGAACTGTAAAAAATATTAAAACACTATGAAGTGGATATGAACACACACATACTGAATTACATGTTCACTTATACACTTGATCCCACTCTCCATTGTCGAGAACTGTTGTATAATTTAATATATATATATATATATATATATATATATATATATACATACACACACACATATATACATACATACATACATATACATACACATACACATACACATATATATATATATACACACATACATACACACACACACACACATTTCGAACAAGCAAGGGGAAGATATCAGAACAGGGACATTGGGTAATAATAACATATTGTATGGAATACATTTGTACTGTAGTGAAGCAGTCTCTATAGTAATGCAAGGTCTCGCTCATGATCGTGTGAAATGTCAATTGCTATGGAAATGCTGGGAGGTGTTTTTCAATGATGTTAAAGGTAATTATAATTCAACTATGATGGTGATACGATATGGATTACAATTATCATCATGAATATTAAGGCTATACGCACTAAATGTTACACACAGACATTCAACCATGCAAATTGGCGGGGTTATTTATTTGGACATCACACATTAGTCTTCTACAGACATCGTACACACTCACTAAATCACATCCAATATCATACACATCAACTTACTCAGATTTACTACACACGTAATATCTTGCCTACATTTTCTAACATCTGTGGCATTGGCTCACAGGCAAGGGAATAAAACATATTGCGATCCTATTTTTTGAATTCTAAATATCAAACATTTGAAAGCTCTAATTGACTGTCATAATACCTCTGAAGCACTGATTATGATCCATTTAGACTGAGAATAGTTTCTAGTTGTGGTAAGGGCTCAAACAAGTATAGCCAATTATAAGTGTAACAGTTTAGCAGATTATAAAAAAAGATCAGTCTTTACGTGGCTAAAAGAAAAGCAATAACATATGCTGTTTACAGGAAACTCATTCTACATCCTTTAGATGAAGCGTGGAAAAAGGAATGGGGTGGTGAAATAATTTTCTGTCATAGACAAAGGAACTTACAGACAACAAATGATCAAATCATTATGGTAGGAGACTAACACACCGTAAAGGAAATCACTCTATAAACTATCATCACCGCGCCCTTAAAGAAATCACTCTATAAACTATCATCACCGCGCCCTTAAGGAAATCACAAATATTATGGCACATTAGAAATAGTGTATATTTGGAGACTAAAAAAACCCAGACCTAGTGAGATACACATGGAGGAGACTTAAAAAACCAGACCTAGTGAGATACACATGGAGGAGACTTAAAAAACCCAGACCTAGTGAGATACACATGGAGGAGACTTAAAAAACCCAGACCTAGTGAGATACACATGGAGGAGACTTAAAAACCCAGACCTAGTGAGATACACATGGAGGAGACTTAAAAACCCAGACCTAGTGAGATACACATGGAGGAGACTTAATCAAGCTGGTCATCTTGACTACTTTCTTGTCTCTTTCATCAAAGGTTAAAAAAGACAGAATGCGATCAGATCATCATCTAATTGGCATTCACATAACTCCTATAGAATTTCTACATTGAGAGGGATATTGGAAATGTAATCAAAGTTTACTGGAGGACATCTTATTTGTAACTAAGACAAAATAATATATTACTTAATTTTTCCAGTATAATATAGGAACAGCAAATCCACTTATTGTTGGGATACCTTTAAATGTACCTTAAGAAGGACATTCAATTCAATATTCATCAATAATAAAAAAGCAGTTTCTGGCTAAAGACACAAGACTAACATTAACTTATAGTACAGGTAGATAGCAATAAAATGATACTACAGAGAAAATAAGTTAGAGGAAAAACTAAAAGAACTTGAGGAACTTATTCAAGACCAATCTAATTAAATCTATTACAAAAATAAAGCAAACTGGATGGAATATGGAGAAAAATGCACAAAATTCATCAACACAGGAATGCTAACAGAAATTATTTGCAGAAACTCGTTACTGATTCTCCAAATTATATTTTAAAAGAGGAAGCTAAATATTTTAAGCAGATGTTCTCTTTTCCGTCTGATCCTCTCCCACTGAATGAAGATTATGGTAAGGAATTCTTTCCAAATAAAACAAAAAATGGAAAATGATCAAATGTACAGAAAGATCAGTGCGAAAGTCAAATTACCGGAGGCAGAACTTTGAGGCTATTAAATCCGTTCAGTCTGAAAGAAAAACGAGGGCTTGATGGCATACCGGTAGAGGAAAAGCAAGTATTTTTTGATATACTAAAAAGCTCCATTGTTAGATTGTTTTAACTACTCCTATAGAAATGGTAGTCTGTCAGGTAGGTCTGATTTCTCTATTATTAAAACAAGACCCAGATGGCAAATATAAAGATTCTGTGTAAAATAAACTGGAGGCCTCTTACACTTCAATGTTGTGATGCAAAAATACTAGCGAAATGAATAGCACCCAGAATTAAAAGGGTTTTACCAGGTATCGTTTATCCTGACAGGACAATAATAGAACATCATGAAACATCTAAGAAGCCAGGCCTGGTATTTTCAATTTTGGTGAATCTCTTATAAAATGGGTAAACGTAATGTATAGCAACCCCAGGTGTAAAATAGTAAATAACGGCTACTTCTCAGAGAGTTTTGAATTGTCAAGAGGAGTTAAACAAGGGTGTCTGCTGTCACCATATCTATTCGTTATGGCCATTGAAATGCTAGCTATTAAAATCAGATCCAATAACAACATTAGAGGATTAGAAATCCAAGGCTTAAAAACAAAAGTTGTCCATGTATGCCGATGACAAAAAATGTATATTAAGTCTGCAAGCTAGATCCCTGTAATGTCTCATTGAGACCTAGATAACTTTTCTGGATGAAAACCTAATTATGATAAGTGTACAATATTACATATTGGATCTTTTAAAATAAAACGTTTTATTACCCTGCAGTTTACCTATAAAATGAACTGACGGTGAAGTAGACATACTTTGTATTAATATCACAAAAGATATGCTCTCCACAATGAATTTCAATAGAAAACTTGTAAAAATAGACAAGATCCTGCAACCATAGGGAAGTAAATACCAGTCTATTTATGGAAAAATTGCCCTGATTAACTCCTTAGTCATATCTCAGTTCTCACTTATGGCGCTGCCTACTCCTGATGATTCGTTTTTCAAATTATATGAGCAAGAAATGTTTTGCTTTATCTGGGATGCTAAACCAGACAAAATAACATGTGCCTATCTCTATAATGATTTGGGTGGATTGAGATTATTAAATATAAAAGCACTAAACTGCTTTAAAAGTTTCACTTATTCAAAAGTTACTTGAACCCTAAATGGTTCTCAAGTAGACTGCTAAGAAAAGCTCATCCATTACTTAAAAATGGCCTTTTTGCCTTTGTGCAGATTGCCATGTCTCATTTTCAATTAATTGAAAATTATACTTTTTCAAAGAGCCTCTCTTTTTCAAACAATTTTACCTTTATTTAACTAGGCAAGTCAGTTAAGAACAAATTATTATTTTCAATGACAGCCTAGGAACAGTGGGTTAACCTCTTGCTCCTACCCGACACGCAGGCGTCCCATCTATACATCTGGAAATGCAAATGCACTACGCTAAATGCTAATAGCACTCGTTAAAACTCAAACGTTCATTAAAATACACATGCAGGGTACTGCATTAAAGCTACACTCGTTGTGAATCCAGGCAACAAGTCAGATTTTTAAAATGCTTTTCGGCGAAAGCATGAGAAGCTATTATCTGATAGCGTGTAACACCCCAAAAGACCCGCAGGGGACATAAACAAAATAATTGGCATAGTCGGCGCTACACAAAACGCACAAATAAAATATAAAACATTCATTACCTTTGACCATCTTCTTTGTTGGCACTCCTAGATGTCCCATAAACATCACTATTGGGTCTTTTTTTCGATTTAAATCAGTCCATATATAGCCTAGATATCGATCTATGAAGACTGATCAAGGAAGAAAATAGCGTTTTATAACGTAATGTCATTTTTTTAAATTAAAAAAGTTGACGATAAACTTTCACAAAACACTTCAAAACTTTTGTAATGCAACCCTAGGTATTAGTAAACGTTAATAAGCGATCAAATTGATCACGAGGCGATGTATATTCTATAGCTGTACGTCTTGAAATAATGTCCGGGTAAATTTCAACCAAAATATCCGGTCGGAGACCGGAAGAAAGGCTCTACTTTGTGTCCGTTTGACCAAGAAACAAATCGTAGGCAAATGACAAGACTGTTGACATCGTGTGGAAGCTGTAGGTATTGCAACCTCGGCCCCATTTAATGTGGTTCACATTCAACAATGGGTTCTAGTGGCGCATGGATATATATTTTCATTTTCAGTGATCAGATTTTCCTGCGCTTTTCGATGAAACGCACGTTCTGTTATAGTCACAGCCGTGATTTAACCAGTTTTATAAACGTCTAGGTGTTTTCTATCCACACATATGAATCATATGCATATACTATATTCCTGGCATGAGTAGCAGGGCGCTGAAATGTTGCACGATTTTTAACAGAATGTTCAAAAAAGTAGGGGGTAGGAGTAACAGGTTAACTGCCTGTTCAGGGGCAGAACAACAGATTTCTACCTTGTCAGCTCGAGGGTTTGAACTTGCAACCTTGCGGTTACTAGTCCACCACTCTAAACACTAGGCTACCCTGCCACCCCAAAGAAACATTGCAGAGCTGGCTACAATTTCAATTTCATCCCCCTTAAAAGATAGAACAAATATTATGGCTGAACTCAAAATGTGCTGGTTGATATAATAGCTGTATTTATGGGAAAGATTTTTGAAAAGGGTATTTTGTTCTTAAATGAAGTTGTAAATTGTAATGGTAGAGTTACGTATTTCATGGAGTTATCAGAATTGTATGGGAAGGTCTGCTCAATCCAAGAGTACAACCAATTGATTACAGCATTACCCCAAAAATGAAGTAGGCAGGTGGCAGCGGGAGGAAGTAGGGGACTGGTCTGTCTGCCCAATGTAACGGATCAAAACTGGCAGAGGAATAAAAATATACCTTTTCAGCTAAAATTATTACATAGAATTCTCGTCACCGACATGTTGAGTATTTGGGGCATGAAATCATCGAAACTCAGCAGATTTTGTTGTGAAGATAAGGATTCAATAGACAGATAGATATTTTGGTATTGCACTCAGGTAGCTTGTTTCTGGTCTCAGGTTCAGGAATGGTTGAAAATGCATAACAGTGATCTAAAATTGACCCTAGAAATAGTACTGTTAGGAGATCTGGAGAGACTAAAGGTCAGTCAATTATTAATATTCTAATACTCTTAGTAAAAGTATTTATCTTCAACTCGCAATCTGTGGATTCTATTTGATTAGATAAAATTTGAATCTATGTTAAACATCACTGCATAGTTGAAAGATACAGTTGAAAGCGGAAGTTTACATACACTTAGGTTGGAGTCATTAAAACTAATTTTTCAACCACTCCACAAATTTCTTGTGAACAAACTATAGTTTTGGCAAGTCAGTTAGAACATCTACTTTGTGCATGACACAAGTCATTTTTCCAACAATTGTTTACAAACAGATTATTTCACTTATAATTCACTGTATCACAAATCCAGTGGGTCAGAAGTTTACATAAACTAAGTTGACTGTGCCTTTAAACAGCTTGGAAAATTCCAGAAAATTATGTCATGGCTTTAGAAGCTTCTGATAGGCTAATTGGCATCATTTGAGTCAATTGGAGATGTTCCTGTGGATGTATTTCAAGGCCTACCTTCAAACTCAGTGCCTCTTTGGTTAACATCATGCGAAAATCAATAGAAGTCATCCAATACCTCAGAAAAAGGCTGGTTTATCCTTGGTAGCAATTTCCAAATGCCTGAAGGTACCACGTTCATCTTACAAACAATAGTATGCAACTATAAACACCATGGGACTACGCAGCGTCATACCGCTCAGGAAGGAGGCGCGTTCTGTCTCCTAGAGATGAACGTACTTTGGTGCGAAAAGTGCAAATCAATCCCAGAACAACAGCAAAGGACCTTGTGAAGATGCTGGAGGAAACGGGTACAAATGTATCTATATCCACAGTAAAATGAGTCCTATATCGACATAACATGAAAGGCCGCTCAGCAAGGAAGAAGCCACTGCTCCAAAACCCCCATAAAAAAGCCAGACTACAGTTTGCAACTGCACATGGGGACAAAGATCTAACTTTTTGAAGAAATGTCCTCTGGTCTGATGAAACAAAAATAGAACTGTTTGGACATATGACCATTGCTATGTTTGGAGGAAAATGGGTGGATATATTGAGGCAACATTTCAAGACCTCAGTTAGGAAGTTCAAGCTTGGTCGCAAATGGGTCTTCCAAATGGACAATGACCCCAAGCATACTTCCAAAGTTGTGGCAAAATGGCTCAAAGACAACAAAGTCAAGGTATTGGAGTGGCCATCACAAAGCCCTGAACTCAATCCTATAGAAAATGTGTGGGCACAACTGAAAAAGTGTGTGCGAGCAAGGAGGCCTACAAACCTGCCTCAGTTACACCAGCTCTGTCAGGAGGAATGGGCCAAAATTCACCCAACTTATTCTTGGAAGCTTGTGGAAGGCTACCTAAAATGTTTGACACAAGTTAAACAATTTAAAGAAAATGCTACCAAATACACTCAATTAGTATGTCAACTTCGGACACATTGGGAACGTGATGAAAGAAATAAAAGCTGAAATAAATAATTCTCTACTATTATTCTGACATTTCACATTCTTAAAACAAAGTGGTAATCCTAACTGACTTAAGACAGGGAATTTTTACTAGGATTAAACATCAGGAATTGTGAAAAACTGAGTTTAAATGTATTTGGCTAAGGTGTATGTAAACGTCCGACTTCAACTGTGTATGTATGTAAGATTTTTTTTCTTTAAATGCCCATAATTTTGGAATGAGATGTTCGAGGAGAAGTTGTCCTCATACTTTCTGTGATATAGTGTGTTTCAAACTTTTAGGAAATGCAAAATACAGTTTGATTTCAAATTAAGCTCATTAAATTGTCAACATGCTAAGTTTTTACGTCAGTTTATCATGTACAATACCTGCAAGAGATAAAAACAAACTCACTCTAGACTGAGAGTAGAGATGCCGAGGGATATTCCTGAGGCAAACTTGGTGAAGAAGACATAGAAGGAGTAGAAAATGGCCTCGTGGCCACTAGAGTCTGGATTCTTCACTTTGAAATCATCCACCACATCTGGAAGCATTGACCTGAGAAACAAGGAAATATGTGAATGGATACCAAAAGGCAAGCCGCACCACAGACTGGATAAAAGTAAGAAGACACTGGAGATAGATAATCTATAGGTGGGTGTGCTGAGGTACATTCGGTAGTCTGTTTACCAAGGTAGGAGGAAAGCTGCAGCCACACTGACTCCTGCAGCCACAGAGACCACATAGGCCACAATGAGACTGCTTTCTATGCAGACGATCAGGATCATGAAGGGCACTGCCCACTGCAGAGAGAGACGCATAGGATAGACATGAAATGAGGCATGAGAGAGAGTTCCATAACACAGCATGAAACTCCACACCAACACACATTACTCACCGTGATGCCAATGTAGACGGCAGTCTTCTTCCCGAATCGGATCAGGAACCACTGCCAGAATGGAATGGACAAAGTCCCAGAGAGCTAGAAATAAAACACCAAAGAAGAGCATTAAGATATTTAACTTTTAAACAATTTCCATAAAAATGAATAGAAATACTTCTCTGCGCAATGTGGGAACAGAATAGGTCAGACTGACCGATGGGCTAAATAAAAGGTCATGGGAGAAGGACAATGTGAAAGGGCCCTTTATTTAACCCTGCTGGGGGTACATGACCCCTGAACTTTTATAGAGGTGTGGTCAACCGGTGTGTCAAATGATCACACAAGGATTAGCGAGTGGCTGAGCAACTAGCACTATGGGAAATATCAAACAATTCAGCAGTGCTGACCACAAAACCAGCAGCATCTCAGGACCTTTGAGGATTTGGCTAAAACACAAACAGATCTGGTGACATCTCCTGCTCCAGTAGCCAAGCCAAGCCAGGCCAGGCCAGGCCAGGGCAGGGCAGGGCAGGGCAGGGCAGGGCAGGGCAGGGCAGGGCAGGGCAGGGCAGGGCAGGGCAGGGCAGCTCTAGATCCTACTCAGGCAGATAGAGGCGACGGTGCAGAATAGAAAAGCGAGGGTTCCCATGGTGGTGCTGACAGATCGCCTGGGCAACAAAGACCCCTCTGTGCTCCTTTCTCTCACCGATGGAGTGTGTGAGAGGGGGACAGGTTCCCAGGGGCCACAACAACACCTCTAACCCCAAAAATGTGCCCTCTCATCCCCATGGCAACACGTTTCCTTGCGTGAAGAAAAAACAAAAAGGGGGGGTGATTTTCTCAGAGAATAATAGACTACACTCACCATAATGACCAGCAGAATGTTCTGGAAGTCATTTCTAAAGCCCAGGGTGTAGGTGATGAACAGGGCAAAGTTCCCCTCCAGGAGCTGCCAGGAAGAGAGCAATACAATACACCTCAAACTGAATGAACAGGAAGTAGGTCTAATATACATAAAGAAAACTAAACACCAAGGTTACACACCCTATAGCTAGTCATAAAGAATTGTTTGTTTGGTTATGTGTGTGCTTAACTGTAGCCCATCTCTGAGTGTGACTTACCATGAAAGCCAGCGAGGTGAAGAGGAATCCCATGACCAGTTTGACATACGGCCCATATCCCATCACCATCCTCACGCCCTCAAAGAACGACATGGGTTCTGTCTTCAGACGCCCACACTCTAGGACCAAAACAAAGCTGGCATTTTAAATCTGATTAGGTGCACTGTGCCAAACATCAGCTGAAGAAGACTTATCTGATATTATTTCTTATCCCTCATCCATGGCATTTACAGACTGCCAAAATATGGCCCTCTCCTAGTTACTTATAACAAAATAATTCTTGGAACATTTGCGGGTTGAGAGAAAGTGGAAAAGTTTGCTTGTGGGTAACAAACAGAAATCTTTCCTACTCTAAATATGAGAAAAAACTATGTTTGAAGTACGTCATTGTAAAGATATTCTGATAAGAGACAAACATTTCAAATAAAATCAATTAATCAATTCCCACCTTCCTGCTCTCTGACTCCCAGGAACAGGACTGCAGCACAGAGAACGTACATGGTACAGATGACTGCTGAGGCGGTGAGGTAGGCTTGTTTCTGTTAGGGGGACAGGAGGAGTAGGGGCACATTCCACTGCTAATGTTACTATAACAGTGTTATGCCATGTTATACATCATGACATCCCTAGGGTCCCCCACTCACCGTTTCATCTAGGGAGATGTGGGTGATGTTGAAGTCTGACCCCAGCAGTGTGGAGTTACCGTTGTCAAGGACATCCAGGTCACCTGGGAGACAGGGGGCGATCGCCCCGCCCACAATCTGCCCCTGGATTGCTGTGCCAACCACTGTTCCCAGCACCTCCACTGTCATACCTGAACCAGAGAGTGGGATGGGGAGAGTGAGAAAGAGCAGAATGAAGACCTTACATTACAACTACATGAGATGCTACATAACCGTAAAGATGTCCAGGTTGACATACGGTAGGCAGTGGCAGAGTCCCTCTCTTTCTGGTCCATGCTGATGAACATGGTGAGCGCCGAGTACGGCACATGGAAGCACTGCGCACAGAAAAAAAAACATCAGCATTGCTGGCACAATAACCATGAAACCACATTACAGTAACAATCAATAGGGATTGAGTAACAATGTATTGTAACATGTGCCCCTTCTTATCAATAAAACAAGAGACTGTGTAGAGAGAGGCGAGACTGACCGTCTGCAGAGACTGGAAGAGGCAGTAGAAGACCAGGTACCACAGGACCTTCCCCTGCTCCACCGGAGGGACATACCAGATCAGGAAGTAGGTGAGCACTGCAAACGGAGTGGAGATGAGGATCCTGAGGGGAAAACAGGAGTGTATCAATACAATGTAATGATGGATGAGCATTTAAAATGTGTGGGTGTTTGAGGAGGTCTATTTCATCTCTGTGACCGGAAAATTAGTGAAATATTATACAAACACAATTTACTACAGTAGTGAAGAAGTGAATATTTCTTATCATAATTATGATTTCCATGAGTCCCTGCCAGATGACGTAAATTAGTGACACCTGTGTGACACTTGGTAGTGATGGCAGTAGTGGTAGCAGAGTTTGGGCCACTAACTTACATCATCTGCACAGGGTTGAGATTTTTAAACTCTGTAAAGTAACTAACTTGAACCCCCTCTTTCTCATTTTCTTACATCCACTCTTTCTTTCTTTCTTTCTTTCTTTCTTTCTTTCTTTCTTTCTTTCTTTCTTTCTTTCTTTCTTTCTTTCTTTCTTTCTTTCTTTCTTTGCATTGAAAGCAGGTATTTGTGAATAATCCCTTAATTATCTGTTGTTTGGGGCTGTGTGTGGAGAATGGGCTCAGAGGGGAGTTTCTCTGTTCACTGTGCCACCTGGGAGACTGTGGTGGGCTGTACTTATGGTGGCACCATACTGACCCTGCCTCACCCCACTTTACAGCCACAATCCCACAATACACCTGAAAAGCACACCAATCCATTCCAGCTAGAGTTGCAGAACAACCATAGAGAACTATGGATCCACTACTGGGTTTCCAGAAGACAAGTCAGCTCAAAAAATAGACTTTGGGGGCATTGCTGGAATGGTATTTTGGAGACAAGCATCTACTGACTAAGACATTTCTATGCCAGCAGGGCAGTGGGTGTTCATCTTAGCCCTGCACTGGTCTCAGCAAAATACACAGCTGAGAACAGCAGTCACTGTAACATCACATGCTCATCTGCCAAGTGTATTAATTACTACAACAACATTAATACTGTAAAACAATATCTTTGTAATAGGTCATGTTTCTTTCCATCAGTCCTCTGTGTTTGAGCCTACCGTCCCCAGGGGGACTATCATCTCATTGAACTGAAAATGCGTGTTTGTTTATGTTACAAGACACATGTCGACCCCACTCACGCATGGCCAGTCAATGGGAGTGGCAATCCTCTGTAGCCAACATCCACTGAACTGGGGAAGCACCATATAAGCACCCTCTGTCTGCTTCCTTAGCGTACATGGGCTGACTGAATGGGGTTAATGAGAGTCAATAGACTGATCTGACTGGAAATAGAGGTCAGATATCTCCTAGATTGTCTGTGTTTTGTACACTGTCACTATGGTTGAATACACAAAGCTCACAGCAAGAGCACGGCGGCAGCCCCACGCCAATGACCTTGAGGTGACACCCTAGCTACACAACTACGTAGGCAGGACAAGAGGAAAAGGCTCAAGGTTTTATTCTGCAAACAGACTTGATCACCACCTGTCTGTGAGAAACATTACTGTGCTTCTTCAAGTTAGGTCAACATTGACTTATCAAGCTCCTAATACTTCAGGGAGAGAGACTATTAAAGTACTTATCAGAGTCCATTAAGAGAACTGTGTTCTCTATTACAACAATTGTATGTTATTTTTGTGACATCCAATATGATAAATCAATTACTCAGCTATCCGTCTGTCTGGCAGGCAGCTACATGGAAGTAAAAGGAAGGCTGTCTATTTTCACTGTGTATGACAACAATATTCACATTCTAGAGGTCTAGAATTCCACAGGCTGTTTATGACTCGGTAATACAATTCTGGGAAAAAACATATTCCACTAATAGCACTAATTAAAAAGGCAGAGGCATTCAGAAGGGGAAATAGCTTTAGTCAAGGTTTAGTTAAGTGATGCATCTCCTTATCTGTGTTCAGGCTCTGATAAGAATTTGCTGGGGGATTTGTAGTGGTTTATACAGACCAGAAACCTAACAATGACCTCATTGACATTCAGCCAATAATCTCCCCTCTACTTGACCTGCGGTAACCTCTCTCTGAATCAGCCAGCCCACTCCCCAACTGCCATCTCTCTCTCTCACACACACACACACACACACACACACACAGCACACCCCCATTGGCCTAAATCTAGTGGTGTGTTGAGGGCTGGACCAATCAGAGAGGGTGATGCCGGTTTTCTCCCTCTACACTTGCAGCTCAGGCACACCAGGCAGACTATTGTACATCACATGCCCAGGGTCTTAAGATATCAAGTAAATCCAGTTGTTACCACCATGAATAAACCTCCTTTATCGATGCCATTCCTAGCAAGTCACAGTATTATGACAAATATGAATTGCAACCACAAAAGGTCAATATCTCCTTGTATCAGAGTATGTGAAATTAACAGGTGTGCCTTCTTAAACGTTCATTTGTGGAATTGCTTTCCATCTCAATGCGTTTGAGCCAATCAGGTGTGTTGTGAAAAGGTAGGGGGGTATACAGAAGATAGCCTTATTTGGTAAAAGACCAAGTCCATATTATGGCAAGAACAGCTCAAATAAGCAAAGAGAAATGACAGTCCATTAAGAGATGAAGGTCAGTCAATGTGGAATATTTCAAGAACTTTGAAAGTTTCTTCAAGTGCAATTGCTAAAACCATCAAGTGCTATGACAAAACTGGCTCTCATGAGAACCGCCACAGGAAGGTAAGACCCAGAATGACCTCTGCTGCAGACAATAAGTTCATTAGAGTTACCAGCCTCAGAAATTGCAGCCCAAATAAATGCTTCACAGAGTTCAAGTAACAGACACAACTCAACATCAACTGTTCAGAGGAGACTGCGTGAATCAGGCCTTCATGGTCAAATTGCTGCAAAGAAACCACTACTACAGGACACCAATAATAAGAAGAGACTTGCTTGGGCCAAGAAACACGAGCAATGGACATTCGACTGGTGGAAATCTGTCCCTTGGTCTGATGAGTCCAAATTTGAGATTTTTGGTTCTAACCGCCGTGTCTTTGTGAGAAGCAGAGTAGGTGAATGGATGATCTCTGCATGTGTGGTTCCCACCGTGAAGCATGGAGGAGGTGTGATGGTGTGGGGGTGCTTTGCTGGTGACACTGTCTGTGATATATTTAGAATTCAAGGCACACTTAACCAGCATGGCTACCACAACATTCTGTAGTGATACGCCATCCATTCTGGTTTGAGCTTAGTGGGACTAAAGTTTGTTTTACAAAAGGACAATGACCCAACACACCTCTAGCCTGTGTAAGGGCTATTTGACCAAGAAGGAGAGTAATAGAGTGCTGCATTAGATGACCTGGCCTCCACAAATCACCCAACCTCAACCCAATTGAGATGGTTTGGGATGAGTTGGACCGCAGAGTGAAAGAAAAGCAGCCAACAAGTGCTCAGCATCTGTGGGAACTCCTTCAATACCATTGAAGAATCTAAAAGATCAAATATATTTTGATATGTTGAACACCTTTTTGGTTACTACATGATTCCATATGTGTTATTTCATAGTTTTGATGTCTTCACTATTATTCTACAATGTAGAAAATAGTAAAAATAAAGAAAAACCCTTGAATGAGTAGGTGTGTCCAAACTTTTGACTGGTACTGTATGTCACCCACCATTAGGCTTAGTCTCGCTTAAGGCATCTGGGGCACAAGCAAAGAATTCGAAATCTATTTCTATGGGCACAGGCTTCAAAGTACTCAGAGCCTTTGGTGGAAACATCCAGTGCCAGCACAGAACAACAAAGCAAAAAGCACCTGGGCATTCCAGAACTAAATGAGGTCCTCTGGAGCTAAATAAGACAGCCTTGTTCCAGTCTGTCCTGGTTTGCACCCAGATGAGAAGGTAAAAGCTACAACAACCTAAGATGAACAGTGGCCAACAGCAGATAAAGATAGAGTAGGTAGCGACTGATGTAAAAATAGAGAGCAAATTAGGCATATCACTGTGATTCAGTGACAGCCTGATCTCTCTATTCAAACTATTCTACCTCAGCGTCGTTGTCACGATTACCGCCCATATTTCAATTACAACTACTGTTTTCCCTCTAGTCGTGACGAGAGGTTTTGCGTTAAAAAAAAAATCTAATTTCCTCTCCTCTTTCATTCCTGCCTACTGTAATATGTCCGCTGGGTGACCGAGGCAGAGGCACCTACCAGGGCATCATCCGGCCACACCTGGTCCATCTGCTCCGACTAACCAGGAAGCCCACCGTTGGGTCCGTCACTGCATCCCAGGCCCGGCCCACAAACAAGATGATAGAGGCATATAATGGGTCCAGCTATGGAGAGACAAAGATAAAGGGAGATAAGTAAGGTGTGTGGGGGGGGGTAGAATATAAAGAATTTGAGTCATTGTCTGTCAGACCACTACAATCACAGACATCAGCCATCATCTCTCCTCACGGAACAAAGCGTGGCTATTGAAACAGAAATAAAACAGAGGCATAACTCATTTGGATTGCATCTTAGCAACAAGATGACTAAGACAATATTTGAGAAATGATACATGGCCAGGCCACATTGGCAACATTACCATCTGAACAATGTTGTGTTTAAGTCCATTCCAATGAGCTCATTAGCTCACTGGTTGAAAGAGTTGTATTCAGTGAGAGCACTACAGTGAGCACAGTGTACAGTCTATCACTTGCTAATTGAGTGACAAAGCAAAGCAGTGTGAGTCAGAATTAATTTGCTTCACTAGATGAGTCATGCCAAAGTCTGTTAAAATGATACCAGATCTTTGGCCTTGCCCTTAAAGTCATCTTGAGAAGCATTTCAAGTATAAATACGGTAAAGTACACACACTAAAGGGTAAAACAAAATATGTTTTGAGCATGTTTAGACAACTGCAAATTTCAAGGAGTTGGTCTGATGGTGACTTTGTGATGTCATTGGTTCCGTTTGAATCCCATCTCACTCACCTGGGCCACATCCAGCAGGTAGATCTGGAGAAAGAAGCCCAGCGCGCTGCCTGTGATCTGGTAGGGAGCCCCTCCGATGGCATAGCACAACTTACTGCACATTGACAGACGGCCATGGTTGTCCCTCCGCTGGAAAATGGGGAGAGAAGAAGCACATAGCATGAAAATATAGACTAAACACAGACTTAAAAAGAAAATCAGAATATTGTGAAAGCATTGGATTTTTAGGGGTTGCTAAAGATGCACAGTTTAGCTGTTATGATACAGGATCTTTGTATGTATATATCCAACTCTGCCTTTATATTAAAAACTGACAAAATGTTGGAGGCATCACTTGGATATATGAGAATCACTTCTTTGATCATGTAGCATTCCTCTGTGCAGTATCTAACTGTACAGGAAGTGGATTTGATCATTGAACTGGGTCTTGATTGCTCAGTCGAGGTAAATACACATCTGGCCAAACTCACCCACTTGACCCTTTGAGTGTCCGGTTTATTTCAGAGACTTCTGGCCCAACAGCGGCTAGTAAAACAACATGTCTCATTGTGAGCCCAAGATTGGCCAACGCTCCTCACCCCACCATTGAATGTCAGATTAGTACTAAATCCCTCTGACTATGCAGTCTGGGCCACTACGAGTTTAGAAAGTGGTGTGAGACTGGGAGGTCACTGTAGTTCAGTCACTGTACAACTCTGCCTGGTGCCGGAGGCAGCGATTGGCTCTGGCTATGGGATGATCAGCCATTCCGAGATTCCTTCAGTGGCCTGAGTGGAGGCCACCAACAGTCAGCAGACAGTCAGGAGTGCACACACCCTCATCCTTCCCATCACAAACAGATCCTGCTGGTCAATGAGCAAATACACCCAGTCCAACAGCCAATCATTGTAAAGAGCATCTAGCCAGTCTGACACCATGCGTTGTCAGTATTGAGAGCAGACACCTGGTTTTACATGCTCCCCTGACCTCTTCATGGTAATTTCCCTGGTGAAATATACCCCCATAGAACAGGAATTATGTCCCATATTGCCTTCAGGAATGTGGCCTAAAGATATCATGTGTAGGACAAATTGTATGGAAAATCCCATATAACAGTGACATCTCTAAAATGGTTTTGAGGTGACACATGGCACCTCCTTGACATGCAGAATGAAGGTGAATAGCCTTTGAGCTCCTCAGGCAGACCCGACTGACCAGAAGGTTAAACTTGAAGAAGCAAGTCCTGCACTATGGCCAAAATGAAACACTACACACTGGGAATACATCTGGTAAAAGAATTCCAGACATTTTGTCTGTGTGACAGCACATCGGTGAGCCCCATAGAGACATCCAGTACTCACGTCATGTCAGTGAACATCAGTAAAACAGACTTATTATATGCATCTGTTTCTTCTTGTAGGTCATTTAGCAGACGCTTTACCCATAGAGACTTACAGTAGTGAGTGCTTACATTGTCGTACACGTCTCCGTGGGAATCGAATCCACAACCCTGGCGTTCCATTCGCTATGCATTATTCTTCAGACAAAATCCCATTCATAGCTAAAATACGGGTTAAATGAAGGCATGTCCCTTTAAAACCGGTAAAGTTTTTTCCCTCTGAACAGCTGCACCAAGACAGATGGTCTAGCGTGGTGAAAATCAAGCCCCATCGATGAAGCTAGAGAATATTTGGTGTGATAATGTCAAATCATGTAATATATGGTTTAGCCACAGTTAGACCATTATAAGCCACTCATTGATAATGTCAATCCCATGAAGGCTATTTGGGGCTTGAAACGGGATTGAAATATAAGTAATTTCAATAGCCTATAATGGCATCGCATGCCTTTCTGACAATTAGGAAAACTGTCCGATTGGGAAAACCGTTAGTTTCGCTGTTAATAGCGTAACTATATCAAACCCGCCTCAATTGTATACGGTTTCATTGTTAAACTATTTTAGTGAATTTGTGTGCGTTGAAAACTCCATTATAATAATACCTACGGCTACAATAGACTACCCATATCCCTCCATGTGATGCAAATGAATAGATTGCTCGTCAAATAATCTGCTGATATCTATAGTCTAAATGAAGATAATGTATTATGCCACAAATGAATAGTCCTACAATTATCGTACTTACCTTGGCAATTTTGATTCCATCTTGACTTATTGGTTTTGTTGGTAATAGACTTGCCGCGGCATATTGCTCCGCGCCTTCTCCTTTTGCCATATCGTTTTAAATCGATTCAATTTGAAAAGCCTTTGATGTTTCTATTCTCCTCACTGAATCTTGAAACCGCGCGAGTACCTTAAGTAGCCGTTTGAGCTCTGAGTTCCACACTCAATTTGGTACGCTGGTGTCCTTGGCTTGACGTTGGATACATTCATTTTCAATGATTGCACGCGTGAAATGTGCGGAGGATTGTGGGAACATGGGCGACAAGACCGCTGCTAGCAGAGCGGGTTCTAAAAGTTCAGCTCTTGCCAATTTTTTGAAAACGTAATGCGGCCACTGCTGACTATAACCAATCAGACGAGGAGTAGATGTTTGCTTGATAATCTTCATGAAACATACCCCATTCAAAACAGAAGATGTGATATGTTACCTGTAAAAAATATTTAGATGACCCCCCTTTCAAATAGACTTAATTGACCACTTATTTGCAGGTATAGGCTACCTTTTAAATAAAACCTAGCGGTCAAACAGGGAAATGGTTACACTCATTTTTACACAATTTACTTTGCTCTATAGCGTAAGGTATTTTAGGAACACTTAAAAATAAAGACTGTTTTGTGTAGGATTACCCTGGTGTGACTATTTGGTAATTCTGTAAATCATTCTAGGACAAGTTGACTTTTATTAATATATTCGCCTGTTTTACCCTCAAAAATTAAATGCTAATTAGGTATTCATAAAGAACAAATGCCATGATGCTCCGGACGAGACTGCCGAATCAAGGCAAAGGTAAAAATCTCTGGATTAACTATCTAATGTTACCTAAATGTTGTAATAAATAAATCGGCTAAATTTCTTTAAATGGACAATTCTGTAGACTGTCTTGTGCAAGTTTAAAATTGACTCAATACCTGTAAGCAAATGTGTCAGCCAGAGATGGCATGCAGGAGCTTGCGGACATTTGCAGTTTTGCATCATGTCTACTTTGATGCTAATTAGCATTTTCAAATCTGAGCGTAAATAGAGCCGAATATATTGATATAAGTCACGTTGTACAAGAGAGATTTACATGGTTGTCAAACTTCACGCCAGGGTAAGCCTGCACGACCCACAGCCCTTATTTGAAGTGTTCCTAAAATCCTCCATGGGAAAAATTAATGTTGGAAAAACGGTTGGAACCGTTTCCCTGTTTGACTGCAATGTTGTATGGGTATTGTGACACCACTGCGGGGTTCTATAGGGGAGATGTTGTTAAAACATGGGGGCTGTTTGTAGTTCAAATTAGGGAGGTGTTAAACAATGGAAGTGTTAATGAATTTACCTGCAAAAAAAAAGCCATTCACACAGACCCAATACCTAGATTTTGGTTTACAGGGCCTGCGAAAATGCAGAAATCATGACTAGGTCTTTAGTAGGCTACACCTTCCAACCCAATACTTTTCCCAGGCAACTTTGGCATCCCGCCAACTTTTTGCTGACTTTTCTTTATATATGAAAGTTATTGCCAGCGACAGAGCCTCTACTTTTATTTCCGCCAACCGACCTAGTCATGATTGCGGTAAAGTTCTGCCAAATATGAAATGTAGCTGTAATGCTGAGGCGGCATTGGCAATCACTACGCTTATAAGCGCTTGATGATTGCTCGGGAGCACCTGTTACTACTGTTCTCCTGGCAGTTCTAAACTTTGGAGGCATGTCACTTCACCCATCTCTTCGCACCACATGCAGTGTTTTCTTAAGCACAACTGGATGGATCCATAAATAATTACCGTGGGAATAAATATTGTAAATATTGATGAAATGATTGTAATAAAGTAGGCTAATGAGTGCCGCAGTGGTCTAAGACAGTGCATGTCAGTGTAATCGCAGTTACTGCGATATCTGGTTCGAATCCAGGCCTCATTACATCTAGCTGTGATTGGGAATCCCATAGGGCGGTGCACAATTGGCCTGCCGGGGTAGGCTGTCATTGAACGTTAGAATTTGTTCTTAACTGTCTTGCCTAGTTAAATAATGAAATTGTTGTTTACAGAAACCCCCTAAGTCATCAAATCGTTATAGCCTAATACGTTCGAAGTAAAAGCCTACCCACGTGTAGACTTTTGATAAATCAATCAATGTCAGATTTTTCTTTTCACTGAACCTTCATTTGGATATTGGTTAGGCTACAATGAGGCTGTGGAAATGTTAGCTAAATTGAAGTGAGTGCTGCCCATGATCATCTTGCCGATTTGGCTCATTTATTAGTATTGATCAGAACATTTTGACAGCATGTTATCTAGCTTAAAGATGCATTATGTAGAAATCACTTTGCGATTCCTGGTTGCTAAAATTCTAATAGTTCGCCTAAATACAGTTTATGTGACAAAACAAGTATGGTGTACTGTAGAGAATCATTGTAACATCTAAACCGCTGTGAAATATATTTTCCATAACCCAAAATATTGTATTTTCAGTTGTTTGAATCTGCTGTACAAAACCGAAAGTAAAATTTGCAAAAAGTTAACTTAAGAACGGGAAGCATAGAAAAAACACGTTTTCAAAATAACTTTTTTTGTATGACAGTTCCACACGTTGCCCTGATGCAAGTTGTGTGGGAAACATCTTATTTGTATTTTATTCTGTTATATTTCATTATATACTTAGCATACTCTAAAATGTGTTGACTGTGATCAAATCAAATTGTATTTGTCACGTAGAAGCTGTTAAGAAGCCTTTTTTTTAAACCTAGACTTGGTGCTCCGGTACCACTTGTCGTGTGTTAGCAGAGAGAACAGTCTATGACTAGGGTGGCTGGAGTCATTGGCAGTTTTTTGGGCCTTCCTCTGACACCGCCTGGTATAGAGGTCCTGGATGGCAGCATACACACTACCCTCTGTAGTGCCTTGCAGTCGGAGGCCGAGTAGTTGCCATACCAGGCGGTGATGCAACCAGTTCTCTTGATGATGCAGCTGTAGAACTTTTTGAGGATCTGAGGACCCATGTCAAATATTTTTATTCTCCTGACTGACTGAAAATACTTTTCAGCATAAGTGTATCTTGTCTGTTTAATGAACAAAATGACTATTGATTTCGTGTGCACGGTGCGGGCTGCACAGATCAGTAACATAATTAAAATATGATAATAAAACATCCATTTGATTAGTCTTATGTAATGTTTAAGAACCTGCGTAAAACAAATTAATAGTGGATTTCTTTGTGATGGTGCATATTCAATGGATGTTTTAAACAGTTAAATGCAACTAAATGTCATTGAAAATGTAATCCCTAAAAGTAATTACGACAGGTCAAGGCAGGCAGGGGTTGATAATCTAGAGTAGTGGGGCAAAGGTACAGGACGGCAAGCAAACTCAGGTCAGGCAGAGGCCAGTAATCCAGAGGTGGGGAAAAGGTACAGAATGGCAGGCAGTCGGGCTCAGAGACAACACAGGCAAGGGTCAAAACCATTAGGACGAGAAAAAGAGAGACTGGGGAAAAAGCAGGAACTGAGACAAAACGCTGGTTGACTTCAAACTGTCAACAGACAAACAGAGAACACAGGTATAAATAAATACACAGGGGATAATGGGGAAGATGGGTGACACCTGGAGGGGGGTGGAGACAATCACAAAGACAGGTGAAACAGATCAGGGTGTGACAATCATGAGAGGGACAGAAACAATAACTTGAAATGCTGCATACTCAAAGAAATGTTCTAATCTCACCTTTCTGGTAAAGATAATTATAAATTGCTGAGGTGTAGTCACTTTTGAGGACACAAGCTCAAGTCCACAGTATAAATATAATAAAATATGAAAATATGAAATATATTTGTATGATATATTTCCTATTCAACAAAACTATGAATAAGGCTTGAAATTACTTAATTTCTTTCTAAATATAGCATCATCAAATAATAAAATGACTAACTATGAGATTTCACCTTCCTCATGACTGTAAAAGGCATATTTGTATGTTTGGTGTTAGAGAAAATGTGCATATTTTCTAAAGGTCTCTCTTAATTAAAACTTCTGCCCCCATCGCTGTGAACTCCTCACATAGCTCTAGATTGGCTTCATGAACTCCTTAGGAAGTCTCCGTTCATCTCATATTGATCTTGTCCGCCTATGACAAACCGAAAGTGTTTTGTTTGTTTAAAATCTATGAATTATTTTAGATTAATCTCTGAATGTGCTACTGTGATGAAACCACTCTCACCTGTTGCGCTATGATGTAATAATTGCAGGTATCTGCTTTGTCAGTGTCACACCCTGACCATAGTTTGCTTTGTATGTTCTATGTTTTGTTTGGTCAGGGTGTGATCTGAGTGGGCATTCTATGTTGTGTGTCTAGTTTGTCTGTTTCTGTGCTTGGCCTGATATGGTTCTCAATCAGAGGCAGGTGTTAGTCATTGTCTCTGATTGGGAACCATATTTAGGTAGCCTGTTTGGTGTTGGGGTTTGTAGGTGATTGTTTCCTGTGTTAGTGCTACACTGGACTGGTTTTTGGGTTTTCACTGTGTTGTTTTGGTTATGTGTGCATGTTCAGTTTTCTAATTAAAAAACCATGGACAACTACCGCGCTGCATTTTGGTCCGCCTCTCCTTCAATAGAAGAATCCTGTGGCTGTGATGTAGGGTTCAGTCAGGAGTTGATGGACGGTCGGAGGAAGAGCAAATTAAATGGTAAGAGATCCATCCCAGCTTCAAGTGGTTTCAGATTTCACATCCTACGTTGCACAGGTGCAAAACATATACTACTGTGTCTGTGGGAACAGGTGCTATTGCTTAATGCATGTCATTTTGATCTATGGTATCTACAGATTGATTTATAAATGAAAATGTTGGTCAAAACCAGAACTAGAACCACACAGGTCCCTTACATCGACGGGTTATTAACTCAGTGAGTCGCACTGGTAACACTGGCACATGTGGGACTTCTAACCCATTTTAAACTTTGATTGAGCTATTTCTGGGTTGCAACATTTGATTTATCTATGTACTCTGCATCTGTAGATACCATCCAGTAGTCTGTGTGAATAATGGGGGCTGAGCCAGAGTGGTGTTTGTGAGACAAGGGCGAATCCCGACGTGGTCCTAAGCTGGATCTTTTTACAAAAATGCCTGGAGTCTGAATGGTTAGAGCTACAAATACTATCTATGAAAAGCTGAGACTCCCACGAACAAGCACATGTAACAAACTACACAAGAGTCATTAGAAGGTACTGTGTCTATAATGCTGTAAGCTCACATAGTTGCTGTCACAAACTCATAACTCCACACAGTTGGCAATGACTAGTTGGATAATAATTCCCAACTGAGCAAACCATTTCAGTACGTACAGCATTCATGTAAATTAGTGTGTTTTTGGTCTGTGTATGAAAGGGATAATAGTTCTGCCTGTAATTTGTTCCAGACAAGCAAAACCAAAAAACATGTCACAAAGCCAATCATCACTGTCTGGTTTTCCAATTCTATTTGATGTTTCTTTGCTAGAATACAGGGACAAAATCAGAAGGTCAATGGCATGGAGAAAAATTTCAGAGATTGTTGGTGAAGAGATATTTCCCAATGTGTTCTTGTGCTGCTAGCTATGAACCTCAATCAACCTAAACTTAACTTCAAAACTTATCAAAGCCACCATTTGAATGTGTTCACTAAATTAAATTGTGAAATTTGAACACAAAAGGGTAGAATTCACCAGTAACACACATTACATTGTAAATTAAACACCTAAGGATGCAATTCCCATGTAGTGTGCTGCTATATTATCCATTATGATTGTCATATATTATAGCTCATGGCTCTTTCATTATACCTGTGTCATGACATTGATGATAGCTCACGTCCTGTAAAATACATAGGCCTACATGTACACTATCGGTCAAAAGATCTAGAACACCTACTCATTCAAGGGTTATTTTTTAAAAACTATTTTCTACATTGAAGAATAATAGTGCAGACATCAACAAATGTCAGGAGTGTGCAAAGCTGTCATCAAGGCAGAAGGTGGCTTTTGAAGAATCTCAAATATAAAACATATTTGTTTAACACTTTTGTTATGGTTACTACATGATTCCATATCTGTTATTTCATGGATTTGATGTCTTCACGATTATTCTACAATGTAGAAAATAGTTCAATTAAAGAAACCCTTGAATGATATCCATACTGAAGACGGATATAAATGAAACATGTTAAGTGTTGGTCCCATGATTCATGACATAAAAGATCCCCGAACTGTTCCATACACACACAATGTACATCCATTTTAGTGAACATTTCTCCTTAGCCATTACAATCCATCCATCTGACAGGTGTCATATCAAGAAGATGACTAAACAGCATGATCATTACACAAATACACCTTGTGCTGGGGACAATACAAGGCCACTCTAAAAATGTGCAGTTTAATCACACAACACAATGCTGCAGATGTCTCAAGTTTTGAGGGAGCATGCAATTGGGATGCTGACTGCAGGAATGTCCACCAGAGTTGTTGCCAGATATTTCTCTACCATAGGACGCCTCCAATGTCATTTTAGAGAATTTGGCAGTAGGTCCAACCGGCCTCACAACCACAGACCACGTGTAACCACGCCAGTCCATGACCTCCACATCTGGCTTCTTCACCTGTGGGATAGTCTGAGATCAGGCATCCTGACAGCTGATGAAGCTGTGGGTTAGCACGACCAAATAATTTCTGCACAAACTGTCCAACCCGTCTCAGAGAAGTTCATCTGTATGTACTCACTACTGTAAGTCGTGCTGGATAAGAGCGTCTACTAAAATCAGTGGTTTGCTTACGTCAACGTTGTGAACAGTGTCCCGTGGGATTATGGTATGGGCAGGCATGAATTACGGACACAATTCCTGTGATGAAATCCTGAGGCCCATTGTCGTGCCATTCATCTGCTGCCATCACCTCATGATAATGCAAGGATCTGTACTAGAGGTTGACCGATTAATCGGAATGGCTGATTAATTAGGGCCGATTTTGAAGTTTTCATAACAATCGGAAATCGGTGTTTTTGGGCACCAATATTTTTTTATTTATTTTTATACCTTTATTTAACTAGGCAAGTCAGTTAAGAACACGTTCTTATTTTCAATAACTGCCTAGGAACGGTGGGTTAACTGCCTCGTTCAGGGGCAGAACGACATATTTTTTTTCCTTGTCAGCTCGGGGGATCAAATCTTGCAACCTTACAGTTAACTAGTCCAACGCAATAACGACCTGCCTCTCTCTCGTTGCACTCCACAAGGAGACTGCCTTTTACGCGAATGCAGTAAGCCAAGGTAAGTTCCTAGCTAGCATTAAACTTATCTTTATAAAAGACAATCAATCATAATCACTAGTTAACTACACATGGTTGATATTACTAGATATTATCTAGCGTGTCCTGCGTTGCATATAATCTGACTGAGCATACAAGTATCTAATTATCTGACTGAGCGGTGGTAGGCAGAAGCAGGCGTAAACATTCATTAAAACAGCACTTTCGTGCGTTTTGCCAGCAGCTTTTGTTGTGCGTCAAGCATTGCGCTATTTATGACTTCAATTCCATCACCTCCCGAGATGAGGCTGGTGTAAATGAAGTGAAATGGCTAGCTAGTTAGCATGCGCTAATAGCATTTCAAACGTCACTCGCTCTGAGCCTTCTAGTAGTTGATCCCCTTGCTCTGCATGGATAACGCTGCTTCGATGGTGGCTGTTGTCATTGTATTGCTGGTTCAAGCCCAGGGAGGAGCGAGGAGAGGGACGGAAGCTGTTCTGTTACACTGCCAATACTAAAGTGCCTATAAGAACATCCAATAGTCAAAGGTTAATGAAATACAAACGGTATAGAGTGAAATAGTCCTATAATTCCTATAATAACTACAACTTAAAACTTCTTACCTGGGAATATTGAAGACTCATGTTAAAAGGAACCACCAGCTTTCATGTTCTGAGCAAGGAACTTAAACAATAGCTTTCTTACATAGCACATATTGCACTTTCACTTTCTTCTCCCACACTTCTTTTTTGCATTATTTAAACCAAATTGAACATGTTTCATTATTTACTTGAGGCTAAACGGATTTTATTGATGTCTTATATTAAATTAAAATAATCGGTATCTGCTTTTTTTTGGTCCTCCAATAATCGCTATCGGTAACTGCGTTAAAATCATAATCGGTTGACCATTTAATCTGTAAACTATTCCTGGAAGCTGAAAATGCCCAAATCTTCCATGGGCTGCATACTCACCAGACATGTCATCCATTGAGCATGTTTAGGATGCTGTGGATTGACATGTTTGACACCATGTTCCTGCCAATATCAATCAACTTTGCACAGCCATTGAAGCGGAGTGGGACAACATTCCACAGGTCACAATCAATAGCCGTGTCAACTCTATGTGAAAAGGATGTGTCGTGCTGCATGAGGAAAATGGTGGTCACACCAGATACTGACTGGTTTTCTGATCCACACCCTACTTTAAAAAAAATATACTATATCTGTGACCAATAGACTCATATCTGTATTCACAGTCATGTGGAATCCATAGGATAGGACTTTATTTATTTAAATTGACTGATTTCCTTGTATGAACTGTAACTCCGTAAAATCTCAAATTGTTTATGCCCATTATTGAACTTGTTATTTCAATTACCATACAAATTGTCAGCTCCTTATTTTCATGAATACAAGGTTTGGATATGCACTAAACAATTGTCAGGAAAAAGTAATGTAGAAAATCAGGCTTATGGTTAGCTTCATATACATTATCTACTGGTATCCTTTTTTAAATTGAGAACATATAGCTGGCTCAACAATATGAGAACAATGTGTGACAAGGGCGCATTGCACATGCCCATAAGGCCACTAATGCCATACTGTAGGCCTATGACTGCATTGGTGATGCATGCCATTATGATAAACTGAAAAATAGGTTCACATGCCTGATATGAGACGGTGACAGTCAAATAAAACAGATTGGAGAGCTCACAACTGGACAAAAAGGTCATGTTCATTTGAGAAAGCAACTCCGAAGCAAAGACAAATTAGAAACAGATCCCCTTCACCCCTTTTTTATTGAGAAATTGTAATCTTCATTTTCCTGATTTAAAAACAGGCTGGCTTGCTTTTTTGCTTTTTTGAAAATACGTTCAACATTCTCTGTAAAACTCAGCTTGTCATCAATTTGTAGGTATTTGAAACACTCAACCACCACTGGTTGGTCGTTCAGAGAGAGTGGTGGGACATTGGCAAGTTGTTGCCATTGGTAATCAGCTCCTTTTGTCTTTTCCACATTGATGTGGAAGGCACTTGATCAGCACCATGCTTGAAGGTTGTTGGCCTGTTTAAAATAGCTGTCCCCATCTGACGTTACTTTTTTAAAGAAAGAGTCCCACCAGAGCCATGTCATCTGCGTACTTGAAAAGGCTCACATTGTTTCCTTGGATAATCATCTGATTAGTGTCGATAGAGAACAACGGTGAAAGGACACACCCCTGGGGCGCCCCTGGTCAGGGTAGCATCCTCAGTCCCCTTCTGTGCCTCATAGGCAAACTGTAACGGTTCCAGTTGATCTGCTATGGACAAGGTAAGGTGCTTCCTGACAACCCTTTCCATGTATTTGGCCAGAAGGGGAGTGAGAGCCACAGGTTGAAAGTCATAATAATGTTTTACATTTTCAAAACCTATGTGAATAGGTTTACGCCAATGACCACGAAACAGACAATCTTTTGGAGCAAAGCATTGTCAAGCGTTGGCACCAGTTCTGGTCAAAAATCACTGTTAGGCTAAAGCCTCTACACATAGGCTGAGTAAGGGTTTGAGCTTGGCTAATGGAATGAGTTTTATAGCCTATGTTGATACATACTGACACGCTGAGAGGATTTCACATCAATACATGTTCCTCTTCCGTGTTAGTATATCTTACATATATTACAAGTCTCCACAGTAGTCAATGTGTCAGCAGAAAGATGTAATACCATTGTCCCACATGACTGTGTCTGTAAATAGAACTGAGTGACTGGCAGCACCATTCAGCTAGTTCCACTTTAGTGTTCACAGGACCCACTGATGAAGGATCTAGAGAATAGCTGTTCACACCTGTGATAAAAGTAGGCTTGGTACATAGTGAATTTACACTGAAATCAATCCTAAACACCATTATGAGGTCAAGAAGAACACCACATGTGGTCACTGCTTATCATCAAGTTGAGTGTTACTGTTTTTATTGGTCCGTTGGCCATTGCCTGTGACACAGAAAATGGATCCTCAAAGGTGTAATAAATAGTGCAGTCCTCATTGGTCAATACCAAACACACCATCTCGATAGATGACCTCAGTGAGGGGATCTGGTCAGTAGATCTGTTTGCTTTCTATTCCTGAGTCTGACATTTAGTGCCCGTCCTGTTCAACCCTTCTCTGCAAGGACTGAGGAGCACATGGTGGGTGTGGGGACCTGAAATCATACACCCTCTTTCCCTAAGAACCCTACGCTGCAAAACCGGGACTCATGTTACCGTAATATTTATATAATGGTATAACCCCCGCTGTAACCATGGAGGTTGAAAAGCCTCACGGTCCAGTGCATCATGATTTCATGAAAAGAATGGCTCCTTGTAGGGGAGCATCTTGTGTTCCTATAGCTCCTATGGTTTTTGTGGTAACATTATTTGCAGAAGGCTCCTTGTTTGTTTTTATTTCTTGGACTGACTCAGACTCCTATTCAAAACGGATTATAGTTTTTACATTGGCCTAGTTGCACATTGGCCTAGTCTGTAAGGTGCTTGTCAACACAAAGCCTATGACTTCCGAGCACCAATGTCAACTATACACATGCACATATGCTACTTCCTCCTCCTGTGATTATGTTTTATTAGGAAACTTAAGCTGTATGGAAACTGTGAGTGCTAGGCATGCTGTATGATCTATGTGCCACGTGATAAGTCTTTCCGTATGGAGATGGGAGGCATGCTGTTACTGTGGCGTGAGGTCCGGCCCCGTCTCCCGTCACACCACCGACGCAACACTTCTATTTCAGACATCAGCTGATCTAGAGGACAGAAGGGAGAGCGAGAGAGAAGCATCGGAGGTAACCACACATAAATGGAGGGGGAGTGGACAGTGGGACTGAAATTTGGTTATAGAGGGGGCTGTTATCACACAACAGACTTTAATGCAGTGTGTGTGTTTGTGCGTGAGCTTGCATGTGTGCCTCCATGTGTGTGTTTTAGTGTGTCAGACAGAAATCAACCCTGAGAATAACTGTTAAGAACGCCCACAGTCTCAGTGAAGAAAATGTCTTCATGTCTGTTGGACATTGATGGCATTTCTAAAATACATTCTGGCTGAGAGAGTGGGCAGTTTTACAGTGATTGCAGTTTTACTTTACACAATCCAATATGCCGATGTCTCAGAACATAATGTGGAAAACATCTAATTCATCTTAATAGGTGTACTTGTCTACGCAAAGGGAATGAAATGCCATGCATGTCATTTTCTCTTCTTACATTCATATTTTTAAAATAGTTTTTGGACTATTTTCACAAGTATGTGGTACATTTTCACAACTCTTAGTACAAAACTCAAACTTGTCACACGCAGCCAGTTTTTCATTCAAAACCTGTCATTGTGCATTCATTTGGATTGTAAAAATCTCTCACCACATCACATAACCATTGATTCAACATATGTTTATTGTGAAATGTAATGAGAACATTGGTTTAATCACAAACACAACATATCTTTTCAATTTAGTCGTTTTAACTACCAGTTAATCTCGCATTGTTTGCAATTGGATATGTTTCAAATCGCCCTTAGAAGTGCTGAAAGTTGCTTTATATGCTACAGTACTGTAAATAACAGTAGATTACAGTTTACACATTAGACAATACACTTACACTATCCAACAAAATGGACAGAATCTATAATTTCCATAATATCTAATGTATAATCAAAGGTGTGATCAATGAAGACATCCTATAATAATAATATAATAATAATAATATATGCCATTTAGCAGACGCTTTTATCCAAAGCGACTTACAGTCATGTGTGCATACATTATACGTATGGGTGGTCCCGGGGATCGAACCCACTTCCCTGGCGTTACAAGCGCCATGCTCTACCAACTGAGCTACAGAAGGACATCCTCTACAATCATTCATGCAAAAAATATTTTTCAGATATAATTGCAACAGGTGTACTGTCTGTAATCAAATGTAAAACATTATATGAAACAAATTAAATGAATGAAAATAAAACATAACATTCAACACTCATTAAAGCATGTCTTGAGCATTTGTACATAAATTCTTTCCCTCATCACAGTGAATGTCCCCATTGTTCATATGCACAACAGGAAAAACCTTTTGGTGTGGTGAATCGAAGTTTTACATTGGTCTGCAATGATGTTGTCGCATGCCTCATCCTGAGTGACGCAGCGGTTCAAGACACTGCATCTCAATGCAAGAGGCGTCACTACAGTCCCTGGTTTGAATCCAGGCTGTATCATGTCTGGCCATGATTGGGAGTCCCATAGGGCGGCGCACAATTGGCCCAGCGTCGTCCGGGTTTGTCCAGGGTAGGCAGTCATTGTAAATAACAATTTGTTCTTACTTGCCTAGTAAAATAAAGGTTCAATAAAAAATAAAAATCCATGGCCAGGAGGAGGGTGGCACACTCATGGGGATGGTTTTCGTACACCTTCCACCTCCATGCTGAAAAAAAAAATTCACTAGGGTTGAGGAAAGAAGAGTATAGGGTCACGAATTGGGGATGGGCCCTGAACCATGTCTGAATGGTGGAACCTGACATTGCCCACACAATCACATAGGTGACCCCTTCACCTTGACAGGCCTGCAAAATTTCATTGAGAAACACAATGAGGTGTGCACCGTTGTAGGATCCAAGTAATGGCCTATGTCCTACAACACCTTCTTCAGAGATCGCTGCACACATGGATATGTTTCCCCACGTTGTCCAGGCACTTGGACGATTGCCCCTTGGCCGATGAGGTTCCTCCCACGGCATCGAGTATTGACCAGGTTGAAGCACGCTTTTTCAACAAAGATATACTTGTGATGGTTCACAGCAGCATCAAGAACCATCTCCCTCTAAAAAATATATTTTGGTTAGTTATTTTTTACAGTATAGTTCCAATATGATATTGTGAAGTAGCATGTGCATCAAATAGTAACAGTAATATGGTATATAGTGCTGTACCTGAACATACTCCGCCCGCAGTTGTTTCACCCAGTCGTTGTTTCTCTCAAAAGGCACCAGGTAAATGTGTTTCATAGATACCTGGTGCCTCTTCAAAAGGCAGTTGATTGTTGTTAGGCTGATGGATGACACATTAGAAAAGGTGTAATCGTTCTCCTCAATGGCCTGCTTTATTTCGGACGGCGGTATGTCCATTCCTGGCCCTCACCACCACTGCCCAGTCCTGCTGGTCAGTCAGCACGGCAAACACCTTGGTCTTCTGTCAATTCTGAGGGTAGAACAGAGTATACTGTCAATAGATCATACTGTAAGAATACTGTAACATGTTTTGTGAATTTACATGCCTTACATTTACAGTAAATTACATATTGTAATGGTAAAGCATAGCGCTTATCCTGCAGACTGACTGGTTTTCTTGGCTAAATGTTCTCGTGATCGAATTGACAGTTTATCGTTTCAGATTGGGGTGAACTAATCTGGCAGCCTCTGCCATGGTAAGACCTCTGTTTACCACATGGCCAACGACAATGGCCTGGACTTCATTAGACACAACAGTTCCCTGCTGTCTGCCTCTCTCTGATGTCTTTGACAGGGCCCATGTCCACCTCTTTGACCTGTTTGATGGGGCCCATGCCCACCTATCGGACGGGCTCCTTGTCCACGAGCTCTTTGATTTCTTCCTTTCCCTTGCTGCCTATCATGTTGAAATCTATTGGCAATAACCGGTAGTCATTATGTATGGCTATCATGTATCATACATGTAATTTTGATGTTTATACTTTACAAACACACTTTATTTCTGTAGTTCTCAAAATCCATATATAGGGGGCAAACTACCTGCCCTCCAGGACACCAACAGCACCCGACATCACAGGAAGGCCAAAAATATCAAGGACAACCACCCGAGCCACTGCCTGTTCACCCTGCTATCATCCAGAAGGCGAGGTCAGTACAGGTGCATCAAAGCTGGGACCGAGAGACTGAAAATCAGCTTCCATCTCAAGGCCATCAGACTGTTAAACAGCCAACACTAACATAGAGTGGCTGCTGCCAACATACACACTCAAATCTCTTGCCACTTTAATAAATTAATTTAATATCACCAGTCACTTTAAATAACGCCACTTTAATAATTTCTACATATCCTACATTACTCATCTCATGTATATACTATATTCTACACAATCTACTGCATGTTGCCTATGCCGCACAGCCATCGCTCATCCATATACAGTTGAAGTCGGAAGTTTACATACACTTAGGTTTGAGTCATTAAAACTCGTTTTTCAACCACTCAACAAATTTCTTGTTATCAAATTATAGTTTTGGCAAGTCTGTTAGGACATCTACTTTGTGCATGACACAAGTCATTTTTCCAACAATTGTTTACAGACAAGATTATTTCACTTATAATTCACTGTATCACAATTCCAGTGAGTCAGAAGTTTACATACACTAAGCTGACTGTGCCTTTAAACTGTTTGGAAAATTCCAGAAAATGATGTCATGCCTTTAGAAGCTTCTGATAGGCTAACTGACATCATTTGAGTCAATTGGAGGTGTACCTGTGGATGTATTTCAAGGCCTACCTTCAAACTCCATGCCTCTTTGCTGAACATCATGGGAAAATCTAAAGAAATCAGCCAAGACCTCAGAATTTTTTTTTTTAGACTTTCACAAGTCTGGTTCATCCTTGGGAGCAATTTCCAAACGCCTGAAGGTACCACGTTCATCTGTACAAACAATAGTACGCAAGTATAAACGCCATGGGACCTCGCAGAGTCATTTCGCTCAGGAAGGTGATGCGTTCTGGCTCTTAGAGATGAACATACTTTGGTGCGAAAAGTGCAAATCAATCCCAGAACAACAGCAAAGGAAGATGCTTGTGAAGATGCTGGAGGAAACGGGTACAAAAGTAAAAAAAGCCAGCCTACGGTTTGCAACTGCACATGGAGATTGTACTTTTTGGATAAATATCCCCTGGTCTGATGAAACAAAAATAGAACTGTTTGGCCATAATGACCATCATTATGGTTGGAGGAAAAAGCGGTAGGCTTGCAAGCCGAAGAACACCATCCCAACAATGAAGCAACATGTTGTGGGGTTGCTTTGCTGCAGAAGGGACTGGTGCACTTCACAAAATAGATGGAATCATGAGGAGGAAAATTCTGTGGATATATTGAAGCAACATCTCAAGACATCAGTAAAGCTTGGTTGCAAATGGGTCTTCCAAATGGACAATGGACCCCAAGCATACTTCCAAAGTTGTGGCAAAATGGCTTAAGGACAACAAAGTCAAGGTATTGGAGTGGCCATCACAAAGCCCTGACCTCAATCCTATAGAAAATGTGTGGGCAGAACTGAAAAAGTGTGTGCGAACAAGGATGCCTACAAACCTGACTTAGTTACACCAGCTCTGTCAGGAGGAATGGGCCAAAATTCACTCAACTTATTGTGGAAGGCTACCTGAAACGTTTGACCCAAGTTAAACAATTTCAAAGCAATGCTACCAAATACTAATTGAGTGTATGTCAACTTCTGACCGACTGGGAATATGATTGAAATAAATAAAAGCTGAAAGAGATCATTCTCTCTACTATTATTCTGACATTTCACATTCCTAGAATCATCACTTTATTTTATCTGACCTAAGACGGGGAATTTTTACTCGGATTAAATGTCAGGAATTGTGAAAAACTGAGTTTGAATCTATTTGGCTGATGTGTATGTAAACTTCTGACTTCAACTGTATGTATATGTACATATTCTTATTCATCCCTTTACATTTGTGTGTATAAGGTAGTTGTTGTGAATTTGTTAATTACTTGTTAGATATTCCTGCACTGTTGGAACTTGAAGCACAAGAATTTCGCTACACTCTCATTAACATCTTCTAACCATGTGTATGTGACAAATAATATTTGATTTGATTTAGTAGATAAACCAGTTAAAATCTATAGGTTAACCAAACGGTTAAGTGATGGTCAAATGTTTTTAAACAAATGAGAAGAGACTCATATGAAAAGTACTGTGAGCATTGCATTGTTAAAGGCTTTATGACAGGTATTTCTAGAGGAAACACTGATTCGGTTTGGTGAAAAAGTTACTGTCTGATTTAGTGTGTTCTACTAAGTCAATGGGAAATGTGCTTTAATTTTTGAAAAACAGCCTTTTAGATGTTCTATTTTGAGTGTTGTGCTGACTTGTGAGTACCAAAGCGATTAAAAAAATTGTGTTAACCAATAATCAACACCAGATGGCAGTCAAACTCAGCCAATGCAGACATCAAGTTGAAGACATCTCTCTACCTTTACATGAACCTTTTATGTTATGTGTTACGATAATTGTCTATAACATGGTGTAAGCTGCAAACATTGACTTCTGACTGACAGACTTCAATTACAAATCTCTCTCTAATGTGGAACATTTTCCAAAGGTGCCTTTAACTTTGTAAAAAGTATGTTTTATAGACACTTTGGAATGACCACTATAGTCAGCTCTTATTTTCTTCTGGTGGAAATGTAAACTTATGTTTGTGTTCTTGTGCAGTATTCTATGAATGATCAACCTAGTGTTCTATTAACACAACAGTAGAATCAGGCAGTAGTTTTCAGTTTGGATAGAAAAATTTAAAAAATATTTTTTTTATTTATCTATACAAATATGATTCCAATCAAATCTTCAAGATTTTTATATTCAGTATTCATACCATTATTATACTGCGCTAGAAATTGTTGCACCATAAGACGTGGATGCCGATTTTTTTTTTTTTTTTTTTTTTTTTAATATATTTTTTTTAAGGCAGCCCTCCGCACCTCTCTGATTCAGAGGGTTAAATGCAGAAGACACATTTCAGTTGAAGGCATTCAGTTGTACAACTGACCAGGTATCCCCCTTTTCCTTTCTCATACTGATCAAGATCACACCCTACTTAAAGGGTGTGGCAGAAAATGGTGCAATACCTCCCTTGGGAGCAATACTTGTTTTTTTATTGGGTTTTCTCTATGTAGATGGTGAAAGGGTACCTTTCAATCTGTGTGAGATGGTATCTATTGGGGTGGGAGGAGGGGGTCAGGGTGTCAAATGGGTCATGGGGAATGGGAGGGTACAGAACGGAGGGACACTGAATTCCAGCAGTGCATTCTGATGTCTCTGCCACTGTGCCCTCCATCTCTTTATGGGTGATTGAGTGTGGGTGTTAAATGTGCACTGCTTGACTTCTCTCCAAAGGTGAGTTTCCTCCCCCACCCCGTTCAGCACCCCCTCCCCATGTCTTCCTCCTCTTCACACACATATGCTACTCTGACCATACGGGACAATGGGAGACACTTGGAGTGAAGCTGGAATTGACTTGGGGAGCTACCCCCATGAGGCTATTGTTAGTGTTAAGCATTGTTACGCCAACAATACCCCTGCTGAGGAAAAATTCTACATTTACATTCCTTATGAAGGAAGAGGAGGAGTAGGAGTAAAGGCCCTTATTGGAATTGTATGGGTCTGTAAGGCTTTTGTTCTTAGTAGTGGGGATGTATTTCTCCAGAAGTAACAGATTGGAGGGTGGTCCTCTTTGAATAGCGTGATGAGCCTGAGTAGGGTTTGTGTTAGACTGTGGTCCTGGCTCCAGTGCAGAAGAGATTAGCTAGTCCACATAATCAGTTCAACATGCAGACTTAATAACTACATTTACATCTTACATTTTAGTGATTTAGCAGACGCTCTTATCCAAAGCAACTGACAGTTAGTGCATTCATATTAAGATAGCTAGGTGAGACGACCACATATCACAGGCATAAGTAAGTACAACTTTTCCTCTATTAAAGCAGCTATCAACAAACTCAGTGGTAGTAAGAAAAGACAAGTGTGCCTATTAGTGCATAAAGGCAAGGGTGTTACATGTGATACATTCAGGGACACAAGCGGACTTATAGTGAACCACATGACCTGACAGGAGAAGCTCGGGTCCCCGTGGATCCTAATTTGGGCAGCAGGAGTGGACAGGAGCCACACTGTGACAGCGACCTGAGGATCACACTGGGAACGTCGTTCCCTCTGGCTTGGCGTGGTGACACCACAGGGTAGATGTGTGTTTGACCTCAGGCTCGTCTCTCACAACAGATGTCCATCACTAAACAATGTCATTAACTTGTCCTGGATGGACAAGGCCCATGGGGATCTCCCCTCTAATGCAGAGATATATCATTAAGGAGAAGATGAGGTATGCCAAGGTCTGCTCTGATCAATATGATGGGTAGAGCGGGGTGGAGGAGGGAGGAGGACAGTGTTTTGTGATGGTGTCCTTGGCAGACGTTGGTGACCTTTGACCCAAACCCTGTGAAAAGCCAGAATCCGACTCAACATTTATCTCCCCTTCACTGACTGCACCCCAGATCAGAAGCCAAATGAACCCAGGCTAGTCTGTTGCTACCAGAGCCATAGCAGCTCACAGAGCAGCATCTATTTTACCAAAATATTTAAAAGACTTGATAATTGGTTTAAAAAGAGGATTATGTTTCAGAAGTGGTTAAACATTAACATCTAAATAACAAAACCCCTAATGTTTCAGAAGTGGTTACATTCACTTTTAGAATTCAATTCATGGGAAGCTTGAAACATCCTCCTGTGTCTTTCCCTCATCTCTTCACGGTGGTAATGAGCATTTCAATCTGAAATCCAAACAGAGGAGTCCTATAAAGTGAAAATAGGAAAAGTGACTTAAACATTCTTTCTGTTGTTTTTGATTGTGTTCTGGTTGGTTCTGTTGCGTTCCTAAGCTCCTGTTCATCCTCCAGTCTCAAGGACCCACATTTTAACAGTCTCAAATCACAAACAGATGTCAGCTGCACAAATGTGCAAATCCCCCACATCTGAATTCTCCAATATCCACTGCGTGAATGGTTTGCAAATAGATGGATGTCCTTGCATATACTGCACAACTATTTACATTGGGCAGATCCATCACTTGACTAAAGACAATGTCCTCCCATTGCTTGTCTTGTAGAATGCAAAAAAGGTGATCAACACCACATTCAAACCTTATCACTTTTCACACATTTTTGGGCAATCAATTGAATAATCTGGTATGGACACAAAGTACTGTATCTTGATAGATTATGATATTTTTTTAAAGAGGTATTTTTTTTATTCAACCATCATCAGATACATTTAAAATGTCAGGACTTCCAGGTGAGTGTCGTTTTTTAAAACTTCTATATTACACCAGAAAGCTCTGCAGTGTGTAGATCGGTGGGAGTGGTAATGGCATGGCAAATTGGGTGGGTGGGGTAGGGTGCAGGACCAACTCAAATTTGGTATCGGGGTTAGCCCACACCCGTCCTCAGCCCAGGATAACCAATATTGGTTATTGATCATGGGGATTATAAAACAAGGACACCGGGAGCTGTGTAAAGACACAAGCCGCCCTTCACTCAGAACTCCCCATCTGGCACTGACTCAAGCTGTTCCACGATATGATTTAGAACACATAAATGGCAAAAAATATATATATTATGGATGCAACGAAAAGTTGTAGTTTTTCAAAAGCACGTTAATGACTATTACAGTACTGAATAGTACTAAATATAATTTCCTTGGTCGACAAGAAGGCATAATCTCATCCATAGGAATTTGCATCTCCAAGTCCTATGAATTGTTGTGGCTTTGCGTGTAGCTTTAACTGGGCGTACCCGTTTATGCTAATGAGCCTAGGGGTTCACCCGGATCTAGCGCCAGTGCAGATATCTACAACCTACTTTATCGTTTTCACACTGGCGCGAAAAAACGCATTGTGTGGCTACTATTTATCAGACTGTGGGCGGAATCAATTGAACCACTTCACACACCCTGCTAAAATAAATAGCTACTGAACTTAAACAAAGTATAAGTACATTTCGTTCGGTCGGCGTGATCTCTTACGGTTTTTACCCATTTTCTCCGTGGAGTTCCAACTACTAGTATACCAGCTGATACGGAGAGACTCCAGTGGTAGGAATTGCAGTGTGATCCTTAGATAAAGCGGTGAGTGTTTTAGACAACTAATCTAGCTAGCCTCATTAAGCGATGGCCAACAAAACATCTCAGAAGATGGAACTTTATCTGTATAACTTAGTGACTGCTACTTCGTTCCGTTTTAACATCCAGACAAAGCGAACATAGCCGATTTCAGTGAAGTAGACTAGCCTATTTTGTTTTGTGTCAATGCGCTTTCGGCAATGAATATGGCACGAAGCAGCACACCTACAAAACATTGAGGTTTCTACCCATTGGCTAGCCTAGGCTACCGGTAGTGGGCATCGGCCAATTTACGCAATTACCTGTAAGGAGTCTTGTTTTTCTCGATTGTTTTAGAAGGTTAAACCGGGGCATAAAACTAGATTACGTAATAGACTGCATGTGTCCAGACAAGGCCAGATTATCACCGCCCACAGGAAGAAATCAATTATTAGTCTAATTTGTAGGAGGCACCAGCCTAAGATTAGAATGCACTGTTACAATGTTTAAAGGACCTGGATGGTACTGATTATTGTATAACCGTGTTTAAAGGCGCAGCATTGGATGCGCCAAGATGATTTATTGTGTATTTTAAAGACAATGTGTAGATTAGTATTAATGTAGCAGAAATCTTCAAAGAATAGGACTGATGCACTACTTTGCTTTTTTTTAGGTTGTGTGAAGATTTTCTCCAATATCGGAGTCGAGTGTGATCATCTATGCTTGGAATAAACTCCAGAGTATCACGTTGTGACAGTTGGGAGATGGAGTACGACCTCTATCAGCACTATTTCTTAGATGACCTTGACAAAGAGGAGGACTTCTACAAGTCAACCGCTCCAAGTGAGGACATATGGAAGAAGTTTGAGCTACTGCCCACCCCTCCCATGTCCCCCACCAGGACATTAGGTGGTAACATGCATGTTCCCCCGGGAGACAAGTTCGGCTGGCTGTCCAAGGTCTTGGGTCAGGATGAGGAGTACGAGGGACCTGACACCGAAGAGCTTTTTGGGAACATGAGTTCCATTATTATCCAGGACTGCATGTGGAGTAGTTTCTCAGCCAGTCAGCACTTGGAGAAAGTCAACGAGCGCCTGTCAGCTGCAGCCCAGGCTCGTCTCTCCCCACCAGCACCCCAGAACTTTGCGACTGTGAGCAAAGTGCAGTGCACCCTGCCGACCCCACCTGATGCGACACTGCCCAGCACCGTGGCAGAATGCGTTGACCCAGCGTCTGTGCTCACCTTCCCAGCCATCAGCTGTAGGAAACCGGCATCATCGGGCTCTGAGTCTCGCTCCGATTCCTCTGGTAAGAAACTGACCATGTAGTAAATAGATTAGCCTCTGCTAGATGTTGCCTACTCAATGCGTCAAGCTGAGGCCGCCAGGGGGAACGCCCGCACTAGGCTGGACGTTGACATTTGCTGAGTCAAGGTATTCAGCTTTACTTAAGCCCTTATCTCCAGCACAAAATCTCTCTCACTTACAGAGAATGTCTCTTTTCCTCAGCCAAGATTTGTAAACTGTTGCTGCAAATGCTTAGGTCACAGATGCAAGAGGACCAGTAAAAAAAAAAACACCTCCCTACAAGCTTTGTGCATCAAGCTTCCCTCCTAGAATTGTATGACAAAGTGTGGGAGGTGGGGTTCTTGGAAATTTATTATGTGGTGCCAGGCCGCATGACAAACTTTCTGCCTGCTGAAATCGGCGTTGGTGCATTAACTTTAAAAGATACAGCATTTTCGCATGACATGAATGACCAAAGCTTGATTAACACTAAACTAAAGCAGGTCTTCTCCTTTGCTCATGAGAATATAGATTGTCCTTTAATAGTTTAACCCCAGAACACCTCGCCCAAACGATTTAGGACACGTACTGCCACATCCTTCAATAGATAATTTTCCAGTGTTCTCTCCACTAACAGCCTGTCAGAAGTCTGAGGCTTTAAGACTCCTCTTTATGGATGTGAGGGAACTCCTCTGTGCATGTGTAATGATGTGTGGTTGTTTCTTTTGATGTAACAGATGACGATGAGATTGATGTGGTGACTGTGGAAAGCAAGCAGAGCCGAGCCCGACTGTTGGGAAGCCGTAAGGCTGTGACCGTCACTGTCCGCGCTGACCCCTGCCCACAGCGTTTCCACATGTCTGTCCACCAGCAGCAGCACAACTATGCAGCCCCTTCCCCTGAAAGCGACCCGGAGGAGGAGGATGAGGAACCACAGTGTAAACGGTTCTGTCCAGACTCCAGCCACCACCAGCAGCCAGACTCCCCAGCCTCCATCTCCCCCCAAGGGTCCTCTGCAGACAGCCCCCAGAGCTCTGACACTGAGGACACTGACCGCCGGAAGAACCACAACTTCCTGGAGCGGAAGAGGCGGAACGACCTTCGCTCCCGCTTCTTGGCACTGCGGGATGAGATCCCGGGCCTGGTAGAGTCGGCCAAGACTCCCAAGGTTGCCATCCTGACTCAGGCGACAGAGTACCTTCTCCAGCTGCACAGCAGAGAGAAGCACCAGGCCCAGGAGAGGAAACGCCTCAAAGCGCGCCAGCAGCAGCTCCTCCAGAGGCTAGCCACCCTCAAACGGTCCTTAGGATAGAAACAAACTATGCAGTGGACTCTTAATAAATCAATAGCCTCATTCTAAAAAGCCATGGACTTTTCTCTTTAAGCAAACTGCCACTTTCAAAAGGCTAGGACATTTCCTCAAACTCAATGCCTCATGCAAAAAAAGATGCGTACGAAATGCCTCACTCATTATGTTCTGGATTAAGTGGATCTCAGCCTGTGAACCAATGGTGGGGAGGCTGGCGTTAAGGACAGTTCTGTGTTAGTCATGTTTTCTCATTTTGCACATTGAGTGATGACAAGGCGGTAGTTGACATGTGGTGGTGTTGATTCCTGGTGTGCATTGATGGTGATATTTGTAGATTTCACAGGAACAGGTGAGAGGATGCTGTGATTAAACCAGAATGAAACTTACTTCCAAATGTCATAAGTGTCTCGTAGCTTGTCAGTTCATTTTATAGCCTTGTCTTGTGTATCTAGGTTGTAAAAGTCTTTCTTTGATGAATGATCAATGCACACTTGGATTGAAGTTTAGTAGCGACACCTTGTGTACACAGAAAGTGAGTCACTCGTCATTTGTTTTCTTCGTGGCTGGTTCATTTGATGCACACATTGTTCTGTAAATAATAGCATATTGCTCTGTTAAGGAGACATTCATGTTGTTCTTCTCTAAAACAGCCTTCAGGGAGCTTCTTTGTGTTTTTTTTGTATAAATGTCAAAGTAGCACTGCTGTACTTTATAATTACATGTCACTTTGACACTATTTTGACTGCTTGTTCCTCTGTTTGAGATTTGATTTCTGTATTCATAAAATTTTGATGACATTTGTGTATAATTGTGATATTTGTCCTTTTTGATGGTTCTATGGCAACATGGTTAACATAGGGAATTGAAGCAGTGTATTCTTATTGAAAGAACAATCCATTGTATTAACTGTATAATGACTCATGAACATGCATTCACTTCTGCAATACAGATCAAGTGTCTCAGAACATTCTGATTTGGCAGCTAGTGTTTCCGTTTTAAATTATCTTCATCAGTTTCCATAACCTATCAAACAACATTTTCTCAGTCCGTGTCAAAAGTTTCCCATAGGATGATACTATGGGACCCTAAATCGTAGAGACATGCCCTATGGAAAAAGTGCATGTATTGACTTTGAAGGTAGTATTTGTTTTAACTTCAATCTTGCCAGACTGCAGCATGCAGAATCTGGATTTGTAGGGAGTGTGTCCTTGAAATGTGTGATGCTTTGGGATCCTCCCCTCTGCAGTGGCTGCTGCATGCAGGGCACTTGATGTGCTCTCAACTAGGTTACGCACAATCTTTAGAACAGTCCCTGGTGTGTGGCGAGGGTCTCTGAGTGATCTCCTATCCTGAGATGGGTTCAGTCATCCTATTAGAAACAAGTATGTAGTGACTGAGAAGCCTTGCTCTTAATCGACCTATGCATGCATGGTAGAGAGCGGTTTGAACCTTGACTGCAAAAGGAAAAGATGCTGTGAATGGTCAAGTGGAGAAGCTGATGTAAGAAAGGAGCTCGGTCTCTGCTTTAGTTTCCAATTGGTCATAAATATTCTACACTTCTAGGCAGGGAATCAGAGTGCAGTTGATCTGTAGGTTACATTTTAAAATTTTTACTAGGCAAGTCGAGAACAAATTCTGATTTACACTGATGGCCTACCAAAAGGCCTCCTGCGGGGATGGGGGATTCAAAATAATATATATAGGACAAACACCACTATATATAGCGAGACTTAGGACAACATAGCAAGGCAGCAACGCCCCCCCCAGCTTGTGTATGTTTTGTACGAGTCTGTTGGCACCTGGTCCTTCGTTCTTCCACCCATAAAGTGTAGCTAGGTGTCGTGTGCCATCCTGCCATAATTCACAGCTGGTTCTGTTGTATTATGCTTGAGAAACACATAGAATGAGGCAACACTTAGCTAAGCATCTAAGGCCAATTAGCACTTAGCTGTCCTTAGCATAGCAAACTGGAACAGCGTGTTGCGTTGACTCTTGATTTAACTATGGCCCACAAAGAATTCTGAAGCAATATTTTACCCTATGTGAGCTTCTTCCTCAGTGAAGTAACCCAGGTTGCCATTGGTGATGTCAGTAACCTGCCTGAACAGGAGCACAGTGAATGTTGGAAATTTGAGGATTAGGATTTTTATTGCACTGTAGCCTGATAGACCAGTCAGCCACACCCTCAACCGTCTCACACCACACAGCCCTTTGTCCCACTGTTGACGGTTGGTAGTTAACCTGCATTCATTGAGCCCTTGAGGCATCCTTTTTCTGTCCCCATTCTGTTGTGAATGTGTTCTACAGAGTGTACAAAATATTAGCAACACCTGCTCTTTCCATTACATAGTTTTCACCTGGTCAGTCTGATTCCTTATTGATGTCACTTATTAAATCCACTTAAAATCAGTGTAGATGAAGGGTAGGAGATGAGTTAAAGGATTCTTAAGCCTTGAGACATGGATTGTGTATATGTGCCATTCAGAATATTTAAGTGCCTTTGAACAGGCGCACCGGACCGAGTCTGTCCAGAACTGCAACACTGCTAGGTTTCATGCTCAAGAGTTTCCTGTGTGTATCAAGAATGGTCCACCACCCAAAGGACATCCAGCCAACTTGATAAAACTGTGGGAGGCATTGTAGTCAACATGGGCCAGCATTCCTGTGGAACGCTTTCGACACCATGTTGAGTACATGCCCCAACTAATTCAGGGTGTTCTGAGGGAAAAGTGGGGTGCAACTAAATATTAGGAAGGTGTTCCTAATGTTTTGTACACTGTATATGGACTTTCTCAAAGAAGTAGAACGTTCCAGAACATTTCAGATAGAAATGTGTTGAGTAGAGCTGCTGCAATTCTCTATTTCATACGGTTGTGAGTTAGCCCGGTCCAAGATCTTCAGCCAACTCCCCTGGTTATAATTGTCACAACACATAAAGAATAAAGCACTGTGGCTCCCCCAGCGATGTGACGGAGGAAAGCCACTGTTTGGTACGTCAGCCACGTCCAACCAGCATTGTAGGCTGCAGCGCTACACCCACACCTGAGACCACTCAGCCTCGTTAGGCTGCAACGCACCTGGGACATTTAAGGTGCTGCAGTAGTTCAGCACAGAGAGCTTTACAGACATTTGTTTGAAGCCTCTGGACATTGAGTTCTCTACAGGAAGGAGTAACAGGACTACAAGTGAAGCTGGTAAACTTGGTAGCAGCCCAGCTAGTTTCATTAGTCTAACTTTAGGTTCAGTTAAGGACAGTGTTTTGTTTTCAGTTACAGTTTGAGAACAGTCTTTGTTAACCTTTTATTTTAAATAAATATGCCTGGTTTAAGCTGTGCTTCTGTGTGTTTGGATGTCTGTCATTGTTTCTTGTTGTTGCCATCCTACCAGACCACACCTAGTGCGTTGGTTACTGGCCCAATGCTCTTAACTGCTAGGCTATCTGCCGCCCTACACTTCATGGGAAAGCAATATATTTTTCTAGAGAACCCACTTTTCTGTTTACAGTTGTGTTTATTTAGTGGTTATGCAATTGCGATTAGGCATAAAGCAACTAATATGCAAAGTACTCCTCCCACAGTCTTTACTGAGTCACTGGGGGTGGTTTCCAACTGTTACTGCAGTACCTAATGATAGTAATAACGATGAGTGAAAATGCATGTGCAAACACTGTTAAAAGTCAAGTATACGTCTCAAGAGTGTCTCCCTCCATAGCGTCGGGATCTTTCCCATGTAGTAAGTGGTGATGTAAGATGATCTGTTTGTCCCGTGAGCTGCTCTGTTGTGTTGGGGCCCCTGACGGTTAAACTTTACTGGCTTGTCCAACTGGCTTTTCTGGTCTGAAGCCACGCCCACACAGCAACCTCTGAAATACTGCATGTGTGATCACTTCCACACATGTTTTTGAGGTGGCCTGGTGTGTGTTAAAGATCAAATATTTCATTCTCACACGTGTTCTACAGTTATCCCTGTTACAACCCGACTCTTAACTGCATGCGTGTCGGTTGTCTTGCATGTGTCTGGTGGTGTGAAGTCATTGTGTCTGTGGGCATATCATGTACTGTATGTGTCATGGAGGCCTGTGCATCCTGAATCTGTGTTTATTCCCCAATAATTGATATTTTGAGCAAACACAGATCATCTTCCTCTCTGATCTGATTGGACAAAAGGCCAAGTAGATCAGATCTGAATCGTGCTGCCTGTTTAAACACAGCCTAAGTGAGCTCTAGTGGTCAGACCACAGTGTATGTCTGATCAGGATGATGATTCGGTCAGTTGGTGGTACAGGGAACTCTGATCTTCCTGATTTATAGATCCTCTCCTCAGAACACTTTGTTATTCCTCTCCCCTGTTGAAATCTCCCTACACAAGCAAGTAACACCGTCATACTCCTCTCCTGGACTTTTTTCTCTCCATTTCTCTCCACAAATATGTCATCCACGTAAGTCGCTACACGCTGGTTCTCCTTCACCTCTCCTTCCATTACACTGCTAATCAGCACCACCAACACATCCACTTTAGTCGACATAAACACTTTGACCTTGTGCCCTCGATGCCTATTTAAATCAAGAATAGGTCTTCCCAGCAAATCAGCTCACATACAATAGGTAATGACTAGGAGGGCTGACTTGATGATCTTAGTGGTTGATTGAATGGCTGGGGATAATTTACTGTGTGGATAATTTGATAATTGTGGTTAACAGGATGACCAGGGCAAGGGTCAGTGGCCTGATATCAGTTGAGGAGACAATGGGAGAGCAGAGCGTCTGTGTATCTGCTCTTTTGTCAATGGGCCAATAGTATCCCAGTTCAGAGAGAGAACAGATACGTGTGTGTGCACTAGACTGCAGGATAGTGTTCTAGGGTAGCAAACAGTCCTCTATGATGTGCTACTCTGTGTGTATGTGTGTATATGTGCGTGCACACGTGTGTGTGTGTGTGTGTGTGTGTGTGTGTGTGTGTGTGTGTGTGTGTGTGTGTGTGTGTGTGTGTGTGTGTTACGGTTCATTTTCACACAATTGATTACTCAAATAGATAGATTCCCTCATCACTGAGCTGAACAATAATCAGTCTGGCTAACCCAGTGCATAAACGTTAGCCCAACCTCCTCACAGAACAGCACAGAGAACAGCTCTATGAGGAATGCTGCCAGGTTATCTACCAGCATAAATGCAAATAATATAAATTACTTCCGGAGCCAGAAAAGGTTGTGTGATGATTGCAACACACCTCAGTAAACATTGAGCAGTAAACATTGAGCAATATCTGAACAACTGCATCTCTGTTCTTGTCGATGAAAGTTTCGTAACATCCCTCAGCTGTCGTGAGACATTCCATACCTTTGCACTTTAACACAGAGAGATATTGGGCAATGTTTTTCTGCCATGTTAAGTCATTATATTCCCCTGTATTCTTCTCACTGGCTTGGCTATGCAGAGTTTACATAGTGTCTTTACATAGTGATTCAGAGAGGAAGTCGACTAAAAGCACAATAGATCTTATTGAAACGGTCCCTTATCAGGTCGGAGCCCATCTGACCCAGATGTTGTTAAACATGCGGCTTTCTTTGGTCTTTTGATTATATTGTCTTTACGGTGCTGCAATCACACATTTGACTGCCTCTCCCTTATGCTTTAACTTATGTCTACTTTGAATGTAAGATTGGAGGTCTTCTGGGACATTGTGTTTTGCAGTTTCTTTCCAGTAAAATAGCGATAAAATAATAGAAGTTCAGCTGGAGAATGGAGAGAATATTGCTGGGTGGACCTACTTTCATTTCTGTAGTTTTTAATTTTAATTTATTTTTTGTAATTTTTAAAAAACCTTTATTTAACTAGGCAAGTCAGTTGAGAACAAATTCTTATTTTGAATGGCTGCCTAGGTATTACTTAACATCAACACTTTTTAGAACACACCTTTTCCCAAATTGTATTTTTAGGTGACTGCGATGGCAGTCAAGGGAGAGCGAAGAGGAGATTTTGCACACTTGAAAATAAAAAGGAGAGCCGCAAACTAGGAGCTCAGATGCAATAATTGAATAACATAATAACTAATGTTTCGACAGACAAGATGTCTTCATCAGGGTATAAAATGGATATGGATACACTCACATGGACACACTCACATGGACACACTCACATGGATACACTCACATGGATACACTCACATGGATACACTCACATGGATACACTCACATGGATACACTCACATGGATACACTCACATGGATACACTCACATGGACACACTCACATGGATACACTCACATGGATACACTCACATGGATACACTCACATGGACACACTCACATGGATACACTCACATGGATACACTCACATGGATACACTCACATGGATACACTCACATGGATACACTCACATGGATACACTCACATGGATACACTCACATGGACACACTCACATGGATACACTCACATGGATACACTCACATGGATACACATGGATACACTCACATGGATACACTCACATACACTCACATGGACACACTCACATGGATACACTCACATGGATACACTCACATGGATACACTCACATGGATACACACTCACATGGATACACTCACACACTCACATGGATACACATGGACACACTCACATGGATACACTACATGGATACACTCACACACACACACACACACACACACACACACACACACACACACACACACACACACACACACACACACACACACACACACACACACACACACACACACACACACACACACACACACACACACACACACACACACACACACACACACTGTCACTCTCTCTAGCTTTATTTATCACTTCGTCTCACCGTCTGTTCGTTTCTACATCTCTATTCCCATCTCTATTCCCATCTCCAAGTCTCCCAGTCCCTCTATCTTTCTCTCACCAACAGGTTCTTCCTAGACTCCAGCCCTTCCCTCAGGTCCATATTTCTGTGTTTCTAGTCCTCTGTGATATAGGCCAGAATCATCAGCCCCTTTCTGTTTCTCTCTCACTCTGTCTCATCCCAAGGCCAAAGTTACATAACAGGAATGATTCAGTCGGAACACGCTGTCTCTCTACATCTGGCCCTTGCTAATTTGTGACATACATGCATGTTCTGCATTTGAGCTTTGCAACTCTATCATCTTGTTCTATTTAAATACAAAATAAACAGTAATGGGTTCACAGAAGAGTAGGAATTTCACCCTTTATGCAGTGAAATTACAATATCAAGCTCTGACTGTTCTTGGCAAATCTTAATAGAGGAAATAGTGTAGATGCCCATTGTAGAGTAGTGACTTGGTAGTGACTGGGGATGTTATTTTTGAAGCAGCAGTCCTGTCATGGTGGGGAGCTGGCCTCTCAGCTCGCCTGTCTAATATGGAGATAATCCTAATCCCGTTAGTCTAAACACCACGGCCATCTGGCCCCAGACAGACCCCATCGCTGAGAATAATGAACTCGTCATAAGGTCCCCTGACCTGGACAACGAGCGCAGCACTACCTAGCCCAGGCCTAGTAGAACCTAGAACCACTCTGAACCAGGGAGCTGTAGCCTGAGACCAGTCTGACAATACGGGGTCAAAGATCAAATGTCCCGCCTAGTTCCATATTCAAAGGGCAAGGTATAGCGGTGGGATAAATGTAAATGAATGTAAGCACAGTAGCATTGTTGGAAGACGGAGGAGTAGGCCTACTGCAGGTTGTCCTATCAGTGATGTAGCAGTATGTTTAGCATGTGATGTAACCATGGAGCTGGTGAATGGTTGATCAGGGCTACAGGAGAGGAGGAACGGGCCTCAGCTCTTACAGCTGGTCTATTACCCTCACCCTGGCAACGTTGCATACAGAATGTAAGAGTGTGTGTAGTGTGTTCTTGTGCATGTGCAAGTGAACTGTGAAAGACTGATCTCTAGGGCTGTGGTTTGTATTTTGAAACAGAAAGGATTGCACACTGTACTCTCCCATACCACTAATTGGAACTACAATGTGCAAAATAGTGTAAACCTCTTCAACAAGTACCTATGTGTAATATGATGTGCATATGAGGTTTTTGACAACAGTTAAATATAGTTTATATTTTAACTCAACGTCTGCCATAAATCTGACCTAACTCATGTTCTTTTCTCTCATATTTTCTCAATTCTTAACCTGTTGCTAGTTTTGAAACCAATCTGAAGCCATTGCGTCCCAGCTGAGAGCCATTGCTGTGTCTGAATGCTTTGTCAGTAAGCAGATGTTCCTTTGTTCGGCTCCGCAGCGCTTCACAGTATAAAGTTGCATCAGTTGTAGTCGGGACACTTGCTGCATCTTTTGAATCTCTTCCCATTGAAGATCTCCCTCCCCCTGCATACCCTCAAGCTACTCAGAGGGGTATTAACCCCTCCCCCACCCCCTTTAATCCCCTGCAGACCCCATAGTTGTCACAGAGGCTGTTTGGTTCTCTCCCTGTTCTTTGTCCCTTATGAAGCGACAGCCAAACCCTCACTAATCAGTTTCTCTCTCCACCCCACCACCACCATGCAAACAATGACTAATTACCACACGGATAGAAATAGAGAAAGAAGGGGGGGGGGGCTACAGTAGATAGACAGACTGGAGAGACAACAATATAAACATATGTTTCCCATGCCAATACTACCCTTTGAATTGCAATTTAATTGAGAGAACAAGTGGGTGAGCCCATGTGGAATACCAGATTTTGAACATAAAGCATTTAGATCATTGTGCTCCCAGTCTCTGTCTGTCGTGCCTCCATGGACAACAGTCACCAGTCTCTGTCTGTCCTGCCTCCATGGACAACAGTCACCGGTCTCTGTCTGTCCTGCCTCCATGGACAACAGTCACCAGTCTCTGTCTGTCCTGCCTCCATGGACAACAGTCACCAGTCTCTGTCTGTCCTGCCTCCATGGACAACAGTCACCAGTCTCTGTCTGTCCTGTCACCAGTCTCTGTCTGTCCTGCCTCCATGGACAACAGTCACCAGTCTTTTCTTCTAACAGCAGCTGAATGTGTTTGGTGCTGTTGAATCAGCCTGACCACTACAGCAGTAACATTACAGCACATCGCCTGGTTATGTAATAATCAATGCCCTCTTTTTTCCTCTCTGTCTGTCAGAGAGTTGCAGACTGCATAGGTTGTGGTTCTAGCTCTGGGAAGTGGGAACAAAGAGGCAGCTCACGCTTCCTGATTTTGTATAGGGCCCCTTTCGAAGGCAGAACGTGTAGGGAATGGCTGGACTGTGGTCTCTGCTTTGAGGGCCTTCTCTCTCCTGACTGTGGTGGTGTCTCTGGACTAGTCTGTGTTCCATAGAATGGCCTCTCTGAAAGTGGATTTTCAACACTTTTTGAGTCTGAGTCCACTGTTAATACATGGCTATATAAACATGGAAAAGGTGCATGTTTATGTGTGTATGGAGGGGGCGGGGTCAATGGATGAATAGACAGACCTGGGCAGTTATTTTGGAGATTGATTACCGTTAAGATAGTAATTTGGCTCCTACCCTCAGAGATGTGTGTGTGTCTCTATTCTACCCTCTTTGTTCTTCCCCTACACTCATGCCTGCTTAGTCCCCGCCCATCTACTGCTATGACATAGCATTATCTCTCTATCCGTCTCGCGCCAAAACAGGGAGGGTGTGGGGCCGGGGCTGTAAAAGCTATCTCTTTCTCTTCCCCTTCCTCCTAGGTGCTTGCTTCTGGCATGTTGCCAGGGCAACTCAGTGGAAGCAGGTAGAGTAGTAGTAGATATGCTCCTTTTTAGGTTCAGCCACTCTCTCTCTCTCTCTCTCTCTCTCTCTCTCTCTCTCTCTCTCTCTCTCTCTCTCTCTCTTCAATTCAATTAAAAGGGCTTTATTGGCATGGGAAACATTTATTTACATGTCTCTGTCTCTCTCGCTCTCTCTCTCTCACACCAGCATTTCCCGCCACAACAGGGGGAGGAGCTTCCTGCTGTAGGTATTAAGAAGACTTGCTTTCAACTGCCTCCTCATCCCGTTAACCCCTACACCACCAGAGGGCTTTGAGCTTGTTTAGAGATCACAAAGACTAGGCTTGACTCTAAAATAGATACTCTCCTGTAGCCTATCGGACACAGTGGATAGGGTTTCTCACTCTCTAGCTTCAGAAAACCAGTAAAAACTATGACAGATCATCATCCCTCTGAAAATCCTAATTTTATATGGGCATAAAGAATCATAAAGGAATTTGTCTTGGAGCCACATTATTAAAAATGTTATGTTTTCAGGGTCTCAAAATTAATGTGTCATGATTCAAATTTAGGACAACAGAGCCAAAATTCTGTATTTTTCAGTTCTTACTGCTACATGATACACTAAAAGTCTGTAAATAATTTATATGGCACCGTCGTTTGCAGAAGACACCAGAAAGCATTGCATGTGATGTAATCATATGTAATTCTAAACCATAAATTCGCAGGTTAAAGTCATTTTAGATGTACTTCTTCAAAATTCCCCTATTGTTCTTTCACATCCTGTGTTTCTGGACATTTTGTAACAAATTATCCCAAACTGGGGAAAGGAATTTGACTTGTACAATGCTGCCCTCTAGCGGGGATAATAATAAAACGTGAATGTCTCCCTAAAAAAGAGTCCTGTATTAAATCTTGTTTTAAATAATTAAAGTTGCTACAAGGGCACACAAACACCATGAACTATGTCAAACAGGCTGTAAAAATTAAGCTTTTCTAATAAATTCCCCCCTCTCTGAAATGAAATATTATATTGATTTTTTTGAAAGCTACAGGAGTTAAAAGTCAATTTATGCTTGATCCGAAAATGTGGTCGGAGGCTCCATATGGAGGGTGCGACGCCATTGCGGAGCATCTGGGGGCATGCAGAGGTCAAACTGAGCGCTGTACGGAGCTATGACCTCCCAAATTTTGTAACAATGCGGAGGGCTCTATATAGCTCTGCATTGGCATGATTGGTTGATGGTAGGTAGGTGCGGGAGGTCCTGTATCAACACAAACTCATTTCCTTGACAACTTCCTTCACAGCAAGTATGAATGCCCTGACTTCTGCAGAGGCAGTATCACCTTAAATGGTACACGGCCAATGCAGACGACAGATTGACCATGCAGCGCCATGGTGCCTAGCCTAACGAATGTGCTCGTATACTCCCTTTAAACACATTCGCTTAAAAAAATGAGAGAACAGGGCAATAGTACCGTTTGTCCATTTTGAGACGCTGTAGCCAGTATACACTTCCTCAAAATTGTCATAATGAATCTACACTGAACAAAAATATTTATGCAACATGTAAAGTGTTGGTCTCATGTTTCATGAGCTGAAATAAAAACTCAAGAGTATTTCTGTATTTATTTAGAGTATTTCTGTCTTTAATAACGCCTTTTTGTGGGGAAAAACGTATTCTAATTGGCTGGGCCTGGCTCCAAGGTGGGTGGGCCTATACCCTCCAAGGCCCACCCATGGCTGCACCCCTGATCAGTCATGTGAGATCCATAGAGTAGGGCCTAATGAATTTATTTAAATTGACCGATTTCCTTATATGAACTGTAACTCAATAAAATCTTTGAAATTGTTGCGTTTACATTTTTGTTCAGTATACGATAACTCAAGAAGTCTATAATTCATTTTTATGTGTTTTTTTGCCAAGGATATCTTAGTCTTACATCTGACTGAGATGTTTGGTGCAGTATTTCTCAATGAAAACGAGTCATCTCTCGTTGAATGACAACAAAGGTTTTATTGAAGAATCCCTAATGTGGCTCGGAACACCATGTGTTGTTGTTATTCTGGTTGGCAAGATAGCTAGCAACAATGACAAAACGCTGCCATATGGGGAATAGTAAGTGTCTCGTTTCAGACCAGTTTATCTTGTTCTTGATACCATGTCTGTTTTGAAGTGTTTTCACTGTCACCTTGTGCAAATATGGCTCAAATTCACTAGCTAGCTAGCTAACCAACAACAGTGAAGATGTATTTGAGAGACAACAAGTGCTCATTGTGCAAATGTATTTATGTTTCAATAAACATTGGAGATAAATATTGTTTACATGTTGTCAACAATCTAAGCCAGCCCCATAGTTGTGCACATGTCGGTTTTGTTGCTACACACCCAACCTGTTTATTAGTCATAATTACATTTGGTTTAATGTTATGGTAATATTCCTGAACATAATGGCTAGGATCTGTATTATGTCCATTGTCCTTACAGTAATTTATTAAATGACAAGACCAAAAACTATAATATTTAGAATTCAAAGAGCATAACACCTATTATTAAATGGTAAGCAGATACTTTTTGCAATGAAGGAATTATGTCAAGTTTCTCATTTGTTCAACACAAATTAGATCAAAAGCTCTAATTATTCTATAGTGGTCCTATCCTGTTCAATGCCATAAATGCTTTCCAACAGGATTGTAAACTCCACCCCAGCCTGTAAATGTCTGAGTTGATCAACAAAGTGCCCTCTGTGTCTATTCCCCAGACAGCCTGGAGGTGATGGTCACAGCTCACAGCAGGTCATATTATCCTGCTACTGCTCACACAGAAAGGATAGAAAATGTAACACACGTTGCATATTGTATAGATTAGATTTGTAATTTGCCATGGGGAAATGTGTGTTTTTGGCAACCCATTTCAAGGATTTATGTACCAGAGTATGTTCGGTAACCATCTCTGATACATCTCATTTAACAGAAACACATGAATAAGATATAAGTGCATCTGGTAACCCATTTATCAATTTGTGTCTTGATTAAGCCTTTTACAGGATGTCTGTGTAATATCTATTCCAGTCACAAGTAACAGATTTTACAGTAACTGCTTCTGTTGGGGTAAAACCATATAACCAAGGCGGATATGATTTTCCATGCGTGATCTTCAAAGTAAAAGCGACACCTATATCTTATTTTCCTGGGGCGTCTGCCTCTGTAACGTCGTTTATCAGGCTAAATACGGAGCATGGAACATGGCAGCCAATCAGCTTCCAACTTGAGGGGTCCCATGGTTGCTAAGCAATTGCTGCTGTACTGTAATTCTATCAGATGAGAGAGCTGCAGGGGTTCGGAAGAAAGGCAATAAGAAATCATCATAAAACCCAGAGGAGACCAATGATCCAGTGGCACCATTTCCCCGCCCATTAAACAGTGAAAAGGACAATGCTACTAAGCACCCAAGGGGAGTAGCCCCTGTGTGAGGGCTGGGCAACCATGGGTAAATAAACTGCCTGTCTCGAACCTAACAATCACAATTAGCTACATTTAAAGTGGAGAACAAGCCTCTGCTTTGGTGATCTCTGAGGGTTGTAGCCATTTACACTCGTACCCGTATACGACTTGAAAATGGCAGATTTGGGTACTGATAAACGCATACATTGGAACGCAATGGCATGCACATCTCAGTCTGTATTGTGGGGGAGTTTGCCAAATGTTCATCCATGTTCAATGTTTTATATGTATCCGTTAGCCTACCTATCAATTCGTTAACTGAATGTACTGTATCTCCTGTCATGTGGCAATTATCACTGACATTTACACCAAATAAGAAACCAGTTCCTTCGTTTTTAAAACGTTTGTTATAAAATAATAAGGGCTACTAGATAAGGCTTCCATAATGCATTTAGAAGAGGGTCCATCTGGTAGTTATCATGTCTGTAATGACACTAGCAGCCTACAGTCAGTCACCCATTGCGCTTAATTATCGAAGACAGACACACTCATGACTTAATATGCGCATTCCTGGGGGTGATGAGGGGAGCTGTTTTAAGCAGCCTAACCGGTCAAATCAATGACTAAAATTACCAAATATTTATCCATGTCCAATATTTTTAATTGCCAGTAGAATATAACATTACGTCATAAAAGTCTAGTCTGACAAAATGCCGTCCTGAATGGTCTGAGACAAACGCATTGTGACAACCTCAAACTGGTCGAAAAGGATCTGAATAATATTTAGTCCAACTGTTGAAATATCGCAGACAGGGACCAGCAACCCCACAGATACATCTCACCTTCCTAATTTCGGAGAGGACAATGCTTCGAAACGATGCCGCTCCCACTACACGCAAGGTGCAGGGGGGGATCTTCTTAGTAAGTGAATGATTATTATTTTTATCTCGAAAGTCATCCAACACTTTGGGAGATTGTAGTAGCCTAACTAGGTTCCCATCCACAGTTTTTATGTGAGTAAAGTCAACCGAGGTAAAGACGGTTTCAAATTGTATATTTGCGCTTTCGAACCACTTGAGCCATAGACTCAAAATTAGTGTCATGATGTTGGAAAAATTGCGCACAACATTGCACAGGTCTTATTTTCACGATTTGGAGATAAATTCGCTTTCTAAAGCTAATAAACGTGGAAGTGTCATAGCATTTTGTATTCCTAGTTCAATTAGTTATGGAGCATAAAACAAAGTACAAACTTTTTTTTACATTTGAATTTCAATAGCTCCTTGTTCATGTGACCTACTGGACTCAAACAAACTACAGAATGTCCACAGACTACCCATCTATATTGCACACTCTTGTTTGTGTGCTGTAAAATCACGCAGTGTAATGTACATTTTTCATAGTTTTAATTTTCAATAGCTCCTTGTTCATGTCAATTACACATCTAAGAAGCATGCAGTGGATATACACCCATATTGCATAACCTCTAGTCATGTATATTCTATATTGTTGTACATTATTATTAGTTTGACAATTAGGGGGTTCAGTCCAGTGTTGTGTTAACCCTTTTCTTTAATATTTATCTATAATAATTGGTAGTTCTAAGTACTTATTTTTCCTGTTTTCTATTTTTCCACAGTATTTAACAGTGGTACACAATAGGAGATAGACAGATAATATCTCCTTTCATCGTTAATATCAACCATAAAGGAAAAGGGCAAAGTACGAGAGTCATGTTATTAATTGTTCAAAATAGGGATGGAGAGTGAGCTAGTGAGGTGGGCTGCAGTGGGTTTGCTGGTCAATACATATACTGAACAGGGATGGAGAGTGAGCTAGTGAGGTGGGCTGCAGTGGGTTTGCTGGTCAATACATATACTGAACAGGGATGGAGAGTGAGCTAGTGAGGTGGGCTGCAGTGGGTTTGCTGGTCAATACATATACTGAACAGGGATGGAGAGTGAGCTAGTGAGGTAGGCTGCAGTGGGTTTGCTGGTCAATACATATACTGAACAGGGATGGAGAGTGAGCTAGTGAGGTGGGCTGCAGTGGGTTTGCTGGTCAATACATATACTGAACAGGGATGGAGAGTGAGCTAGTGAGGTGGGCTGCAGTGGGTTTGCTGGTCAATACATATACTGAACATGTAACCACAGTAATAGAGGCCAGTAAATCCATTAATAAAAATGTAATTTTGACAAATTAAACAGAAATTGTAGACCTTTAATCTTTTCCAACATGTCAATAGACACTTTACTTCAAATAAGTACAAAACATTTGTGTTAATTTTCTCTCTTTATCCCTGGTTTATGTACATTTCAGAGCCTCTTCAGTGTGGATAGGGTATATTGTGGATGGGGTATAGCATACATTTTCAACAACAGACAGCACTTCCAGTTTGTGTTCATCACTCTTTTGTCTTCATTCCTAGGCACAGCACATGGAACCACCATTGGCATGTAAAACATTCAATCTAAAACAAAACAAATCATAACACATTGTAAATAATATCAAATATCAATGCAGTATAACGAATTAGCCATCCCTTGTGTTATATAATAAATTGTCTTACATGCCGTCACTGTTGTCAAAAGATTATAAACATGTTAAATAAAGTTACTAACCCAGTCAGTCTTTGGGCCACATCCAGGTTCTTTATCAGTGGCACACATGAAGCAGTTGTTGGCTTTGTTGAACTCTGAAATCATAGGCATGAACTGAACATATGGCTGTCCCACACAACTACATAAAAATAAAGAATTTACATTTACTTTGAATTACAAGTCATTACATACCAGACATTTTTAGGATATCCTCAGCCATTTCTTTTCACAGTTGCTCCATGTGTTTTTGTGATGGTTCTATATCAATTTGGGAGGGGATGTTGGAGAAGTTCTGTTGAACTTCCTTGGTCATCTACACCAAAAAATAAAATAGAGTTTTTGACCTGATTGTCATATAACTGCTAACCATTCATTATTGAAAATACAACTATCAAACCTGCATTACAAAGACCGTGCAGCTGAAAGTGTCCTGCTGCATGGTGGGAGTTATTTCCCCTCCTTTCCACTTTATGTCCACCCAGTCGTCTTTTCCATGGCAGGATCTTCTCATTTTGAAGTACTCTCTTTTTTTTATGTAAACATAATGGAATTCTGATTAGTTATAGGCAAATGAATACACAGGCTAAAACTGTATGCTGATTTCCTTATCACTATAATCTAGTAGAGGTAATTTCCTTTATGCTCCATTCTACACACAACCTAAATTGTAGGCACTGAACCATTTACAGGAGAATAATAAAAGTAGCATATAGGATCCAACCCTATCACAGAGTGAATGCATGTAGAGCGTTTGGAGACTTTAAGAAAAAAATATGAAGTGACAGTTTCACCAGTACGTGCTTAAAGAAAGTCATATCACAAAGATGACAGGGCCCATTAAGTCTACGACAATAGAGAATGAATTGTAAGCACCAAAGTGTGTTAACGTGTGTTTGTCAAAATAATATCTGAAAATGTCAGTTGTTGAACATAATACTTATATTTGCAATAGCAATTTATGATATATGCAGTTGATGAAGGCATTTTTCAGCTATGATTTTACCACTCAGAATCCAGAATGGATTTGACAATGGGGCCAGCACAGGATGGCCCTTACAACAATCTACTTTTGTTCTTCTTGACTTCTTATCTGGTAAACTGCTACTGTGTGTATAGAAAAGAGCCCCAATTAGGGGTTAGTGTACTCCAGTAAAAAAAGGCTGGTTTAGATTAAACACTATTGCCCTGTGTCCCCATTCATAGGGGCATAAGAGACTAGTCAGTGGTAGAATTGAGATGGCACTTGAGATTGGCCCAAACACCCACAGACCCACAAGGTTGGGGTTAGTCATGGACAGTATTTAGTTTTAAAGAATGGCATTGACGCATTGCGTCTTTTCTTACTGTCCAAGAATAGGATCCAAAGTGTTGTGAAATATTTGTTCCAATAAATACAAAGGAAGATGTCTCTCCTCATACCTCTGGCACTTTAGTCAGACTGCCAGACTGTGTAAAAACTTTATGATGGGGCCGGCAACGGAGTTCCCATTGACTAATCACCACGGAGCCAATCAGGAGAGAATACATACAGGTCAAGGGTGCCAATTGAAAGTGAAGGGGTGTGTCTGTGCCTTTTGGATTCTCTCTCTTTACAGAGAAGAACCCATGTGGTTCAAGTCAAGAGCTACCCTTCCCCTTTCAGTCTGCTCTGCGCATGTCTGAAAGTGACAGAGCCAGCAGCAAAGAGAGTTTTTCACAGTATGTATTACAATTATGAATGTATGTAGAATGCTTTGAAAAATTAATGTAAAAACGTGTGAGATGAAAATGGACAAACTAAAGTGTGTGCAATACATAGTCAGTGGACATTCTGAACCTTGTTTGAAGTCAGTAGGACACATGACCAAGGAGCTATTGAAATTTGAATGTTTGAAAAATTAATGTAAAATCGAGTGAGAGGAAAATTGACAAACTAAATGTTGAGCAATGTGTAGGCCCACTGAATGTACATTCTGAACCTTGTTTGAAGTCAGTAGGTCATAATGACCAAAGAGCTATTGAAATTCCAAAATGTAAATCGACAACAAAAAAAGTGTGTGCAATGTGTGTCTATGCCATCGGGTTAGCTACAACCAGTTTGGAAAGTTTTAGGAGTAATGGTTAAAGAGCTATTGACATTTTGAAAAAAAGGTAGCATACATGACACAACGCCCCAGACAATGAAGAACCCTCCACCTCCAAACCGATCTCGCTCCAGAGTGCAGGCCTCGGTGAAACGCTCATTCCTTCGGCGATAAACGTGAATCCGATCATTACCCCTGGTGAAACTAAACCGCGACTCGTCAGTGAAGAGCACTTTTTGCCAGTCCTGTCTGGTCCAGCGACGGTGGGTTTGTGCCCATAGGCAACATTTTACCGGTGGTGTCTGGTGAGGACCTGCCTTACAACAGGCCTACAAGCCCTCAGTCCAGCCTCTCTCAGCCTATTGCGGACAGTCTGAGCACTGATGGAGGGATTGTGCGTTCCTGGTGTAACTCGAGCAGTTGTTGTTGCCATCCTGTACCTGTCCCAATGGTGTGATGTTCGGGTGTACCGATCCTGTGCAGGTGTTGTTACACATGGTCTGCCACTGCGAGGACGATCAGCTGTCCGTCCTGTCTCCCTGTAGCACTGTCTTAAGTGTCTCACAGTACGGACATTGCAATTTATTGCCCTGGCCACATCTGCAGTTCTCATGCCCCCTTGCAGCATGCCTAAGGCACGTTCACGCAGATGAGCAGGGACCCTGGGCCTCTTTCTTTTGGTGTTTTTCAGAGTCAGTAGAAAGGTGTCTTTAGTGTCCTAAGTTTTCATAACTGTGACCTTAATTGCCTACCGTCTGTAAGCTGTTAGGGTCTTAATGACCATTCCACAGGTGCATGTTCCTTCATTGTTTACGTTTCATTGAACAGCATGGGAAACAGTGTTTAAACCCTTTACAATGAAGATCTGTGAAATTATTTGGATTTTTACTAATTATCTTTATAAGACAGGGTCCCGAAAAAGCGACGTTTCTTTTTTTGCTGAGTTAATATATAAAACAAAGCACATGCATGTTAAACTGATGCCATTCCAAAACATCCATACAATTGATTCAAATCAACTAAATGGAGAGAGAAAGTCAAGAACCATTTAAAGATGCACTATGCAAAAATCGCTCTGCCATTTCCTGGTTGCTAAAAATCTAATAGTTCTTCCATTTTCAGTTTACATGTACAGTATCTGACAAAATAAACAAGTATCGTGTAGATAATCACTATATCATCTAAACCGCTGGGAAATGTCTTTTCCATAACCAAAAATAATTCTGCTGTTTGAAGCTGGTGTAAAAATCCGAAAGTAAAAGACACAAAAAAAAAAATTAAGAACTAGGAGGCATAGAAGTAGCTTGCCTAGAATATATCCACAGCTTCTTAGTCTTGCTTTCAGTGAGAATGACATATCTAACACACATTTCTATGTGCATTTGGTCTGGTCACACAAAAAGTTACATATTGCAGCTTTAAATGTGGTATTATTCTCTGGCTTGAACCCTATACAGGTACTCAAGAGGTTAACAAGTGGCAGCTCTGCTTCATGTGTTATCAATCGGGCTGTAGGAAAGTAGTCATGTCAAACGGTCACCTCAGCTCTTATCACACAGCTCTCTCACTGTGACTAGTCTGAAACCCGTGGGGTGCAACTGACCAGCATTTTAAAGTGGAACCTACTCATGTAATGAGTTTGTTAATGTGCTCTTCAAGGCAGTTTTCTGCTAGCCTGGTCCCAGATCTGTTTGGACTTTTGCCTACTCCATTGTCAAGCCAAATCAATCTGTCAAAAGTTGCTTGGTCACGTCACTTAATACAAACTGCAATTTCAACCACAACACGTATACGCTTTGATTTAAACATCAAAATACAAGTGCTTGCCTAGCTAACATCTTAATATTTCATGTTGTTGTCAAAAATGTAATTCTAAATTGAGGTTCCAGATGTTGTCATGGAATTATTCAATGTAATATTCAGCAGCTGATCAGTGACCTTGCACAATATTCAGATGCATATTGAATTGTTGAGATTCACAGAAAGGCCCAACTGTTTTGAATGTCAATTCCATAACAGACTGGAACCCAGGCTAGATTTCTGCAGTTATGTTTAAAATAAAATTGCTCTCTCCAGCCCACCACCCTAGCCTTAGCCAGTGATTAAGATACGCTTACATGATATGCAAATACAATAGGTTCTATCTTCGTAAAAATAGTTGGTTCAATCACTGAGGTAGAGCATCTCCTTTGCTGTAAAATATGATCCAATTGAAACTGAGCAAGCCAATTGACAAAGCGAAACAAATGTGATTAGACTGCCAAGTACTTTTCCTCCCCCTAATTCCAAGGATGTCCCTTAGTTTATCCTCACAGGTTCCATATTGCTCATAGGAGATGCCTTTTAATCAGCTGGTGTACAGTATTTCACTTTGACACTGTACTACATTTACATTTACATTTAAGTCATTTAGCAGACGCTCTTATCCAGAGCGACTTACAAATTGGTGCATTCACCTTATGACATCCAGTGGAACAGTCACTTTACAATAGTGCATCTAAATCTTAAAGGGGGTTGGGGGTGAGAGGGATTACTTATCCTATCCTAGGTATTCCTTAAAGAGGTGGGGTTTCAGGTGTCTCCGGAAGGTGGTGATTGACTCCGCTGTCCTGGCGTCGTGAGGGAGTTTGTTCCACCATTGGGGGGCCAGAGCAGCGAACAGTTTTGACTGGGCTGAGCGGGAGCTGTACTTCCTCAGTGGTAGGGAGGCGAGCAGGCCAGAGGTGGATGAACGCAGTGCCCTTGTTTGGGTGTAGGGCCTGATCAGAGCCTGGAGGTACTGAGGTGCCGTTCCCCTCACAGCTCCGTAGGCAAGCACCATGGTCTTGTAGCGGATGTGAGCTTCAACTGGAAGCCAGTGGAGAGAACGGAGGAGCGGGGTGACGTGAGAGAACTTGGGAAGGTTGAACACCAGACGGGCTGCGGCATTCTGGATGAGTTGAAGGGGTTTAATGGCACAGGCAGGGAGCCCAGCCAACAGCGAGTTGCAGTAATCCAGACGGGAGATGACAAGTGCCTGGATTAGGACCTGCGCCGCTTCCTGTGTGAGGCAGGGTCGTACTCTGCGGATGTTGTAGAGCATGAACCTACAGGAACGGGCCACTGCCTTGATGTTGGTTGAGAACGACAGGGTGTTGTCCAGGATCACGCCAAGGTTTTTAGCGCTCTGGGAGGAGGACACAATGGAGTTGTCAACCGTGATGGCGAGATCATGGAACGGGCAGTCCTTCCCCGGGAGGAAGAGCAGCTCCGTCTTGCCGAGGTTCAGCTTGAGGTGGTGATCCGTCATCCACACTGATATGTCTGCCAGACATGCAGAGATGCGATTCGCCACCTGGTCATCAGAAGGGGGAAAGGAGAAGATTAATTGTGTGTCGTCTGCATAGCAATGATAGGAGAGACCATGTGAGGTTATGACAGAGCCAAGTGACTTGGTGTATAGCGAGAATAGGAGAGGGCCTAGAACAGAGCCCTGGGGGACACCAGTGGTGAGAGCGCGTGGTGAGGAGACAGATTCTCGCCACGCCACCTGGTAGGAGCGACCTGTCAGGTAGGACGCAATCCAAGCGTGGGCCGCGCCGGAGATGCCCAACTCGGAGAGGGTGGAGAGGAGGATCTGATGGTTCACAGTATCGAAGGCAGCCGATAGATCTAGAAGGATGAGAGCAGAGGAGAGAGAGTTAGCTTTAGCAGTGCGGAGTGCCTCCGTGATACAGAGGAGAGCAGTCTCAGTTGAATGACTAGTCTTGAAACCTGACTGATTTGGATCAAGAAGGTCATTCAGAGAGAGATAGCGGGAGAGCTGGCCAAGGACGGCACGTTCAAGAGTTTTGGAGAGAAAAGAAAGAAGGGATGCTGGTCTGTAATTGTTGACATCGGAGGGATCGAGTGTAGGTTTTTTCAGAAGGGGTGCAACTCTCGCTCTCTTGAAGACGGAAGGGACGTAGCCAGCGGTCAGGGATGAGTTGATGAGCGAGGTGAGGTAAGGGAGAAGGTCTCCGGAAATGGTCTGGAGAAGAGAGGAGGGGAGGGCAGTGTGAGCACAGGGTAGGGCAGTGTGAGCAGAACCAGCGGTGTCGTTTGACTTAGCAAACGAGGATCGGATGTCGTCGACCTTCTTTTCAAAATGGTTGACAAAGTCATCTGCAGAGAGGGAGGAGGGGGGGGGGAGGAGGATTCAGGAGGGAGGAGAAGGTGGCAAAGAGCTTCCTAGGGTTAGAGGCAGATGCTTGGAATTTAGAGTGGTAGAAAGTGGCTTTAGCAGCAGAGACAGAGGAGGAAAATGTAGAGAGGAGGGAGTGAAAGGATGCCAGGTCCGCAGGGAGGCGAGTTTTCCTCCATTTCCGCTCGGCTGCCCGGAGCCGAGCGGAAATAGCTATAAAACAAGTAGAACTATGGACACCAGTATACCTTTTGTCTCACTCTGGCGCCACAGTACCCTGTTCCTGTCTGGGGGCTGGGGGCCACTTAACCTATTTACGCTCCAACTCCATCATCACTACTTAAGAGTCACTGTCTCCGACTGTAGAGGACTGATCCACAGAGCTTCTGGGAGATTCCACACCAGGAAGGCCCAAAACTATTTTTGGTATCTCCGATTGTTCTGGCATAGAAACTTAATTGGGAGGAAGGACGTTTGATATGCTTTTTACATTTGAATCACAAACCATTTCTGAGAAAATCATAATGAACGTGGCCATTTTAGGCCCCTTTTAGACCTATACATGCATCCGGTAAGACCCTATGTTCCGTGAACCGTACATGATACAGACAACATTTGGTCACTATACTCCTTATAGTGTGCTCTAATTATAGAGTATTCCTGAAAGTACCCTTTTTGATTTGGACATTTTTTGGAACCATATACTTTTCCAGAGTGGGCGCTCTGCTACTTACTTTTGAAGATGTGAACCATTTTATTCATAGAAATTGACATTATAAGTCATTAACCAATCACATTCATCAAATCACCAGCAGTTCCCTTTGAATCCATTTTCCCATTCACTATGTTGGTGGTGCTCCTAAAATGTATCATAACTTCCAAAGTAGCAGACCACCCACTCTGGAAATGTGATGTACTTGTAGAGTATATTATTTAAAAGAGGGGTTCCCAAACTTTAAAAAAGTTTTTGTCACAACCCGGCTTGTGGGAAGTGACAAAGAGCTCTTATAGGACCAGGGCACAAATAATAATAATATAATAATAATAATAATAATCAATCATTTTGCTCTTTATTTAGCCATCTTACATATAAAACTTTATTTGTTCATAAAAAATGGTGAATAACTCACCACAGGTTAATGAGAAGAGTGTGCTTGAAAGGATGGATGCACATAATTCTGCAATGTTGGGTCGTATTGGAGAGAGTCTGTCTTAAATAATTTTACAGACACAGTCTGTGCCTGTATTTAGTTTTCATGCTGGTGAGGGCGGAGAATCCACTCTCACATAGGTATGTGGTTGCAAAGGGCATCAGTGTCTTAACAGCGCGATTTGCCAAGGCAAGAAACTGAGCGCAGCCCTATCCAGAAATCTAGCATTGGCTTCTGACTAAATTCAATTTTCACAGAACTGCTTGTTGCAATTTAAATGAGGCTCTCTTGTTCAGATATCGGTGAGTGGACTGGAGGCAGGGCATGAAAGGGATAACGAATCCAGTTGTTTGTGTTGTCCGTTTCGGGAAAGTACCTGATACATTGCGCACCCAGCTCACTCAGGTGCTTCGCTGTATCACATAATGACATTGTCCGTAAGCTTGAGTTAATTTGCACACAAAAAAATCATAATGATGGAAAGACCTGTGTGTTCTTAATGCAGACAGAAAAGAGTTCCAACTTCTTAAGCATAGCCTCAATTTTGTCCCGCACATTGAATATAGTTGCGGAGAGTCCCTGTAATCCTAGATTCAGGTGAGAAAAAAACATCACCCAGATAGGTCAGTTGTGTGAGAAACTCGTCATCATGCAATCGGTCAGACAAGTGAAAATTATGGTCAGTAATTTAAAAAATGTGTCAATACCTTGCCCCTTATAAAAGCGTTACATGGTCGCTGCCCATATCATTGCATAATGCAGAAAATACACGAGAGTTCAGGGGCCATGCTTTATAACAAAGTTAACCATTTCACTGTAGTGTCCAAAACGTCTTTCAAGCTGTCAGGCATTACCTTGGCAGCAAGAGCCTCTCAGTGGATGTTGCAGCGTACCCAAGTGGCGTCGGGAGCAACTGCTTGCACGCGTGTTACCACTCCACTATGTCTCCCTGTCATGGCTTTTGAGCCATCAGTACAGATACCAACACATGTCACAAAGCTGTCCAGTTCTAAAAAAATATCCTCTCATGTCCTGGTTTCCAGTGGTTTGCAGAAGAGGATGTCTTCCTTAATTAACCCCCCCCCATAAACGTAATGGACATATACCAGGAGCTGTGCCAGGCCCGCCATGTCTGTTGACTCATCCAGCTGTAACACATATAATTCACTGGCTTGTATGCGAAGCAGTAATTGTTTCAAAACATCTCCTGACATGTCACTGATGCATTGTGAAACAGTGTTGTTTGATGGAGTCATTGTCTGTATAGTTTTTAAGGCCTTTACCCCCCAGCATTGTCCCAGCCATTTTCACGGCAGCAGGAACAAATCAAATCAAAATTATTTATAAAGCTTCTTACATCAGCTGATATCGCAAAGTGCTGTACAGAAACCCAGCCTAAAACCCCAAACAGCAAGCAATGCAGGTGTAGAAGCACGGTGGTTAGGAAAAACTCCCTAGAAAGGCCAGAACCTAGGAAGAAACCTAGAGAGGAACCAGGCTATGAGGGGTGGCCAGTCCTCTTCTGGCTGTGCCGGGTGGAGATTACAACAGAACATGGCCAAGATGTTGAAATGTTCATAGATGACCAGCAGGGTCAAATAATTATAATCACAGTAGTTGTTGAGGGTGCAACAGGTCAACAACTCAGGAGTAAATGTCAGTTGGCTTTTCATAGCCGATCATTGAGAGTATCTCTACTGATCCTGCTGTCTCTAGAGAGTTGAAAACAGCAGGTCTGAGACAGGTAGCATGCCCGGTGAACAGGTAATTGTTTCATAGCCGCAGGCAGAACAGTTGAAACTGGAGCAGCAGCATGGCCAGGTGGACTGGGGACAGCAAGGAGTCATCAGGCCAGATAGTCCTGAGGCAGGGTCCAAGGGCTCAGGTCCTCAGAGAGAGAGAAATAAAGAAACAAAGAGCAAGAGAATTATAGAGAGCATACTTAAATTCACACAGGACACCAGATAAGACAGGAGAAATACTCCAGAGATAACAGACTGACCCTAGCCCCCCGACACAAACTACTGCAGCATAAATACTGGAGGCTGAGACAGGAGGGGTCGGGAGACACTGTGGCCCAATCCGACGACACATCTGGACAGGGCCAAACAGGCAGGATATAACCCCAACCACTTTGCCAAAGCACAGCCCCCACAGCACTAGAGGGATATCTTCAACCACCAACTTACCATCCTGAGACAAGGCTGAGTATAGCTCACAAAGATCTCCGCCACGGCACAACCCAAGGGAGGGTGCCAACCCAGAGAGGAAGATCACGTCAGTGACTCAACCCACTCAAGTGACGCACCCCTCCTAGGGACGGCATGGAAGAGCACCAGTAAGCCAGTGACTCAGATCCTGTAATAGGGTTAGAGGCAGAGAATCCCAGTGGAGAGAGGGGAACCGTCCAGGCAGCAACAGCAAGGGTGGTCCGTTGCTCCAGTGCCTTTCCAGTGCCTTTCCGTTCACCTTCACACTCCTGGACCAGACTACACTCAATCATATGACCTACTGAAGAGATGAGTCTTCAATAAAGACTTGAGACCGAGTCTGAGGTTGAGACCTAGTCTGAGTCTCTCACATTGGTAGGCAGACCATTCCCTAGAAATTGAGCTCTATAGAAGAAAGGCCTGCCTCCAACTGTTGGCTTAGAAATTCTAGGGACAGTTAGGAGGCCTGCCTCTTGTGACCGTAGTGTACGTGTCGGTATGTATGGCAGGACCAAATCGGAAAGATAAGTAGGAGTAAGCCCATGTAATGCTTTGTAGGTTAGCAGTAAAACCTTGAAATCAGCCCTTGTCTTAACAGGAAGCCACTGTAGAGAGGCTAGCACTGGTCAAAAAAATAAAGGGAACACTAAAATAACACATCCTAGATCTGAATGAATGAAATATTCTTATTAAATACTTTTTTGTTGTTGTTGAATGTGCTGACAACAAAATCACACAAAAATGATCAATGGAAATCAAATGTATCAACCCACGGAGGTCTGGATTTGGAGTCACACTCAAAATTAAAGTGGAAAACCACACTACAAGCTGATCCAACTTTGATGTAATGTCCTTAAAACAAGTCAAAATGAGGCTCAGTAGTGTGTGTGGCCTCCACGTGCCTGTATGACCTCCCTACAACACCTGGGCATGCTCCTGATGAGGTGGCAGATGGTCTCCTGAGGGATCTCCTCCCAGACCTGGACTAAAGCATCCACCAACTCCTGGACAGTCTGTGGTGCAACGTGGCTTTGGTGGATGGAGCGAGACATGATGTCCCAGATGTGCTCAATTGGATTCAGGTCTGGGGAACGGGTGGGCCAGTCCATAGCATCAATGCCTTCCTCTTGCAGGAACTGCTGACACACTCCAGCCACATGAGGTCTAGCATTGTCTTGCATTAAGAGGAACCCAGGGCCTACCGCACCAGCATATGGTCTCACAAGGGGTCTGAGGATCTCATCTCAGTACCTAATGGCAGTCAGGCTACCTCTGGCGAGCACATGGAGGGCTGTGTGGCCCCCCAAAGAAATGCCACCCCACACCATGACTGACCCACCACCAAACCGGTCATGCTGGAGGATGTTGCAGGCAGCAGAACGTTCTCCACGGCGTCTCCAGACTGTCATGTCTGTCACATGTGCTCAGTGTGAACCTGCTTTCATCTGTGAAGAGCACAGGGCGTCAGTGGCGAATTTGCCAATCTTGGTGTTCTCTGGCAAATGCCAAACGTCCTGCACGGTGTTGGGCTGTAAGCCCCCACCTGTGGACGTCGGGCCCTCATACCACCCTCATGGAGTCTGTTTCTTTCAAATGAGCAGACACATGCACATTTGTGGCCTGCTGGAGGTCATTTTGCAGGGCTCTGGCAGTGGTCCTCCTGCTCCTCCTTGCACAAAGGCGGAGGTAGCGGTCCTGCTGCTGGGTTGTTGCCCTCCTATGGCCTCCTCCACGTCTCCTGATGTACTGTCCTGTCTCCTGGTAGCGCCTCCATGCTCTGGACACCACGCTGACAGACACAGCAAACCTTCTTGCCACAGCTCGCATTGATGTTCCATCCTGGATGAGCTGCACTACCTGAGCCACTTGTGTGGGTTGTAGACTCTGTCTCATGCTACCACTAGAGTGAAAGCACCGTCAGCATTCAAAAGTGACCAAAACATCAGCCAGGAAGCATAGGAACTGAGAAGTTCTCTGTGGTTATCACCTGCAGAATCACTCCTTTATTGGTGGTGTCTTGCTAATTGCCTATAATTTCCACCTGTTGTCTATTCCATTTGCACAACAGCATGTAAAATGTATTGTCAATTAGTGTTGCTTCCTAAGTGGACAGTTTGATTTCACAGAAGTGTGATTGACTTGGAGTTACATTGTGTTGTTAAGTGTTCCCTTTATTTTTTTGAGCAGTGTATGATAATTTTTTGGGGTTCTAGTGAAGTTTCTAGCAGCCGTGTTTAGCACTAACTGAAGTTTATTTAGTGCTTTATCCGGGTAGCCGGAAAGTAGAGCATTGCAGTAGTCTAACCTAGAAGTGACAAAAGCATGGATTAATTTTTCTGCATCATTTTTGGACAGAACGTTTCAGATTTTTGTAATGTTACGTAGATGGAAAAAAGCTGTCATTGAAACAGTCTTGATATGTTCGTCAAAACAGAGATCAGGGTCCAGAGTAACGCCGAGGTCCTTCACAATTTTATTTGAGACGACTGTGCAACCATCAAGATTAATTGTCAGATTCAACAGAAGATCTCTTTGTTTCTTGGGACCTTGAACAAGCATCTCTTGTCTGAGTTTAAAGGTGGAAAACTTGCAGCCATCCACTTCCTTATGTCTGAAACACAGGCTTCCAGCAAGGGCAATTTTGGGGCTTCACCATGTTTCATTTAAATGTACAGCTGTGTGTCATTCGTTCTGCCCCTGAACAGGCAGTTAACCCACTGTTCCTAGGCCGTCATTGAAAATAAGAATTTGTTCTTAACTGACTTGCCTAGTAAAATAAAGGTAAAATAAAAAATAAATAAAAAATAGCAGTGAAAGTTAACATTATGTTTCCGAATGACATCACCAAGAGGTCAAATATATGTTGAAAACAATAGTGGTCCTAAAACAGAACCTTGAGGAACACAGAAATGTACAATTGATTTGTCAGAGGACAAGCCATCCACAGAGACAAACTGATATCTTTCCGACAGATCAGATCTAAACCAGGCCAGAACTTGACCATGTAGACCAATTTGGGTTTCCAATCTCTCCAAAAGAATTTGGTGATCGATGGTATCAAAAGCAGCACTAATGTCTAGGAGCACGGGGACAGATGCAGAGCCTCGGTCTGATGCCATTAAAAGGTAATTTACCACCTTCACATATGCAGTCTCAGTGCTATGATGGGGTCTAAAACCAGACTGAAGCATTTTGTATACATTGTTTGTCTTCAGGAAGGCAGTGAGTTGCTGTGCAACAGCTTTTTCTAAAAGTTTTGAGAGGAATGGGAGATTCGATATAGGCCGATAGTTTTTTATATTTTCTGGGTCAAGGTTTGGCTTTTTCAAGAGAGGCTTTATTACTGCCACTTTTAGTGAGTTTGGTACACATCCGGTGGATAGAGAAACGTTTATTATGTTCAACATAGGAGGGCCAAGCACAGAAAGCAGCTCTTTCAGTAGTTTAGTTGGTGTAGGGTCCAGTACACAGCTTTAAGGTTTAGAGGCCATGATTGTTTTCATCATTGTGTAAAGAGATATAGTACTGATCCTAGGTCCTGGCAGAGTTGTGCAGACTCAGGACAACTGAGCTTTGGAGGAATACACAGATTTAAAGAGGAGTCTGTAATTTGCTTTCTAATGATCATGATCTTTTCCTCAAAGAAGTTCATGAATTTATCACTGCTGAAGTGAAAGCCATCCTCTCTTAGGGAATGCTGCTTTCTAGTTAGCTTTGCGACAGTATCAAAAATAAATTTTAAATTGTTCTTATTTTCCTCAATTAAGTTGGAAAAATAGGATGATCGAGGAAGCTTTCCAAGCTAGTCGGAAGACTTCCAGTTTGGTGTGGCGCCATTTCCGTTCCATCTTTCTGGAAGCTTGCTTCAGAGCTCGGGTATTTTCTGTATTAATTCCTCCACAATAGTATTGGGCTTGCCTGTCCTAGCCACTCGGGAGTTCACCATATACATGTAAGACGCTTCTAGCCCCTTCTTATTAATGGTATCTGTTGCTTTTATACATGTCTTACTACATGAAAGTCGTCTTCATTCTCGCTTAAAAAACTCCCGTGGTTTATTTTTCAAATGGTCATGTTTCATTTCTAAATGTGAATCACATTTTTGTTTTGGTGTACCCCCGGCGGCATTGTGTGTACGTACCCCTGAGGGTGTACGTACCCCAGTTTGGGAATACCTGGTTTAAAACAATGTCCCAAAAATGTACAAAATCAAGGTTACTTTTGAGATATTTATACATTTGAGTAAAATTGTATTTCAGAATCTAGACATATGTTAGAGCACACTATAAAGGAGTATAATGATGCCAATATGTTGTCTGTATCATGTACGGTTCACAGATCATATGGTCTTACAGGAGGCACTTGTTGGTCTAAAAATGTGCCTAAAATTGCCACTTTCATCATGATTAGATATGTAACCTTCTCGCCAGGCTCAAACTTGACTCTCATGATATTAACTTACGTAGAGTATCTCAACAGCATGGGATGTTAGGTGAGAAGGATATCTCCAATAAGAATCCCTATTGTAAACTATCTAGGGTGATGACAAATAGGGTATTAACTTCAGATGGAATGATTAAGGTTTTTGTTATTGTATACGGATATACTTTCCCATGCATTAAATGAAATTGAAACAGGAAATGACTCCACCAAGGCAACGTACATAAGGTTCAAAATCTGTATTATTACATTTTCAAAGCACCACATCAAAAAATAAATAAATAATAAACCTCAATGAGTCATGCACAACCCATGTTCAAATTATTTCAAGCTTGCTTAACCCCGTTGGCGCGCGTTGGAGCAACAAAAAACAGAAGACGACACACAAAGTCCCGAAGCACCCCACCAGTTCCTGGCAGGTTCCCTCACAAGATCCACAGCAAGCACAGCTATAAATGCAGACAGTACTCTTTAGCAGTAACCGATATTCCATGGGAACATGAACTCGTTAATCTTTCCCAAGCAATTCTCTCTCGGTTTCACACGATGCTAGGCTAAGCTCAAGGCTGTCAAATATCTCCACGATGATACGGTAGCTTCAGTCTTTACTAAGTCTTTCTTAACAAAATTATAACAACTCTCTTATAAAATAAAATTGGTATTTCCCATCAAAATTCGGTATGGGTTTTGTTCTATTTTTATCATCTTCTGTTTCATTTTTCTTCACCAACGGTCATAATGTAATGTCCATCCTTTTCTCGATGTCTCTCTGCCTCTCTTTTCTTCCCAGGCATCCCAATAACCAGGTCAACTTTCCCATTGGCCACAGCTTAACAACCAACCTTATTGGTCAAACTTAAAAGTAAACCAACCTATTCACGTATACATTAAAGAAATATTTCTTCAAAAGAAATGCATTAACCACATTACAATTCGGGAATAATTCAATCCCCTTTTAAATATAATGCCAATTAATTATAACAAAAACTCAATGCTTAGTTCTAACAAGAATAAACTCAATACTTTGGTTCTAACAAGGGTATGACATATATACAAAAAAGCATACAAAACATACTTCCTCCCAATGAAGTTTATATGTGAGAATTGCCAGAACAATCTGAGATACCAAAAATATTTTTGCGCTTTCCTGGCGTTGAATCGCCCTTCCTACTTGTACTTATGTATTTCTGTGTGCTAATGTGTGTGTTGTATCGTGTGTTCAGGTATTAAGCATTGTGTCCCCTCATCCAACAGCCAAAGCCTCAGAATGCCATCACCATTGCGGTGTCATCGCGTGTCCTCTTCAACATGGATAAGGAGCAGCAAATCTACGAACAGAAAGGCATGGAGGACTACCTCAAGTACCAGATAGAACATGAGATGGAGCCCTTCGCCCCTGGCCCTGCTTTTCCTTTCGTTAAGGTCAGGGAAATAAAGACACACAGACTGACAGAAATACACCCAGAGCTTTGACATTGCCGACCATGTTCGTCAATGTGAATGATGTATGTATGGTGAGAGCTTCTGTTTGACATGACCTCAGGCTCTGGAGGCAGTGAATACTCGGCTGAGGGAGCTGTACCCTGAGAGTGAGGAGCTCTTTGACGTTGTGCTCATGACCAACAGCCACGCACACGCCGGTCTCCGACTCATAAACAGCATCAACCACCATCGTGAGTGCCTAATCACACAGAGACACACACACCCATAAATACGTGCACACATGTACACAACCTGGCCATTGTGCTGTGAATGAGTACATCTTTCATTCAAATTCATTGTTATGCCCTGATAGTAGGTTGGGCTTAAGGGTACCAGGAGATGAGGGCTGTTCTGGTGCACAGCCTAGTGGTTAGAGCGTTGGACTAGTAACTGGAAGGTTGCAAGTTCAAACTCCTGAGCTGACAAGGTACAAATCTGTCGTTCTGCCCCTGAACAGGCAGTTAACCCACTATTCCTAGGCCGTCATTGAAAATAAGAATTTGTTCTTAACTGGCTTGCCTAGTTAAATAAAGGTAAAATTAAAAAATGAAGTTTCAGTTGATTTATGCTTCTACACCTGCATTGCTTGCTGTTTGGGGTTTTAGGCTGGGTTTCTGTACATCACTTTGAGATATCAGCTGATGTACGAAGGGCTATATAAATAAATTTGATTTGATTTAATTTGATTTGATTTATTCTTGCTCACAGATAAAACTGAAGAAGTGCAGAATTTTCATGACTAATAATTAGGGATGCACCGGTATGACATTTTTTGGCCGAAAAACAATACCGATAACTGATATAAAACATTATTTTTTAAGCATTCTAGTACAGTTAAAGAGTTTAATCACACACACACACACACACACACACACACACACACACACACACACACACACACACACACACACACACACACACACACACACACACACACACACACACACACACACACACACACACACACACACACACACACACACACACACACACACACACACACACAGCTCAGCTCTGTCTGTCCGTGGCCTTTCTTCCTCAGTCCGCACTGTCACTGTGTCCGTTTCCATCTTGTCCAGCTGTGTCTGTAACATTTCACCTAAACCCTGTTTCTTGTCTGCATCGAAGTAGCGGTCCTTGTACCTAGCATCGAGCATGGTGGTGACACAGTAGAGAGGCACAGAGTGAATGCCACCGAATCACTTGTTCACAGCCTCTAGTAGAGTAATTTTGTAAGTTTTAACCCCACGGTCTGTGTCGGCAGTTTTGTTGAGCAGGCGTTTCAATGCCATGACAGAGGATTGCACGTCTGCTGCAGACGCAGTTGATGATCTTATTTCTCGAGTCAGTTGTTCGAATGGCGCTAGGAGTGTTCATGTTTCCAAGTTTCAAACATGTTCTCAAATGCCATTGAAATGGCAGCAGCGTTATGAGAACCAGCACTTTCTTGCAGTACGAAATCCTCATCGTCCCACTGTGCTGTCAGACTCAGCATGCTCATGGGGCTGACATTGCTGGTCCAAATGTCAGTCATAAAGCTAATAGCAGTGACGCCCATAGCAAGTAGCTCATGGATATGTGTTTCAACAATACTGTTTTGGGCAACATCTGAAAAATAGTGCCTACTTGGTAGTGTGTACTGGAGCTCGAGGTGCTCGACCAGTTGGCGAAAGCCAACATAATCCTCGACAGAGAACAGTTGAATTGTCAAGGGCAATAAATTACATTATCTTGGCGTTAATGGATTTCACCTTTGAGTTGTTTCGCTGAAATTTTCTTACTCTTTCAAATTATTGCTAAACTTGAACTTGTTTAGTTGTTGGAAGTGTGTGCTTAGTATTCTCAGCTTTTGTTCTGTGTAGCTCTGTATTTTTTGTGGCGTCATTACGTCATCTACCTACGTTATATAGGTATGCACGTCATCTACCTACGCTATATAGGTATGCACGTCATCTACCTACGTTATATAGGTATGCACGTCATCTACCTACGTTATATAGGTATGCACGTCATCTACCTACGTTATATAGGTATGCACGACATCTACCTACGTTATATAGGTATGCACGTCATCTACCTACGCTATATAGGTATGCACGTCATCTACCTACGCCTTTCTTTATATAGGTATGCACTGTGTCTGTAACATCTACCTACGTTATATAGGTATGCACGTCATCTACCTACGCTATATAGGTATGCACGTCATCTACCTACGCTATATAGGTATGCACGTCATCTACCTACGTTATATAGGTATGCACGTCATCTACCTACGTTATATAGGTATGCACGTCATCTACCTACGTTATATAGGTATGCACGTCATCTACCTACGCTTATATAGGTATGCACGCCATCTACCTTTATAGGTATGCACGTCATCTACCTACGTTATATAGGTATGCACGTCATCTACCTACGTTTATATAGGTACGTTACGTTAGTAGGTATGCACGTCATCTACCTACGTTATATAGGTATGTACGTCATCTCTGCACGTCATCTACCTACGTTATATAGGTATGCACGTCATCTACCTACGTTATATAGGTATGCACGACATCTACCTACTTTATATAGGTATGCACGACATCTACCTACGTTATATAGGTATGCACGTCATCTACCTACGTTATATAGGTATGCACATCATCTACCTACGTTATATAGGTATGCACATCATCTACCTACGTTATATAGGTATGCACGTCATCTACCTACATTATATAGGTAGGCACGTCATCTACCTACGTTATATAGGTATGCACGTCATCTACCTAAGTTATATAGGTATGCACGACATCTACCTACGTTATATAGGTATGCACGTCATCTACCTACGTTATATAGGTATGCACGACATCTACCTACGTTATATAGGTATGCACGACATCTACCTACGTTATATAGGTATGCACGGCAGCTTTGACATCTGTTTTGCACATCAGCGTTAAACTAGACATCGGGCCAATGCCGATGTTGGTATTTTTAGCTAATATCGGCCGATTCCGATATGCTTACAGACTATATCATGCATCCCTACTAATAATGTCAAAACACTCATTCAAAATACATAATACGTGACATAAATAGAATACAGAACACTTGAAACATCACCGGACATTTTTCATGAAATGTTAAAATATGATTGTAAAAATAAAATCATTTTTGGGGAAAACATTTAAGAACTAGAGTTATTATACAGTCTGATAGCAGTAGGTAGAGTGGTGTTTCACAGGCGGTTTGTGCAGGCTGTTATACAGGACAGTTTGTGGCTGTTTCTCAGGAGCCTGTTTGTGTTTCTCAGGAGCCTGTTTGTGCAGTTACCTATTTTTGGAGGGAGCATGTTGTTCAATGCATGGTGTGCACTGTCTTTCACTAGGTGCACTGCAGCCTGCTCTCGCTGCTCTGCAGTGAAGGGAGCTGTGGTTGAACTGCTCCACCCCTGGAGATGATCCTCAAGGCCCTCCTCTGTACCCTGTCTAGTTGGGCCTGCTGCTTTTTACTGCATCCAACTAACAGCACTCCACCGTATCCCAGACAAGGCCTAACCAGTGTAGGGTATACTGTGACCAAATCTTCAGTGGGTAGGCCATTTCTGGCAAGAACAGTCAAAGTGCAGGTGTTTTGAGGCTTTCCTCACTGACTGCTAAACATGTGCGTCACTGAGGTTAGAGTCTAGATGAAAACCAAGATACTTGGTTGTTGTTACCACTGGTATAAGTCATTTAGCAGACGCTCTTATCCAGAGCAACTTTCTGTCCTACTATGATTAGTGGTGCAGGTTGTGGATGATCTCTAGAAAAACATATCCACATTTCCACAGACTTTTTCCCATTCAGGAGCATGTTGTTGGATGGGATCCACTCTTCCAGCTGCTTTGCCTTCAAGCCTTTAGAAGTGTCCTCTTGGATGCTGGTTAATGGTATGGCTCAGGACAGCCCTACATCGTCTGCATATCCAGTGTCCAGAGTGTCACTGAAGACAACTTTTTTGATGGACATCTGAAGGAGAAACAGATATGGTGAAACCATGCCCCCTTGTGGTACACCAGAGGTGACCTCTGACTAAGGGCTAAATGTGCCATTTCCAATCACCCTCTGCCTTATTCCGGTGGTGTAGCTGTGGAGCCAGGTTAGTAACCTTGGATACAGTTCAATGTCAGACAGATGTTGCAGGAGCTTTGCGTGATCTACTCAATCAAAGGCTTTGGACATATCAGATATTAACACCCTCACCACTGATAGTTTTCTGGAATCTGTAGCTGCCAGCCAGGAGTGTGTGGCTTTCTCAAGGGTGGCAGTAGTGCTGGACTTTAGGAGATAGGCATACTGATTTGTGCACTTTTTTATGATGAAGCTCTTCTGGATTTTTCCAAGGCATGAAGTTAGAGAGATCTGCCTCCAGTCACTCTTTGGACATGGGATAACAATTTAGGTGTGGGGACATACATTGTCAGTTTCCCAGGCAGCAGGAACAGCCCCCTGCCAGTAGGTGGTGTTAACTATGTGTGTGATGACAGGGGCTAGATCTTCTACATGCTCTTTTAGTAGCCAGGCTGGAATGCCATCAGGCCCACCCGCTGTACGTGGGATGATCTGGTCAGAGCTTGCTTTATCTAGCCAATGCTGCACAGCTCAACCTGCCTTGTAGGTATGTGCAGGGGAAAGATGGCAAGACGTCTGGTGCTTGTCCACGCCTCAGCAAAGAAGCCATTTAAAACATCAGCCACGTCGTCATCTTCAGTTCCCTCAACCTGTATTCTCACTCCTGATGTTTTTTTTCATCCCAGTCCTTTGTTAATGAAGTTCCACCATTCCTTAGGGTTTCTCTTCTTTAGGTCCTGGATTTCAGTTTTGTAGTAGTTTTTCTTTGCTTCCTTGATAAGCATTTGCAGTGTTTCTGTATTTTCTGCATTTCAATATTTTCCCCCTCCATCTGTTGAAAATCTGTTTTACTGATGGCAGCCTTTATTTTTTTTGGTCATCCAGAGCTTGTCCAGTGTTGTTGTTTTCTTATTGGCATGCATACATCAAGTGCAGTTTGAATGCAGGAGTTGAACGTCTACACCTGTGCATTGATGATCACCACCTCGTATTTGGCAGACCAGTAAGTACTGGCCATACATGGTGCCAAGGCCTCCTGTCTGTTCTGGGTTACCAGACATCCTTTTTCCCCGCTGCACCTCACTTCTCCCTCCTGATGTTGTGTTTGGGGAGAACAGCAGACATTTGTGATCACTGGATCCGACAGCGAGCAAGTACAGTGGGGGTGTTGTAGTGATTCTTCATGATTTGTAATGATCAGATCTAGGATGGAGTCCACTCTGGTCTTGTCTTTGACCACCTGTTTCATGTCTGGATGTGCGGGAGTCCCCACACAGGATGAGACCCATTTCAGGATAGGACATGCGTTCTGCTGAAGTGTTTTCTCATTTGCCCATGGTGGATGTTAGAGTATTCCCACTACCAGAGTTGAAACTGAGCTGGGGAGTCGTTTAGGACGAAGCTGAAGCCACACACACTCAAACTCCTCTTTCTCTAGATCAGTTCTTATCTTTTCCTGCATACTGTGATTCACATACATAGCTACGCCCCCTCCTCTCATCCCTTCTCTGGACCTGTCATTTCTTCTATGAAAAAGAGAGTAATCTGGGATATTTTCGTGGACCCATGTTTCAGTGACACATCCCATGTCTGCATTTACTGATTGAAGTAGCAGTTCAAATGCATCCACTTTGCTTATCAATGATCTTGAATTAGAAACAAGCACATTCAGAGTCTCTGGGGTATTTCTGGACGTATTTGTGACATCACATAATTCAGTTAGATTCCAAAACGTTTGGCCAATCCAATGTTATCAGAGCCATGCTTAATATGTTAAAAGAGCAGGAAAAGTATGCATTGCACCAAAAACACAACTATAAAATAGAAACATTTCAAACATTGTAACACATTACTCTTGAACAGATGATGGTGCTCTGGGTGCTCCACACAGCTGATCATTCCCATTTCCACACAGACTGTAAGAGCCAGTGTCCCTCAGAACACATGTCTGCTTAAAACTTCACAAAAATAACTTTAGCTGTTTGGGTTTTGTCCAAATACATCATCATGATGATGTGGCTGGTGACACTTCAAGGTTACTTTCTAAATGTAATCTGTTACAGTTACTAGCTACCTGTAACGTAACTTTTGGATTACCAGAATGTATATGGATTTGGATTACCCAAATCTGATTACTTTCAGTGACTTTTAGATTACTTTCCCTTTAGGAGGCGCATATTAGTATCTGGCACATCTACACGGTCATAAAATCTGATATTAAACCTAACCTTAACCACACTGCTAACCCTAATGCCTAACCCTATCCTTGAATTAAGACTAAAAAGCTCATTTATGTTTTCATACATTTTTACAATATAGCAAATTTAGACTTTGCAGCTGGCCCATCTATCAGAAATTGCACAGTTCTGCCTCAAGGATAAGACTCATCCCAATTGAAAGATTAGTGGAATCTGTGTGGGTTGCTGGACAGGTAGGATGACTGACAGTGAAGGTGAACAGGTGGTCACGTGTCAGGTGACAGAGGAATGTATGAGACTGAGGCAGGAATTCCTTTAACCATAAAGTGGTATATTTACTGGTAGTCTGTGCTGCATCACAAAGGAAACAAATAACATGTATACAATCAAATTCATAATCAAAGATCAAATCATAGCAGTCATTATTAACAATTCACATTACACAATATGTTTCAAGCGTGCGCTCCAAGCCGCGCTCCGCGGTGATAACTATAAACAATAACTGAATGGCCCACTCTCCCGATCACCACAGATCATTCTGATGAAAGGTAAGAGTCGGTGGACTTACGTGGATTCATGGACGCACAGAACTTCTGGATCAGATGGATTTAGGGAAGAGAAAGCAGCGAGATCAGGCAATGGCAATTTCCTCCTTTTATGGAGTTGAGATCTGTAGGACATTTCCACCTGACCTAATTAAAGCGCCCCTGGCCCAGCTGAGTAAATGGCAATGAATTAAAGGAGTATTCCACCAACTCCATGGGCCTTTTCTACAGCCACCCCGGAAATTTGTTAATTTCCACATTCCTCAAAAAGGCTCATTGCTCCCCGTCCTCTGTCATCTCAGGGAGAGGAATCAGTCGGGCAACTGGCCGGATATATGTCCGGTTCTTCACCTGGATTTCCACTGATCTAACACGACCATCGGTCCCAGGCATGGTCTTAGTTATACGGCCCACCGGCCAGGAGGCTCGAGGCAGCTGAGGGTCCACCATCATTACTACTTGGCCAGTTTCCAGGCTGGCCATTTCTCTCCGCCATTTCCCTCTGTGCTGTAGACTTGGTAGGTAATCCCGAATGAATCGGGCCCAAAAATGGTCAGCTAAGATTTGGCTGTGTCGCCACCGGCGTCTGCCTACGAGGTTGGTATCAGCATACATGGCTTGAGGAAGTGACGCATCTCGGCGTCCCATCAAGAGCATATTCGGTGTAACCGAATCGGGGTCAGCGATGTCTGCAGAGAGATATCCCAAGGGTTTGGAGTTCAGAATCCCTTCCACCTCTATCAGGACAGTCCTCAAGACCGTTTCAGTGACAGTTTGGTCCCCTAGTACGACTCGTAAGGCCGTCTTTACAGATTTGATCTCTCGCTCCCATGTTCCTCCAAAATGAGGAGCGCCTGGAGGGTTAAATTTGAATGAGATTTGTTGGTCCATCAGCTGATCCTGGAGGCTGGGTTCCATGGCTTGGAAGGCTTCCTCCAACCTGGCTTCTCCTGCCTTGAAGTTCGTACCTCTGTCAGCCAGGATCTCGTAGGGTTTCCCCGTCGGGAGATAAACCGTAGGGCCGTGAGGAAGGCTTCCGTATCCAAACTCTCCAGTAGGTCCAGGTGGACACATCTGGTTGTCATACACTTGAATAGAATGCCCCAGCGCTTTTCCACACGACGACCTAACTTGATCATCAAGGGGCCGAAGCAATCTACTCCTGTTGACCAGAAGGGTGGTTTAAGGAGGCCCAAGCGAGCAGGGGGTAAATCTGCCATTTTGGGCACCGTAGCTCCGGCCCGCCATCTCTGACATTCTACACAGGCGTATTGGTGCTTACGAATGGCTCCTCGTCCTCCAATTATCCAGTACTTCCGCCTCATCTCCCCATAGACCCTCTCTGGCCCTGGGTGGAGAAGCCGCTCATCATAACTCTTGATGAGGAGCCTGGTAAGAGGGTGTCTGGAGTCAAGGATAATTGGGTGGATAGCATCTGGGTCCAAAACCTCCGCTTGGCGCAGCCTCCCTCCGACTCTGATCACTCCAAGGATTGGATCATATTCTGGGGCAAGAGAAAGTAGACGGCTGCCCTTAGCCACTTCCCTACCGGCTTTCAGAGCTTTTAACTCCTCAGGGAAGCTAACTGCTTGTGCTTGCTGGAGGAGTAGTGTCTCTGCCGCGAGGGAGGTAGGTATAGAAGCCACCCCATCTGAGGTCTGGTTTGTGGCTGTGATCAGATCCGGCAGTGTTTGGGATTGTGTTAGGTCAGGGAGAGCCGTTGTTGGTTCCGTAGAAATGCTGTAGCATTGAGCAGACTTCCTTAACTCATGAGCTTCAGTCGGTCGCGGAGGGGCCGCACGCCTGGGGGCTGTCGGCCACTCGTTCTCTGGTTGGGACAAGAATGGTGGTCCCAAGCTCCAGCGATGGGGTTTAGCCAATTCCTTAAGGGTTTTACCTCTAGTAATGTCATCAGCAGGATTGTTTATGCTATCAACATACCTCCAGTCCTGGACTTCTGTTAGGTCTTGGATTTCCGCAATGCGAGTCCCGACAAACACCTTATACCTGCAGGACTCCGACTTGAGCCATGTCAATACAGTGGTCGAATCACTCCAGTAGATGATCCTTTGGATTGGCAAGGTGAGCTCGGCTCGCAAGGTAGAGGCCAACTGGGCTCCGGAAAGGGCAGCACTGAGTTCCAGCCTAGGCATTGACAACTGCTTCTTGGGTGCGACCCTGGACCTGGCCATGACAAAGGAGACATGGGTGTGGCCTGCCTTATCCTCCACTCTAAGATAGGAAACCGCCCCATAAGCTCGCTCCGAAGCGTCACAGAACACATGCAGTTCCAGGCATGATCCCAGTTGGTCAACACAGGATGGTACATAACATCTTGGCATTTGGACATCAGAGAGCTCCGTTAACTCAGTTTCCCAACAGATCCATCGTTCCACTAGGTCAGCTGGGTGGATTGGTTCATCCCAGTCCCTCTTGGTCTGCCACAGGTCCTGGACTAAGACTTTGGCCCGTGTTGTGTATGGCAGGATATACCCAAGGGGATCATATTGACTGGCCAGGGTCCGATAGATGGTGCGCAGAGTGGGGGTTTCGGTACTCGGGGATGAGCGGTGCTTATACCCCAGGGTATCCGGTAGGCAGCTCCACCTCAGTCCTAGAGTGGGCTCTTCTGGGTTAGCACCAGACTGCGTTAGCCATAGTTCACTGCTACTGGACCTAGCTTGTGGCGGGAGGTGCTGGATAACCTCCGCTCTGTTACTAGCCCACTGTCGGACCTCAAATCCCCCTTTGGACAGGAGATTCCGCACTTTATCAAGGAGTGATTTCGCTTCAGCCGTGGATGGGATGCTTTGTAAGCAGTTATCCACATAGAAGGCATTTTCCACTGAATCCAATACTTCTGGGTCACTGTCTGGATGCTCCCGTGCGTGTCTCTGCAGAGCGTATATGGCACAGCAAGGACTACAGGTGGTGCCGAATGGGAGTACCTGCCATTCATAGATTGTGGGCTCTGCATCTCGTTCCATATTTCGCCATATGAACCGGAGCAGTGTGGTGTCGGAAGGCAGTAAACGAATCTGATGAAACATGGCTTTGATGTCTCCACTGATGGCTGTAGAGTGCTGCCGGAACCGGAGAAGGACACCGAGCAAGGAAGGACCTAAGGTTTGTCCGGGGAGTAGACAGTCATTCAGGCTTTGACCAGCTGCTTGGAATGAACAGTTGAAGACAAGTCTATACTTCCCACCATGTTGCTGGATAACATGGTGAGGGAGATACCAGGATTCACGGAGTGCGTTTCCCTCTTCATGAGCTGTCACTTCAGTGACGTAGCCTGCCTTCACAAGGTTATGAATCTCTCGGTTATGAACTTCTGCAAGCTCAGGATTCTTCACCAGGCGTCGCTCTGTTCCACGCAGTAGTGGGAGTACAGCCCGTGTCGTGGTTGCCAGAGGAGGATGGTTGGGCACCCGTAGCAGTGGGGTTGCATACCTGCGAACGCCATCCATTTCAGTGGTGGTGGTGCTCTTCTCCAGGAGGTCTAATGCATAGGAGTCATTTTTCGAGCGAGTGACCTCCTGTAGCTTCCGGTTGGAGAAGGTGTCCATCTTCCATAGCATCTCAACATTCCGAAGGAGGTCAGTGGCTGCATCTGGATTGCTTCTGGTGAAGAGGACTTGCTGTGACTGTACAGCTTGGGTGGAGAGAAGTAGATGGGATGGACCTTGCACAGCCCAACCCAAGGATGTATGGACAGCAATGGGTCCTCCTTCTGGTCCAGCTCGTATAGGCTCAGTCGGGGTGACGAGATGTGGGTGGTCTGACCCAATCAGGATAAGTGGTGCTACTCTGGCCAGGTTAGGAAGAGGCAATCCTCGTAGATGAGGATATTGTTTCTGTAGAACACTTACCGGGCAGGAGTGCTCTGCGAGATTCAAGCCATCTGCCGTGAAGGCATTGGTGATGTTATAGCCCACGCCCCTCTTTCCTGAAGGTGAAATGCTGAAGGTTACAGCAGAGCCTTTCATTTGGATAACATCATGTCGCACCGTTCTGAGATTAAGGGTCTCGGGGGTCCCTTCCAGGTTAAGCTGACGGGTGGCCGCTGTGAGAATGATTGTTCTTTCTGACCCATCATCTAGAACGGCGAATGTATCAATGCTTCTCCCTTCACTTTGCAGAGTGACCTTGACCACCTTCAACATGACCCTTGGGGATCGGTTCTGCTGGTCGAGATACAGCTCCTTTGCAGCTCCTACCATGAGCATACTCTGCTCCTTCTTTGCTTGGGGAAATAGATCATGTAACACGGTGAGATGGATTTATTTACAGCGGTTGCAGGGTTTCCTCAATGTGCAGGTCTCCACCTTATGGCTACGGGCACACTTGTAGCATCGCTCGCCTGAAGTGATCCAGGCCTTCAATTGAGTTTGAGTGAGCTTTTTTACTCTGGGGCATGAGCCAAGGAAGTGCCCCTTACTATTGCAATATGGGCAGTAAGGCTGGAATTTGATGTTCTTGCTCTTGAGAGGGGTCTTCTTCCCGGGTTCCTCCCCGGCCTCACTATTTAAGTACATGGTAGTGGGATTTGGTCTTTTCTGTCCCTGCTGGCGTTCAAACTCCTTCCTTCCCCCTATGGCTATGGCGGAGATTGTGGCCTGGTGAGCGATGCTCTTCGCCTTTGCCTTCACCTCCAACCATGTGGCCAGGTCTCTGAGAGCATAGGTGCTTCTCGAGCCCTCTTTCAGGATGCCCTTATTCAAACAATGTTCAATGAAACTGTCTCTGAGGTACACTGGAAGTTTGCTGAGAAGCCTGTCCACGTGGGAGCCACATTTAAGCTCGTTCCCGTCTTCTCCTTCAACGGATTGGAGCATCGAGGTCAGGGATTGGACAGCCAAGGAGAATTCTTGGAAGGCAGCATGGTCTCCCATTTTAATTGGAGACGTGTTCAGGATGTTGTTTAGTTCATTCTGGACTAGCTGACGTGGCTCACCATATCTCGCCTTCAGGGCCTGGAGAGCTGTCGTGTATGGTGTTGCGGAGTGCATAAAGGATTGGGCCAGCCTGTATGCACTTGGAAACCGCAAATGATCCATTAGTACTTGGTATTTGTAGCGTTCTGACAGATGACCGTGAATACCCAGTAGACTCTCCAATGCCATTTCCAAAAGGACAAATTCACTCTCCTTTCCGTTTTCAAAGTATGGCAGTTTGGGTCTGGGAATTCCATAGGCTGAGGCTACTAGAAGTTTCATAATGTTGGCTCCCTCTTCTGGTTGCGTGAAGGATAAACCCGGTACTTCTGATGAGCCCACTGTGGCCTCATTGGGCCGGTCACCTACTGTCCCAGACCCACCATTTGTGGCAGCCGGAATTGGGAGAGAGCCCTCCGACCTGTTGTTTGAGGACTGGCCTGGCCCTGGATGAAAGGAACGATTTGCCTTGGTTGGTAATTGGCGGAAAGGCGAAGGAGTGATGCTTTGTCCAGATGGAGGAATGCTAACTTGTGTCACTGGCATAGAGGGCGTTGGCGGAGCGGCCCGTCTCCCGTGCTCCGTGTTGGCTGTTGACCCCGGAGCCTCCGAGGACTGTGTGCCATGCTGTACCAGAGGGGCAGATTGGGAAAGAAAGGCAGACAGTTCAGGTCCATGTGGAGGGGTGGTCAGGTCAACTCCCTGTTCGTTCTTCTCCAGGAAGGATGAGACCATCCGTGCCTCCTCTAATTCCCTTCTGGCTTGACGGTGCCGTCGCTGCTGTGCCAGGTCCTTGGCAATGAATTCCCTTTCCTGTAGAGCTCTACGGGCCTGCACATCCAATTGGTGACATAGTTCGTCAGCCTGTCGTTCCTCCTCAATCTGACGCTCAATTTCCTCCAAAGCTAATAGTTTCATCCTCTCTTGTAGGACAGCATTCTGTGAATTGCTGAGGGCTAGTGAATGGTGGCTGCCATGGCCACTTCCAAAGGGGTATCCACTGGTCGAACTCCCACTCCGTCTAGAGTGCTTCGACGATTTCCCATTAGTTAAGGGGTGAGCGGAGCCTGCCTCTGGAAGCTGGTCGACCTGTGCAGTGGGAGTTACCTCCTCCATAGGTTCTTCACGTAGACCACTTTCCTGCTCCAAAGCAGTTTCCGGTCCTTGGCTCAGAGGGGATGGTTGATGGCTGAAACATATAGTTGATCCATCAACTCTTTGAGCTCTGGTGGGCTTGCCCTTTGATGTCGGAAACTCGACCACATAATCCTTAAGATAACCAGGTGCTTGCCTGGTTCTTCTGGTGCTGCTGGTAGTTGAGGATGAAGCCTTTGTTGCTTTAGGCTTAGCTCCTGGATATTTCCTTTGTTCCAAGACCTTTCCCTCAGCTGCTCTCTCCTCCTCTCTTCTTCCTTCCAGTGGAGACAATTCTTCCCTCTCCGCCTCCATTTCCTTTTCACCTGTCTTTGGTTCAGTCATCATCCAGCTCAAAGGTCCATTGAAAGATTAGTGGAATCTGTGTGGGTTGCTGGACAGGTAGGATGACTGACAGTGAAGGTGAACAGGTGGTCACGTGTCAGGTGACAGAGGAATGTATGAGACTGAGGCAGGAATTCCTTTAACCATAAAGTGGTATATTTACTGGTAGTCTGTGCTGCATCACAAAGGAAACAAATAACATGTATACAATCAAATTCATAATCAAAGATCAAATCATAGCAGTCATTATTAACAATTCACATTACACAATATGTTTCAAGCGTGCGCTCCAAGCCGCGCTCCGCGGTGATAACTATAAACAATAACTGAATGGCCCACTCTCCCGATCACCACAGATCATTCTGATGAAAGGTAAGAGTCGGTGGACTTACGTGGATTCATGGACGCACAGAACTTCTGGATCAGATGGATTTAGGGAAGAGAAAGCAGCGAGATCAGGCAATGGCAATTTCCTCCTTTTATGGAGTTGAGATCTGTAGGACATTTCCACCTGACCTAATTAAAGCGCCCCTGGCCCAGCTGAGTAAATGGCAATGAATTAAAGGAGTATTCCACCAACTCCATGGGCCTTTTCTACACCAATAAACATCAACCTGCTTAAAACTTCTTACGGCTAGGGGGTACTATTTTCACGTCCGGATGAAAAGTGTGCCCAAACTAAACTGCCTGCTACTCAGGCCCAGAAGCTAGGATATGCATATAATTGGTAGAAACACTCTAAAGTTTCTAAAAATGTTAAAATTATGTATGTGAGTATAACAGAACTTATTTGACAGGCGAAACCCTGAGGACAAACCATCCAGGATTTTTTTTGAGGTCACTCTCTTTTCAATGGGTTTTCTATGTGGATCTAGATTGCTAAGGCACTTGCTTGCAGTTCCTATCGCTTCTACTAGATGTCAACAGTCTTTAGAAATTGGTTGATGTTTTTCCTTTGAGAAATGAAGAAGTAGGGCTGTTCAGAACGAGGGTCGAGTCTAGTGTACTGTTGTGGTTGAGGGCGTGCGACCTGAAAGCTCGCTCCACTCTGTTTTCGTCCGGTATTGAACACAGTTCATCCCGTCTTAAATTGTATTGATTATTTACGTTTAAACATATCTAAAGTTGAATTAGGAAAGTTGTTTGAAATGTTTGGATCAAGTTTACTTTGTAGTCATGTTGTGCGAGTTGGAACCGGTGTTTATCTGGATCTATCGTGCCAAATAAATGGACATTTTGGAGATATTATGACAGAATTTATCAAACAAAAGGACCATTTGTGATGTTTAATGGACATATTGGAGTGCCAACAGAAGAAGATCTTCAAAGGTAAGGCACGAATTCTATCGTTATTTCTGACTTTTGTGTCGCGCCTGGTGGGTTGAAATGTGATTTTCATGTGTTTGTTTGATGGGGTGCTGTCCTCAGATAATAGCATGGTTTGCTTTCACCGTAAAGCCTTTTTGAAATCTGACACTGTGTCTGGATTAACAAGAAGTTCATCTTTAAACCAATGTATAACACTTGTATGATTCATGAATTATTAGTATTTCTGTTTTTGAATTTGGCGCACTGCTATTTCACTGGGTGTTGTCAAATTGCCGCGCAAAGGGATCACTAAGAAGTTTTAAAAGGCATTAGAATAAGACAATAATGAATATTACCAATTGAACGACATCTATTGCAGGATAAATCTATGTTAGAGTTGACATAGTTGGCCATAAATGGATGCTGCGCTTTACTTTATGGGTTGGTTAAGTAGGCTTCTTCTAACCCATTGCTTTCCACTACAGATAATAATATGATTAGGCTATATCTTTATATTTAAAAAAGGAGTCTGTCAGATTTCCAGTCTTTCCAATTCATTTAATACTCCCTGATCTTCAAGAATAGGACTTGGAAATGTGAAAATATAGTTTAGCCAGATTTGTTTTTGGGTTATGCTCAGGTAAAACAAAGTCTAATTATCCTAATCCGTTGTTGTTGTTTTTTGTCATGATGGACTCACTACCAAAAATTGGTACTTGCATGTGAAAAACTAGATGGTAATTTTCTATTAAGAAAATAAAAGCCCCATTCATGGTCTTCATAAATTATACTAGATTTGGACCAGATGGAGCACAATACCACAGCGGAGTTTAAGAAGGGAGAAACTAAAACACATTTTTCACTTGCTGTCCACTGGCGCGTGGCGTATTCATTACTCCAATTCTGTTGCAAAATGTTTCTTAAACGGAAGCAAGCGGAACAATAGGGAGGGATCTACCTGAATTTGTCGAAAATAACCTCTTGTTTTTCTCTGTTTGTTTCCGTAATGAATACACCCTGAGGTGTATTCACCTGAGGTTCTGGGCCCTGGGGGTGGAGGGGTGTGGGTAATGGTGGGGTCAGTCCTCTCACCCCCTACCCTCACTAAAATACCCTGGCCAAGTGGAAACATCTGCTCTGCCTGAGCCCCTATCTCAGGCTCTTTCCTTCCATCTCAAACCTCAATCCACTTTTTTCTCTCCCTACTCCTCTCTAGGGATTTTTCTCTCTTTGTATTTCCCTAGCCTTTGGCAACTGTTATCTCATCCTCGGAGTGTATTCAGATATACAGCTGCTCAAACACAGCTCCATTGGCTCTCCTCAGACTCTGCTGGCACTGTTGGTATTGGGCTGCAGCTCATTGATTCAGTGCAACACTGAAGTTTTTATGATCAAACAATACAATCGCCACACTCTCTTTTTCTGGGAGTATAATCCATCTGGCCACAGCATGACAAATTTCTGATTTACAGCCAGAAACCATAACATTGACTCTATGCCCTTCTCTCTTTCCTCTGCAGAGCTCTTCATTGAGCGTTTCTGTATGACGGGTGGGAACAGTCCCATTGGGTACCTGAAGGCTTACCACACTAACCTGTACCTGTCTGCTGACCCCATGAAGGTCCGAGAGGCCCTGGAGGAGGGTAAAGTGGACAGAGAGCATAGTCTTGTTAGTTACACTGTTAGAAAAAGGTGCTATCTAGAACCTAAAAGGGTTCTTCAGCTGTTCCCATAGGAGAACCTTTTGAAGAACCCGTTTTGGTTCCAGATAGAACCATTTTGGGTTCCATGTAGAACCCTTTCCTCAGAGAGTTCTACATGAAACCCAAAAGGGTTATATCTGGAACCAAATAGGGTTCTCCTATGGGGACAGCCCAATAACGTTTTTCTCTAAGAATGTACTGTCAGTCTTATCGATGGACACGTAAGACAGTTATCTAGTTGTTTAATACAGCAAAAGAAGCTTACCTTGATCAAGTGATACTGAGTAATCTCCCACTGTCTGTCTCTCTCACTCTCTCTCCCTTTATCTCTGTCGCTCTATCTCTCTCTCTCAGGGATCGCAGCAGCCACCATGTTTAATCCACCAGAGAAGAGAACAGAAGTGTCAGAGACTCAGCTGCGGGTGGCCTTCGATGGGGACGCAGTGCTCTTCTCTGACGAGTCAGAGCGCATCTTTAAGGCCCATGGACTGGACAAGTTCTTTGAGCATGAGAAGACACACGAAAACACGCTTCTTGATCATGTATGTCCACGTATCATTCTATAACACAATAGTTTGTAAATTGACAAAGCAATATCCCTCTGTACTTCATATGGATGAAGGAATCTAGTGCGGGCAGAAGAGGTTTGGTGTCTCTGTCAATTTTAAGTGACACATGTTCAGTGTTTGGGCTCATCGTGCAGCAACTCCCTCTCTCTCCTTCTCTCTTCCTCTCAGGGACCACTGAAAGGGTTCCTGGAGTCTCTGGGGAAGCTGCAAAAGAAGTTCTATGCCAAGGATCAGCGTCTGGACTGCCCCATCCGTACCTACCTGGTGACGGCACGCAGCGCAGCCAGCTCAGGCACCCGGGCCCTGAAGACACTGCGATCCTGGGGCCTGGAGACAGACGAGGCCCTCTTCCTTGCTGGGGCCCCTAAGGGGCCAATGCTGGAGAAGATCCGGCCTCACATATTCTTTGACGATCAGTTGTTCCATGTGGAGGGAGCTTCGCAGCTGGGGACCGTGGCAGCTCATGTGCCATATGGTGTGGCTCAGAAACTGCCCCAGCAGAAGCCTGCTAAGGAGAACACTAAAGACTTTAGCGCTGCCACCAAGTAGTCTGGATTTAACTCTCTTCCCTAACCCAAGGGACAATAAAACAGCATTGTGTATTTGAACGAGACAATCCTTTTCAGTGCCCTCAGTTATCTGGGGAGAGAATCACATGACAATGGGAGAAGCATAGATGGAGGGCATGCCATTTTCACCCGTGTCATGTGTCATCACAAGAGACAGTGCCAGTAGATGTAAAACAAAATGTCAAATATTGTATGCCCAAAAAGTGCTGTACATACATATCCAGATCTTGACCTACCAAGGTAAAAGAACTGGAATTGTATCTAATTAAATCTGTCAGACCAGGAAAAATATAATTTTACAGCAATTCCTCAAATAGAATCTGCACACAATTGCAAGGTATATTGCTAGTCCTGCAATGATGTAATAATGCTGTGAAATTGTGAAAATTTTAATACAATTTTAGTGTTAGAAATGTTTAAAAATAAATGTCTCTTTGCTAATAAGCTATTTTTGTTTCATTTTAATTGAATACAATCACCGTAAGGTACTTAATTGTTACCCAGAAATGATTGAATATTTAGATGGAACCAGCTCCATTGGAACTTTACCATAGCATTAACGTTCCGGAAACCATCATTTACATCCAAAAATCCACCCAAATATAGACTCTACAATAGTTGTGGAGTTTACAAATCTGTGAATTGTAGCAACATCATGATGAAACTCCAGAACCCCAAAATGTATAAATGCATTATCTCAGTCTATACAGATATTTGGCAATACAGTATTTGTAACATTGAGGGGGAGGGGTGTTTATAAACCTACAGTAGACTGTACCTGTATCATTTCAGCATATCACATTTATCTTCGGTTGAAAACATGTTTACAGAATATGTATTGCATGTTATTGACGTCATTGTTTGTTCTATTATTTTGTTTCTAATCTAGGAAACTTTTATTTAGTACCTTTGGTGTACTTTTGTTTGCTCCTCATGCAAGTTACTATATGTGCTGTATGGCTGCGTTTACAAAGACAACCCAATTCTGATCTATTTCCAATAATTGGTCTTTTGACCAAGATATTAGATATTTTTCAGAGCTGAATACCAATTAGTGATAAAAAAGATCAGAACTGGGCAGCTTGTGTAAACATTTAGTGCAATCCTAGCTCCTTTGGACGTCCCTAGCCTAAACCCTAACCTTAACCATTCTAAATGTCCATTTAAATGGTGTAGGGATGTCCTAAGAATCCTGGATACCCTGTCTAAACGCAGCCTATGCAATGTTAACCTAAAGTGCAAAAATGGACAACCTCCTCTCACTTTATAAACATGGGCACTGAGCAATTCTGTAAAAACATGGCTTCTGTGAGGAGATGATGGCATAATGTGTAAATTATATGGCTTTTATATTTGTTTATTGACATTTATTCCATTCAATCATCCCATATCCTGTGTTATGATACTGGTGATGTGTACAGTTGTGGCTATCAGTACAGCTTCATTTAGTCACATCAAGAAAAACTACAGTCTGTAGCCATGAACTACTACTGGTAGGGCCAGTCATGTATAGCCATAAAGGACATTTTGGTGACCTTATTTGACCTTTTCTGCTGCTTTTGAGAGTACACCACACGAGTAACTGGCTTTATCAATAAGTGCATCGAGGACATTGTCCCCACAGTGCTATGTACAAACCCCAACCAGAAGCCATGAATTACAGGCAATATTCGCACTGAGCTAAAGGGTAGAGCAGACGCTTTCAAGGAGTGGGACTCTAACCCAGTAGCTTATAAGAAATCTCGCTATGCCCTGCGACGAACCATCAAACAGGAAAAGCGTTAATAAAGGACTAAGATCGAATAGTACTACAACGGCTCCGACGCTCGTCGGATGTGGCAGGGCTTGCAAACTATTACAGACTACAAATGGAGGCACAGACGAGAGCTGCCCAGTGACACGAGCCTACTAGACGAGCTAAATAACTTCTGTGCTTGCTTCGAGGAAAGTAACACAAACATGCATGAGAGCATCAGCTGTTCCGGACGACTGTGTGATCATGCTCTCCTCAGCTGATGTAAGACCTTTAAACAGGTCCACATTCACAAGGCCGCAGAGCCAGATGTATTACCAGAACGTGTACTCTGAACATGCGCTGACCAACTGGCAAGTGTCTTCACTGACATTTTCAACCTCTCCCTGAGTCTGTAATACCAGCATGTTTCAAGCAGACCACCATAGTCCCTGTGCCTAAGAACACTAAGGTAACCTGCCTAAATGACTACAGACCCGTAGCACTCACGTCTGTAGCCATGAAATGCTTTGAAATGCTGGTCATGGCTCACATCAGCACCATTATCCCAGAAACCCTAGACCCACTCCAATTTGCATACCTCCCCAACAGATCCAGAGCTCCTAAGGGTTGCGTGCTCAGTCCCCTCCTGTACTCCCTATTCACCCACGATTGCATGGCCAGGCATTACTCCAACACCATCAATAAGTTTGCAGATGACACAACAGTGGTAGGCCTGATCAACGACGAGACAGCCTATAGGGAGGAAGACAGAGAGCTGGCCGGGTGGTGCCAGAATAACAACCTATCCCTCAATGTAACCAAGACTAAGGAGATTATTGTGGACTACAGGAAAAGGAGGACCGAGCACGCCCCCATTCTCATCGACAGGGCTGTAGTGGAGCAGGTTGAGAGCTTCAAGTTCCTTGGTGTCCACATCAACAACAAACTAGAATGATCCAAACATACCAAGACAGTCGTGAAGAGGGCACGACAAAGCCTACTCCCACTCAGGAAACTAAAAAGATTTGGCATGGGTCCTGAGATCCTCAAAAGGTTCTACAGCTGCAACATCGAGAGCATCCTGACTGCTTGCATCACTGCCTGGTACGGCAATTGCTTGGCCTCTGATCGCAAGGCACTACAGAGGGTAGTGCGTACGGCCCAGTACATCACTAGGGCTAAGCTGCCTGCCATCCAGGACCTCTACACCAGGCGGTGTCAGAGGAAGGCCTTAAAAATGATCAAAGACACCAGACACCCCAGTCATAAACTGTTCTCTCTACTACCACATGGAAAGCGGTACCGGAGTGCCAAGTCTAGGACATAAAGGCTTCTCAACAGTTTTTACCCCCAAGCCATAAGACTCCTGAACAGGTAACCAAATGGCTACTCGGACTATTTGCATTGTGTGCCCCCCAAACCCTCTTTTTACGCTGCTGCTACTCTTTGTTTATCATATATGCATAGTCACTTTAACTATACATTCATGTACATACTACCTCCATTGGGCCGACCAACCAGTGCTCCCGCACATTGGCTAACCGGGCTATCTGCATTGTGTCCCACCACCCGCCATCCCCTCTTTTACGCTACTGCTCCTCTCTGTTCATCATATATGCGTAGTCACTTTAACCATATCTACATGTACATACTACCTCAATCAGCCTAACTAACCGGTGTCTGTATGTAGCCTCACTACTTCTATAGCCTCGCTACTGTATATAGCCTGTTTTTAATGTTGTTTTATTTCTTTACCTACCCTGTTCACCGAATACCTTTTTTGCACTATTGTTTAGAGCCTGTAAATAAGCATTTCACTGTAAGGTCTACACATGTTGTATTCAGCACACGTGACAAAAACACTTTGATTTGACAATCCTCAAACAAAATGGAGCATACATAAAATAAACAATGTATTTACATTGGGTCTAATGTGTGTGTGAGAGGGAGGCATGTTTTTAAAAAGCACACAGAATTTCCTCAAACTATACAAATTAAGCAAGCCTTTTACAATATCAATAACACTTTGATTTGATAGATATTTAGAGTAATTATGTAGATATTGAGAATGGATATGTAGGAATAGATATCTCAAATCCTAAAATCAAATTGAGCAAACATAAAATAAACAAGTAAATACAACTCATTTACACTGGGGACAATGTGTGTGAGTGTGTATGACAGAGAGAGAGTGTGTGTTGTGTTTTATTTTTCCTTGTCAGCCACCCATCCCTGCTTTCTCAGAGATGAGTCTGTCAGGCACTGGTGGAGTGCATGGCAGATCTGAAAGAGAAATGCACAAAGTGAGGGTAAGTATACAGCTCAACAACATGTAAGTGTGCACATCTGTTGGTGTGAGTGAGCATATGCAACATAATTCTGAATTACATGAATCCATCTGGGTCTCCTCAATAGTATCTCCCTTCATGGCCAGTGTAGTAGGAACTGGTGCAGCCGGTAAATGAAATACCACAGCAGAGGACTGCTGTGACTGCAGCTGAACTGCTGGGGGTGGCAGATCTAAAAGAGAGAGGCACAATTTTTGTAACTGACAATAATCATACAACTAACCAGACTGAATGAGTGTAAGGCCTAGATTCAATCAGATCAAGAGTTAACCGGTGATAGCCGACACCTGCATAGCTGATGTTTTGGCGGTGTCTGAGGTGTAAGTGTATTGATCTGTCAAATCGGTAAGCAGCAGCTCTTGATCATTGTCACGTAAATACACTGTCCTACTCGCGTTACATGTTCAGAACTAGAAAGTGTAGGTTATATAGTAGAAATAACGATGCTCAAATTCAAAATCATTAAACTAAAATAATGAGGATTTCTATCAGCCTAATTGAGGTGTAGATTACATCTCAAATTCCAGTGTTCTAACTTGTAAATAGGGCTGCATGAGATTTCTATTAATGCGACACCGTGCAGGCAATGGCAATGTCCTCTTTAGGTATAATGCCAGGAGACGCTTGTGAATTTGACAGCTCTAACACAGTTCCACCTCAGACACCGCCAAATCAACTGCTATGTGGATGTCGGCTAAAGCAGATGTGATTGAATAGAGCCCCAAGTGAGGGAGAGTGTGCATGGGTGTATACATGCATGTGATGATTACCTGTATCACCTGTCGTGGCTGGTGTAGCAGGTGAAGGGGCAGACCACTTCAGCTGTGAGGACTGTGGTTGAGGTAATAGGGATGTCAGATCTAAAAAGAGAGTAAGAATTTTCTTAAGTTAAAATAATTATACAACAAAACAGAATGAGTGATTGAGTGTGTTATGCAGGTGAATGAGGACCCAAAAGCGACTTGGCGAAAACAGAGTCTTTAATCCAGTAAAGTTACTTTACAAACAAAAGGCATAATACTACTCGTAATGACGAGAACAGACTGGAGACTTGATCAAGAACTGCAGGTTGCCTCGGGAAGGCACTTGAACGTAGCAGACTCAGACACCTGCTCACCACGCAGCATCTGAAGGGCACTGCGTTCATCCACCTCTGGCCTGCTCGCCTCCCTACCACTGAGGAAGTACAGTTCCCGCTCAGCTCAGTCAAAACTGTTCGCTGCTCTGGCTCCCCAATGGTGGAACAAACTCCCTCACGACGCCAGGACAGCGGAGTCAATCACCACCTTCCGGAGACACCTGAAACCCCACCTCTTTAAGGAATACCTAGGATAGGATAAAGTAATCCTTCTCACCCCCTCCCCCCTTAAAATATTTAGATGCACTATTGTAAAGTGGTTGTTCCACTGGATGTCATAAGGTGAATGCACCAATTTGTAAGTCGCTCTGGATAAGAGCGTCTGCTAAATGACTTAAATGTTAAATGTAAATGTAAATCTGAGGGAAACACGACACGACAGGGCAATACATAGACACAGCACGGTGAATAATAGACAAGGATCCGACAGGGCAGGAACGGAAAACAAGGAGAGAAATAGGGACTCTAATCAGGGGAAAAGATAAGGAACAGGTGTGGGAAGACTAAATGATTGATTAGGGGAATAGGAACAGCTGGGAGCAGGAACGGAACGATAGAGAGAAGAGAGAGAGGAAGGGAGAGAGAAAAAGGGGAACGAACCTAAAAAGACCAGCAGGGGGAAAATGAACAGAGGAAAAGCAAAATGACAAGACAATCTAAGACAAAACATGACAGTACCCCCCCACTCACCGAGCGCCTCCTGGCGCACTCGAGGAGGAATCCTGGCGGCAACGGAGGAAATCATCAATAAGTGAACGGTCCAGCACGTCCCGAGACGGAACCCAACTCCTCTCCTCAGGACCGTAACCCTCCCAATCCACTAAGTATTGGTGACCCCGTCCCCGAGAACGCATGTCCATGATCTTACGTACCTTGTAAATAGGTGCGCTCTCGACAAGGACGGGAGGGGGAGGGAAGACGAACGGGGGTGCGAAGAAAGGGCTTGACACAGGAGACATGGAAGACAGGATGGACCTGGGAGACACGGAACGAAGATGTCGCGGAAGAAGCTGTCGTAAGAGGAAGGTTGCGAGTGGAAAGCCACACTCTCTGGCCGCAACAATACCTTGGACTCTTAATCCTGCGTTTATTGGCGGCTCTCACAGTCTGTGCCCTGTAACGGCAAAGTGCAGACCTCACCCTCCTCCAGGTGCGCTCACAACGTTGGACAAACGCTTGAGCGGAGGGAACGCTGGACTCGGCAAGCTGGGATGAGAACAGAGGAGGCTGGTAACCCAGACTACTCTGAAACGGAGATAACCCGGTAGCAGACGAAGGAAGCGAGTTGTGAGCGTATTCTGCCCAGGGGAGCTGTTCTGCCCAAGACGCAGGGTTTCTGAAAGAAAGGCTGCGTAGTATGCGACCAATCGTCTGATTGGCCCTCTCTGCTTGACCGTTAGACTGGGGATGAAACCCGGAAGAGAGACTGACGGACGCACCAATCAAACGACAGAACTCCCTCCAAAACTGTGACGTGAATTGCGGGCCTCTGTCTGAAACGGCGTCTAACGGGAGGCCATGAATTCTGAACACATTCTCGATGATGATTTGTGCCGTCTCCTTAGCGGAAGGAAGTTTAGCGAGGGGAATGAAATGTGCCGCCTTAGAGAACCTATCGACAACCGTAAGAATCACAGTCTTCCCCGCAGACAAAGGCAGACCGGTAATGAAGTCTAGGGCGATGTGAGACCATGGTCGAGAAGGAATGGGGAGCGGTCTGAGACGACCGGCAGGAGGAGAGTTACCCGACTTAGTCTGCGCGCAGTCCGAACAAGCAGCCACGAAACGGCGCGTGTCACGCTCCTGAGTCGGCCACCAAAAGCGCTGGCGAATAGACGCAAGAGTGACTCGAACACCGGGATGACCAGCTAACTTGGCAGAGTGAGCCCACTGAAGAACAGCCAGACGAGTGGAAACAGGAACGAAAAGGAGGTTACTAGGACAAGCGCGCGGCGACGCAGTGTGCGTGAGTGCTTGCTTAACCTGTCTTTCAATTCCCCAGACTGTCAACCCGACAACACGCCCATAAGGAAGAATCCCCTCGGGATCAGTAGAAGCCACAGAAGAACTAAACAGACGGGATAAGGCATCAGGCTTGGTGTTTTTGCTACCCGGACGGTAAGAAATCACAAACTCGAAACGAGCGAAAAACAACGCCCAACGAGCTTGACGGGCATTAAGTCGTTTGGCAGAACGGATGTACTCAAGGTTCTTATGGTCTGTCCAAACGACAAAAGGAACGGTCGCCCCCTCCAACCACTGTCGCCATTCGCCTAGGGCTAAGCGGATGGCGAGCAGTTCACGGTTACCCACATCATAGTTGCGCTCAGATGGCGACAGGCGATGAGAAAAATAAGCGCAAGAATGAACCTTATCGTCAGACTGGAAGCGCTGGGATAGAATGGCTCCCACGCCTACCTCTGAAGCGTCAACCTCGACAATGAATTGTCTAGTGACGTCAGGAGTAACGAGGATAGGAGCGGACGTAAAACGTTCTTTTAGAAGATCAAAAGCTCCCTGGGCGGAACCGGACCACTTAAAACACGTCTTGACAGAAGTAAGAGCTGTGAGAGGGGCAGCAACTTGACCGAAATTACGAATGAAACGCCGATAGAAATTAGCGAAACCTAAAAAGCGCTGCAACTCGACACGTGACCTTGGAACGGGCCAATCACTGACAGCTTGGACCTTAGCGGAATCCATCTGAATGCCTTCAGCGGAAATAACGGAACCGAGAAAAGTAACGGAGGAGACATGAAAAGAGCACTTCTCAGCCTTTACGTAGAGACAATTCTCTAAAAGGCGCTGTAGAACACGTCGAACGTGCTGAACATGAATCTCGAGTGACGGTGAAAAAATCAGGATATCGTCAAGATAGACAAAAACAAAGATGTTCAGCATGTCTCTCAGAACATCATTAACTAATGCCTGAAAAACAGCTGGCGCATTGGCGAGACCAAACGGCAGAACCCGGTACTCAAAATGCCCTAACGGAGTGTTAAACGCCGTTTTCCACTCGTCCCCCTCTCTGATGCGCACGAGATGGTAAGCGTTACGAAGGTCCAACTTAGTAAAGCACCTGGCTCCCTGCAGAATCTCGAAGGCTGATGACATAAGGGGAAGCGGATAACGATTCTTAACCGTTATGTCATTCAGCCCTCGATAATCCACGCAGGGGCGCAGAGTACCGTCCTTCTTCTTAACAAAAAAGAACCCCGCCCCGGTCGGAGAGGAAGAAGGCACTATGGTACCGGCGTCAAGAGACACAGATAAATAATCCTCGAGAGCCTTACGTTCGGGAGCCGACAGAGAGTATAGTCTACCCCGAGGAGGAGTGGTCCCCGGAAGGAGATCAATACTACAATCATACGGCCGGTGAGGAGGAAGGGAGTTGGCTCGGGACCGACTGAAGACCGTGCGCAGATCATGATATTCCTCCGGCACTCCTGTCAAATCGCCAGGTTCCTCCTGAGAAGTGGGGACAGAAGAAATGGGAGGGATGGCAGACATTAAACACTTCACATGACAAGAAACGTTCCAGGATAGGATAGAATTACTAGACCAATTAATAGAAGGATTATGACATACTAGCCAGGGATGACCCAAAACAACAGGTGTAAAAGGTGAACGAAAAATCAAAAAAGAAATAGTCTCACTGTGGTTACCAGATACTGTGAGAGTTAAAGGTAGTGTCTCAAATCTGATACTGGGAAGATGACTACCATCTAAGGCAAACATGGGCGTAGGCTTGTCTAACTGTCTGAAAGGAATGTCATGTTTCCGAGCCCATGCTTCGTCCATGAAACAACCCTCAGCCCCAGAGTCAATCAAGGCACTGCATGTAGCACCCGAACCGGTCCAGCGTAGATGGACCGACATAGTAGTACAGGATCTAGATGAAGAGACCTGAGTAGTAGCGCTCACCAGTAGCCCTCCGCTTACTGATGAGCTCTGGCCTTTACTGGACATGAATTGACAAAATGTCCATCAAATCCGCAATAGAGGCACAGGCGGTTGGTGATCCTCCGTTCCCTCTCCTTGGTCGAGATGCGAATACCTCCCAGCTGCATGGGCTCAGTCTCTGAGACAGAGGAGGGAGATGGTTGCGATGCGGAGCAGGGAAACACCGTTGACGCGAGCTCTCTTCCACGAGCTTGGTGACGAAGATCTACCCGTCGTTCTATGCGGATGGCGAGAGCAATCAAAGAGTCCACACTGGAAGGAACCTCCCGAGAGAGAATCTCATCTTTGACCACTGCGTGGAGTCCCTCCAGAAAACGAGCGAGCAGCGCCGGCTCGTTCCAGTCACTAGAGGCAGCAAGAGTGCGAAACTCTATAGAGTAATCCGTTATGGATCGATCACCTTGGCATAGGGAAGCCAGGGCCCTAGAAGCCTCCCTACCAAAAACTGAACGGTCAAAAACCCGAATCATCTCCTCTTTAAAGTTCTGGTAATTGTTAGAACAATCAGCCCTTGCCTCCCAGATAGCTGTGCCCCACTCTCGAGCCCGGCCAGTAAGGAGTGAAATGACGTAAGCAACCCGAGCTCTCTCGCTAGAGTATGTGTTGGGTTGGAGAGAGAACACAATATCACACTGGGTGAGAAAGGAGCGGCACTCCGTGGGCTGCCCGGAGTAGCAAGGTGGGTTATTAACCCTAGGTTCCGGAGGCTCGGCAGGCCAGGAAGTAACAGGTGGCACGAGACGAAGACTCTGGAACTGTCCAGAGAGGTCGGAAACCTGAGCGGCCAGGTTCTCCACGGCATGGCGAGCAGCAGACAATTCCTGCTCGTGTCTGCCGAGCATGGCTCCTTGGATCTCGACGGCAGTGTTACGAGCATCTGTAGTCGCTGGGTCCATTCCTTGGTCGGATCCTTCTGTTATGCAGGTGAATGAGGACCCAAAAGCGACTTGGCGAAAACAGAGTCTTTAATCCAGTAAAGTTACTTTACAAACAAAAGGCATAATACTACTCGTAATGACGAGAACAGACTGGAGACTTGATCAAGAACTGCAGGTTGCCTCGGGAAGGCACTTGAACGTAGCAGACTCAGACACCTGCTCACCACGCAGCATCTGAGGGAAACACGACACGACAGGGCAATACATAGACACAGCACGGTGAATAATAGACAAGGATCCGACAGGGCAGGAACGGAAAACAAGGAGAGAAATAGGGACTCTAATCAGGGGAAAAGATAAGGAACAGGTGTGGGAAGACTAAATGATTGATTAGGGGAATAGGAACAGCTGGGAGCAGGAACGGAACGATAGAGAGAAGAGAGAGAGGAAGGGAGAGAGAAAAAGGGGAACGAACCTAAAAAGACCAGCAGGGGGAAAATGAACAGAGGAAAAGCAAAATGACAAGACAATCTAAGACAAAACATGACAGAGTGAGTGAGTATCCGTGTGTGTGATAAATACCTGGATCACATCACACTGCTTCAGGTCTACAAGCCTCTGGAAGTTCCAGCGTGCCACTCCAGGCCTGGAACAGCTTGGTTGAATCATTGTTACCGGTCACCCACCGAGCCTGGTTGGCAGATTTGAAAGATAGGCACAATATTTCTTTAATGACAAAGCCTTGACCTCACACTAACCTAAACAGAGCAGACTATGGGAGGCACACAGTAGTACATAGAGCCTTGACTACATGGAACTCTATTCCACATCAAGTAACTCATGCAAGCAGTACAATTAGATTTAAGAAAATAGATAAAAATACACCTTAAGGAACAGCGGGGACTGTGAAGGGAAACAGACATACACACAATAACATATGCACTGTACACACACGTACACATGGATTTTGTGTTATAGATATGTGGTAGTAGAGTAAAGGCCTGAGGGCACACAATGTGTTGTGAATGTATTGTAATATTTTTCAAATTGTATAACTGCCTTAATTTAGCTGGACCCGAGGAAGAGTAAGCTAATGGGGATCCATAATAAATACAAAAAATGTATTAAGTTTGTGTGTACCTGGCAACCACGCAGCAGACTTCATTTTATTAATTTTTGTACCTTTATTTAAACTAAGCAAGTCAGTTAAGAACAAATTCTTTTTTACAATGACGGCCTACACCGGCCAACGCTGGGTGAATTGCGCGCCTCCCTATGGGACTCCCAATCCCGGCCGGTTGTGATACAGCCTAGAATTGAACCAGGGTGTCTGTAGTGACGCCTCAAGCACCGAGATGCGGTACCTTAGACCTCGCCACTCGGTGTTATTATGACTTAAAGTGTCAACCTGACCACATCCTTGAAGTAGGACATTCAGTGATTAGCTTCGGAAAAAATTAATGTCAACAGTGTATAATAAAAAGGATCTCAAATATTCAGATCTGGATTGAAAAGTAGGCTAAATCATGTGAAGCTACAAACCTCTAGGGCTTAGTCTACACTCAAGTTAAATAAAGGATGCAAGGCATGAGCTCTAGGACCTTGCCTCAGGACTACCTGGCCTGACGACTTCTGGCTTTCACTGTCTCCAGTCCACCTGGTCGTGCTGCTGATCCAGTCTCTGCTGTTTCTGTCTGCAGCTATGGAACCCTTTTACCTGCTCTGGACTCATCGAAGGAATTACCTTGTCCCAGACATGCCGTTTGATCCTGTCTCTCTACAGGACCTACTGTCTCAACCTCTAAATGCTCAGCTATGAAGAGCCAACTGGCATTTACTCCTGAGGTGCTGAACTATTGCACCCTCTTTAACCACTGTGATTATTATTTGACACTGCTGGTCATCTATGAACGTTAAACGTCTTGAAGAACAATCTGGTCTAAATGGCTGTACTCTTTTATAATCTCCACCAGCACAACCAGAGGAGGTCTGGCCACCCATCAGAGCCTGGTTCCTCTCTAGGTTTCTTTATAGGTTCCTGCCTTTCTAGGGAGTTTTTCTTAGCCACTGTGCTTCTACGTCTGCATTTCTTGCGTTTTGGCGTTTTAGGCTGGGTATCAGTAGAAGAACTTTGTGGCAACTGCTGATGTAAAAGGGGCTTTATAAAATACATTTGATAGATTGCTTGTATATGCTGCTATTCATGTCAGTAACTCAAAATATGACATTGGGTTATCTTACATGTACCTTAAGCCAACACTTTTTCCTGGTCTTTCTTGGGCTTCAGGTTTTGGAATGAAGGGCCTAGAGAATTGTAATATTAACAATAATTAGTGTCCACATTTATGAATGAATGAAATTAAATTTGGGTTAGCTGTGTATCTCATCTGATTGAGATGTGCTGATGATATACTGTATATTTCTATTTTCTTTAAAAAATTGCCACCAAACCACACAATTCTATCTAGCGAGAGTGCACACAATCGTTAGATTATTTTACCAAGTCAAAAAATAACCTCATTTTGTCAAGGGAGACCTGGAAAAGACAGAGCTCTCAAGTAAAAGGCATATCCATAGCAGCAGCTATGGTATGGATAAGGACAATAGCTGTGTTTGAATACTCATACTAACCGCAATATAGTATGCTTATTAGTCATAGTATGGATATAGTTAGTATGCCAAAAGTTCCCGGATGTCGTACTAAATTTGCAAAAATATGAAATATACACGCAGAAGACACTATTTCCGTACTTTAGGGACCATAATGCAATTCTTCAGAAGATGGGCGTGGCTTCACATTGCTTTCAGATTTGAAGAAAATGGCGGAAAATATGCAGCCGATGTACAACGAGAGCAATACAATTGCATTGCTAATTATGACAAAGGTTAAGAAAATGTTGAACAATGTAATGACTTTTCAAATAAATGACCTTACACGTTATGTAGCCTGACAATTTTTTAGCTATGCTGACCTTACGAGCCACATAGCATACCATTACAGCAGTAACATTATGTACCCGTATGTTAGTTGGCTACTTATACATCAAACTTGCCAGTATATTAACTATAGGCTAACCAACATTTATTGATTTGATTATTCCCGTCACTCTTAGCTAAATGGTATTGTCGTTGTGCGTTCTCAATGGACATTCGGGTACTTTCGTAAATTGACTCTGGCTATCTACTCTGATTTCAGAGCACTCTTGAGTGTACAAGAGCGCAGAATAATGAATTTACGAGCGCTAACACCCATTGAATATGGCATTTGTCAGCAAAAATACTAATTAAATTGTTGCCAGCAGCAGTTATAGTCACCAACGCTCTAGAACATGAAAACTGCCTGACCAGCTTTGCTATGGTGAGTAAAATGGTCAGAGTGGTTTCATTTGTGTCTGGAAGTAGCTAGCCTACGTTAGCTTGGGTACTTGACTGCTGTTGTATAGTCAGTGCGCTCAAATCGACCCTATTCCTCCGCCCAAGCATCCAGTGTGCGCTCTGAATTTACAAACGGATAATCTGACAATGAGCACTCCTGCACTCCAGATTGAATTTAAGAGCACACCCGGAAGTCGTACAAATGTCTATGTAACGGATGTGAAATGGCTAGCTATTTAGCGGTGTTCGGGCTAAATAGCGTTTCAATCGGTGACATCACTTGCTCTGAGACCTTGAAGTAGTAGTTCTCCTTGCTCTGCAAGGGCCGTGGCTTTTGTGGAGCGATGCTTCGAGGGTGACTGTTGTTGATGTGTGCAGAGGGTCCCTGGTTCGCACCCGGGTATGAGCGAGGGGACGGTCTAAAAGTTATACTGTAACAGTCGGTGACAAAAGCCACGGCCCTTGCAGAGCAAGGGGAACTACTACTTCAAGGTCTCAGAGCAAGTGACATCACCGATTGAAACACTATTTAGCGCGAACACCGCTAACTAGCTAGCCATTTCACATCCGTTACATCGAACTAGTCATTTGTTATGCTAACTAGATAGCAAGAGGTTGCATAACAACAGCATCAACTTCCAGTAGACAGGCGAACAGCTAGTACGCTCAACTGAAAGGATACTGTTAGTTTACAGTATTCTAAAATGAACTAATAGTATGTGAACTGTAATGGAGCCTACTGTACACCACAACCACCTAATGGTGACTAACCCCAATCCGGACACATTTTAGGCAACCGCGGCATTCAAACTCCCGAGTGGCGCAGCGGTCTAACAAGGCACTGCATATCAGTGCAAGACGCGTCACAACAGTCTCTGATTCGAATCCAGGCTGTGATTGGGAGTCCAAATTGGGTCTCGCACAATTGTCCCAGTGTCGTCCGGGGTAGGCCATCATTGTAAATAAGTTTGTTCATAACTGACTTGCCTAGTTAAATACATTAATTTTAACGAGGCTGCAATGAAAACTAATGAGACTAACGTCTGTGTTGGCATCAAAATCCGAGGTGTGAACTAACTTTCTGTTTAGCGTTGATTGATATGGTAATCGACCAATAGTATTGGAGAAAAATTGAAGAAACTGACGCCTCTGACGCTGTATTTTAACGTGTGATGTGTCACGGCGCAACTCATTGTGTGCGGTTCAGCCTTTTTCCACCAGGAGCAGCGCCTCTCTCGCAGATTAAAAACAATAAATGATCAATGGTGAGTGTGAAGATAATTACTCGTCAATAGTTAATTGAATCTGGGGGAAATATGTATCTCTAATATGGTCTCTCACTTTCACGCAGTAGCTTTCCGCTTCCACCCGACATTTTAAAAAAGACATTGCGGAGCTCCATTGCTATCTTCAATCATGTCGAGGCGGGCAGCATGAAGGTCTCGTCATTGATTTTGCTGGAAAGGGGAGAAATTGTGCTTTATAATGGTATTCATATTACAGTTGATCTGGAAGTATTCAAGCGCTAAAATAAGGTAAAGTGTACGGAATATAGCGATGTACAAAAGTTCGATGTTTAGTTAATGTTAGCTTAGCTGGCTGCAAAGAAACAACCAATGAACTGATAACTAGTTCATTGCCTCCTGACGTGGAGCCCAGTTTCGTAATATGACCATATTCCCTAGCAGCTTGCCGTAGTTTTGAAGTAATCACGAAAAAACAGTCCTTATTTGAGGTTATTTCCCACCCTGCCAGCTCCTATTAGTTCCATAGATATATTGTACAAAGTCGACTTCCTACCTAATACATAGCGTCCTGTCAGCCTGACTAGTCATACTAGCCTCGAAGTCACTCGTTTTATCATTCTCAGTATATTAATCATATTCCTATAGCTTTTTAAAATAATTCTTGTTGAAAATTCAGTTTATCCGTTCAGTTAGTGATTTTTGCAATTCGATTGTGTTCTGTGTCTTTTGTCTCTTAGCTAGCTATTAACGCCCTAACTCAGGGGTGTCAAAGTCAAATGGACGGAGGGCCAAATAAAAAATTTAGCTACAAGCCGAGGGCCGGACTGTTCGAATGTTCATTGAATTTTTTTAAATGACGCATATAGTCTAGTGAACCTAATTGAACCTACTGAAAACCTAACAAATATATTCCAATATGATCAGATAAATAAAGCAATATTTTCTTATGGCTCTGTAAGTAATCTTTAATTTTCAACAGACACAAAAGACAAATTTCCTTTATATAAAAATCCCCATAACATGAACATTAAATGAAAGAAACCGGTATTCAAGGCACCATCAGTAGCCTATATTTTCTATTTTAGCAAAAGTGGGCTAAATTTACTTAAAAGAAAAAAACAATAATAGCAATTTTCTATCATCCACTCAACTGAAATATTTTTAAAATATAATTGGATTGAAATACAATAAAATAAAGTGCAAAAATCTATTAATCAAAAACAACACTTTGTTTAAGGAGAAGTAACATGCAGTGAAAACAAATATTAAACTTTAACTTTTAAACTTGAACTGAGTAAAAACTCTAAATATGTGATTGCACAGTAATGTTCACTTGTTTGAGGTTGAGGGTGATACTTGGTGGTGTCCCATCTTTTCCACAAGTTCATCAATGTTCGGGGTAAGGCTCTGAGCTGAGGAAATCCTCAGAATTGAGTGGAGGTGTTCAGCAGTAAGTCGACTTCTGTGTGATGTTTTGTTCAAGTTCATCAAAGAAAACAGTTGTTCACACAGGTATGTGCTGCCAAACATAGACAACGTTTGAGCAGCCTGGATGCGCAGCTGGGGCATTGTGTCGGGGAGGAAACGGGCGAACTCCGCAGCACCCACTGCCGCATATTTTGCCCTCAGTGCATCATTGCATTGGAGGTCAATCAACTCCATTTGGAGGTTTGGTGGTGAGTTTTCCACGTCAACAGCAAATGGGTTACCGAGCAGTTCCAACCTGCTTTTTTGTGCTTCAAAGTCAGCAAATCGGCGTCGAAAGTCAGCGGCAAGCATACCTATTTTATCAGCCAACTGTGCGCTCGGGAACGCACTGGTAGAGAGCTTCTCTTTCATGGTCTGGCAGCTGGGAAAGTGGCTCAAATTTTCTTTCCGCATCTGCGTCTCCCACAGAGTCAGTTTGGTTTTAAATGCCTTCACTGTACTGTACATATCAGAGATGACACGATCCCGACCCTGCAGCTGCAAGTTCATTGCATTCAGATGACTTGTAATGTCACACAGAAAAGCCATTTCACACAGAAACATTTCGTCTCGGAGTTGTGTTGTGTCTTTCCCTTTGCTGTCCAAGAACAGACAAATCTCCTCACGAAGCTCGAAACATCTTTGAAGCACCTTTCCCTGGCTTAGCCATCGCACCTCTGTGTGATAAGGCAAATCACCATGCTCCGTTTCTAACTCCGTCAGAAATGCCTTGAACTGGCGGTGATTCAAACCTTTGGCTCTGATAAAGTTAACTGTGCGCGTGATGATGCTCATTACATGCTCCATTTTCAAGGCTTTACCGCACAACGCTTCCTGGTGTATGATACAATGATAAGCTGTCAGCTCACCTGTCGCGTTTTCCTCTTGCATCTTTTCCCGTATCTTCCCCACCAGTCCGCTCCTGTGTCCACACATCGCAGGTGCTCCGTCGGTTGTCAAACCCACGAGTTTTTCCCAAGGCAGCTCCATCTCATTTACACATCTTGACACCTCTTCATACAAATCATGCCCCGTAGTTGTGCCATGCATAGGACGTAAAGCCAAAAACTCCTCTGTCACGCTTAGGCTGGAGTCCACTCCGCGGATGAAAATTGACAACTGGGCAATGTCAGAAATGTCGGTGCTCTCATCCACAGCCAAGGAATATGCAATGAAATCTTTTCCCTTTTTCACAAGCTGCTCTTTTAGATTGATGGACAACTGGTCTACTCTCTCGGCAATGGTGTTTCTGCTCAGACTCACATTTAAAAAGAGTTGCCTTTTTTCTGGGCAAACTTCGTCACAAACTTTAATCATGCAGTTTTTGATGAAATCCCCCTCCGTAAATGGCCGGGCTGATTTAGCGATCTCTTCTGCCAAAATAAAACTGGCCTTGACAGCAGCCTGGCCTTGTGATTTGGCTTTTTTGAACAGAGCCTGTCGAGATTTGAGGCCTCGTTTTAATTCCTCTGCCTTTTGTAGCCTTTGTTCCATGTCCATATTCTTGTTTTTGTCCGCGTGTTTCGTTTCATAATGTCGTCTCAGATTATACTCTTTCAGTACCGCCACACTTTCTCCACACAGAAGACACACAGGTTTTCCAGCTACCTCCGTGAACAAATACTCCGACTCCCACCTTGTTTGAAACCCCCGGTTCTCAGTGTCCACCTTCCGTTTTGCCATTTTTGATGGGTATCTGAAAGTTAATTTTACTGTGATGCTGACAACTGCTGTGCCAATAAATATTGAAATGAAGCAGCCTACTGCTCGGTGCGTCACCGTTGCATTGTGGGAAATGTAGTATTGGTGCGTGTAAAAGATCTGCGGGCTGCCGGCTTGCTGCGGTCTGCGGGCCGGTTCTAATAACAAATCAAGATCATCCCAGGGGCCGTAAAAAACCTTCTCGCGGGCCGGATGTGGCCCGCGGGCCTTGACTCTGACATATGTGCCCTAACTAGTAAGGTGGCTAGCAATTAGCCAACCATGGCAGTGTTCTACTCAAGGCGCGTGCAAGAGCTGCCAAATATAAGTGAGGGATGTAAATCGTCTGGCCAAGACAAGTAGCAAAGCACTGAATTTCAAGTTGGAAAAAGGACTCAAACTTTGTCTCCAGTTACCTTTCCAACTATGAATGTCAGTTGCCTATCAGACCAGACAAGGATGTTTATTCAAAGCTGTGGTGTAGTTTAAGACATGCCTTTTACAGTAGCTAGCTAACATGATTGCTCATTATTTTTATTCCAGTTTTGAACAGGGACAGAGTGACAGGAGAGGTCAGCATAAGGGCTTGCTGTGACAGGTCCATGAGGGAAAATGAGAAACCACACAGTTTGTGTAGGGTGACACATAGTTCACCATAAGGAGCCCACCATAAGGAGCCCACCATTCCCCTCACTGCCCCCGAATAGCTACAGACTGGAGAACAACTTTTAAGGCTGCACATTTGTGTTCAGTGAAGAAGACCATCTTCACATAGACTATTCAGGTGAGAGAATACATGGAGACCCAGTGGTGTTCTCACTAATTAGAGAGAAGGGTGACTGGTACTACTTGTGTACATGCAAAAGTTCTTGGGCAGGAAAGACTAAATAACAAGGGACAGGCTCCTTTATCTTTCAATGAATGAAAGAGAAACAAACCAACATCTGTCTGTGCAATTAATTAATCATTCAAAATTCAGTTAAATGTTTCTGTTCTCTTGTCACTGTAAATAAAAAACTCTAACATTTTGTTTGGGGTATAACAGAGGTGTTTATTACCAATAAATGGACTACATGGTGTTAGACAAAGTGGACGGTCAAAGCAAAAAAAGGAAAGATGTATTGCAGTAGTAACTCGTTGGCCCACGCCTTCACAAGAGTCTCACACTGGTAGTTTTGTGAGAAGTCAAGCCACAACCCAGATTCAGTTGATGCTTCCCATCAGTGACACAAGGATCTCTTGTACATGGTTGCTATTCCACTGGAATAGCAAAGGTACTGCTCCCTTCAGATGTCGAAACACACTAGAAGGTATAATGAAATCTTAATTTCCTAAATTTCAATAAAGATGCCGCACCAACTAACGTTAATGTCGTTAGCACTAACGTTAACTAGGTACTGGTAGCTAACGTTTGCTAGCTAAAGAGACAAAAAGACAGAACACAATCAAATTGCAAAAATCACTAACTGAATGGATAAACAGAATTTAACGAGTGATTAAAATGTTATAGAAATGATTATGTTAATATACCGAGTTAATGATAAAACAAGTGACTTCGAGGTTAGTATGGCTACAATCAGGCTGACAATGCGATTGGGACAGGAAGCTATGTATCGGGTATGAAGCTGAGCTGAAGTGGGCTTTGCTTCGTTGTGCAAAAGGTCAATTGAGCACCGTGGCACCAACTCTCCTTCCATTCTATAATTTTAGTTATTGCAGAAAAAACAGTATTACATACAAGAAGTATACAAGACAATGATAACATATGCTAGGGGGTACAGATTACACAAAGACCTTGAGGCACACATTGTTTTAACAGCTTTCATATTAGAAGAATGTAGAATGGTCTTAATGTACTGTGTGAATTCCTTATAGAAAACAGATTTTATAATGTTTACTGAATTTACATTTATGAATGACATTTTTCCATTAGTACAATTAGATTTGAGGTAAAATAGTTTCTCTTTACCCTTTTTATAGTTATGGAAACTGAACAGCACATTCTCCCATAAACAAAAGTCATCAACTATTAACAAGTATAAAACTAGGAATATCTTTCCATAATGTATTTACATGTAGACAATGCCAAAATAAATGCAAAACTGTTTCTGAATGCTCAACACAAAAAGTACAATTAATGTTTTTAGTTTCTTAAATTCAAATGGTCTTTGTCACATGCACTGAATACAACAGGTGTAGACCTTGCAATGAAATGCTTACTTACAAGCCCTTAACCAACAATGTAGTTAAGAAAATACCCCAAAAACATAGAACAAATAATTAATGAGCAGCAGGAAATAACAATAGCAGGGCTATATACATGGGCTACCGGTGTCGAGGTAATATGTACATGTAGCTAGAGTTATTAAACTGACTATGCATAGATAAGAGTAGCAGCAGCTTTCCAGATTGGGGGGAGAGGCATTTGATTAGGTGTTTTAGAAGCTATTTAGGAGCCTCTTGGACCTAGACTTGGCGCTCCTGTACCGCTTGCCATGTGGTAGCAGAGAGAACAGTCTATGACTGGGCTGGAGTCCTTGACAATTTTTAGGGCCTTTCTCTGACACTGCCTAGTATAGGAGGCCCTGGATGGCAGGAAGCTTGGCCCCGGTGATGTACTGGGCCGTACGCACCACTCTCTGTAGTGCCTTGCGTTCAGAGGCCGAGCAGTTGCCATACCAGGCAATGATGCAACCTGTCAGGATGCTCTAGATGGTACAGCTGTAGATTGTTTTGAGGATCTGAGGACCCATGCCAAATCTTTTCAGTCTCCTGAAGGGGAATAGGTTTTGTTCCCTCTTCACCACTGTCTTGGTGTGCGTGGGCCATGTTAGTTTGTTGGTGATGTGGACGCCAAGGTACTTGAAGCTGTCAACCTGCTCCACGACAGCCCCGTCGATGAGAATGGGGTGTGCTCGGTCCTCCTTTTCCTGTAGTCCACAATCATATCCTTTGTCTTGATCAATTTGAGGGAGAGGAGGTTGTTCTTGCACCACACGGTAAGGTCTCTTGACCTCCCTATAGGCTGTCTCACTGTTGTCAGTGATCAGGCCTACCACTGTTGTCATCGGCAAATGTAATGATGGTGTTGGAGTTGTTCCTGTCCGTGCCGTCATGAGTGAACATGGAGTATAGGAGGGGTCCCTGTATTAAGGATCAGCATAGCGGATGTGTTGTTACTACCCTTACCACCTTGGGGTGGCCCGTCAGGAAGTCCAGGATCCAGTTGCAGAGGGAGGTGTTTAGTTACAGGGTCCTTAGCTTAGTGCCCACGAAGCTCATCACTATGGCGTTGAACGCTGAGCTGTAGTCAATTAATGGCATTCCAACATAGGTGTTCCTTTTGTCCAGGTGGGAAAGGGCAGTGTGGAGTGCAATAGAGATTGCATCATCTGTGGATCTGTTGGGGTGGTATGCATATTTGGGTGGGTCTAGGGTTTCTGGGATAATGGTGTTGTGAGCCATGACCAGCCTTTCAAAGCATTTCATGGCTACAGACATGAGTGCTATGGGTCGGTAGTCATTTAGTCACCAATCTAGCAATATTTTAGACTTAAATGCATAACCATTGATATTCCTTTGGTACATGTGTGTCAATTTACTTTCATGTTTGTTGTACACTCTCATGGCAATCAGATTGAAATACAGAATTCTGGTGTGCGGAATAAAGAAGGGTATTGTGTGGATGGGAGGTTCTGCCTGTCACTTGTTTTTCAACAGGTAGTGGACTCGGAAGAGGGAAACTGTCCATGTGTTGATGCCCTCTTTGTTCTGAGTGTTTGCAGTGCTAATGTGAGCTACACAGATTAGCTAAAAACACTATGTGCCCAGTATGATAGTTGTCTTGCTCTTTCTTAGCAGATAATGACAACTTGACAATAACAGTAGCTGATGTAATGAAAAGTTGGAGGATGGTTGGTAATGGATGACATTAGTGGGATGGCAGGTATCTTACTGGTTCGAGCGTTAGGTTACTTGATCGAATCCCTGAGCTGACATGGTAACGATCTGTCATTCTGCCCCTGAACAAGGCAGTTAACCCACTGTTCCTAGGCCTTCATTGAAAATAAGAATTTGTTCTTAACTGAGTTGCCCAGTTAAATAAAGGTAAAATAAATAAATTGGGTAGATCCATGTCTGGGTGTTAGGTAGAACCCCTAGGTCCTGGAGAACAGAAACAGAGCAAAGGGAACAGAGTAGGAGACAGACGTAAGCAAGCAAACACAGGTTAAATTATTATCAGGTATGTAAAAATACAGTTATTGAATTATTTTTAATTAAAATGTTAGATTAGACATTCAATAATGACCCAGTGGGTCAGAAGTTTACATACACTCAATTAGTATTTGAAAGCATTGCCTTTAAATTGTTTAACTTGGGTCAGATGTTTCGGCCTTCCACAAGCTTTCCACAATAAGTTGGGTGAATTTTGGCCCGTTCCTCCTGACAGAGCTGGTGTAACGGAGTCAGGTTTGTAGGTCTCCTTGCTTTCACACAATTTTTCAGTTCTGCCCACCCATTTTCTATGGGATTGAGGTCAGGGCTTTGATGGCCACTCCAATACCTTGACTTTGTTGTCCTTAAGCCATTTCGCACCAACTTTGCAAGTATGCTTGGGGTCATTGTCCTTTTTGAAGACCCATTTGCGACCAAGCTTTAACTTCCTGACTGATGTCTTGATGTTGCTTCAATATATCCACATAATTTTCCTCCCTCATGATGCCATTATTTTGTGAGGTGCACCAGTCCCTCCTGCAGCAAAGCAACCTCACAACATGATGCTGCCACCCCCGTGCTTCGAGGTTGGGATGGTGTTCTTTGGCTTGCAAGCCTCTCCCTTTTTCCTCCAAACATAACAATGGTCATTATGGCCAAACAGTTCGATTTTTGTTTCATCAGACCAGAGGACATTTCTCCAAAAGTACGATCTTTGTCACCATGTGCAGTTGCAAACTGTAGTCTGGCTTTTTAAACCAGTTGAAGCTAGGGGGGCGCTATTTCATTATTGGATAAAAAAACGTGCCCGTTTTAAGCGCAATATTTTGTCACGAAAAGATGCTCGACTATGCATATAATTGCCAGCTTTGGAAAGAAAACACTGACGTTTTCAAAGCTGCAAAGATATTATCTTTGGGTGCCCCAGAACTGATCTTACAGGCGGAACCAAGATGCAACTTCAACCAGGAAATGAGCAGGATTTTTGAGGCTCTGTTTCCCATTCGCTCCTTATATGGCTGTGAATATGCTGTGAACGAGCTTATGCGCTCTGCCGTTCCTCCAAGATGTCTGCAGCATTGTGACCTATTTGTAGGCATATCATTGGAAGATTGGCCATAAGAGACTACATTTGCCAGGGTCCCGTCCGGTGTCCTTTGTCCACGTTGGTGCGTAACTCTCAGCGGCAAAACTTTTACCATGCGATACAGACAGCGAGGTATCGTTCCTGGAAGTGTGCATCATTGAAGAGATATGTGAAAAACACCTTGAGGATTGGTTCTAAACAACGTCTGCCATGTTTGTCGATATTATGGAGTTAATTTGGAAAAAAGTTTGGCGTTTGGAAGACTGAATTTGTTTGTTTTTTGGTAGCCAAACGTGATGCCACCAAACGGACCGATTTTCTCCTGCACAAAAAATCTTTCAGGAAAAACTGAACATTGCTATCTGAGTCTCCTCATTTAAAACATCCAAAGTTCTTCAAAGGTAAAATATTTATTTTAATGTTTTTGCTGGTTTTTGTGAAAATGTTTCCTGCTGATGCTAATGCTAAATGCTACGCTAGTTATCAGTACTGTTACACCAAATGCTAGTTTGTGTAATAACATATTAACACATGTAATAAAGCATTCACTGACTATTGTCTGCCTGTGGCCTAACCATGCAATTGTAAGCTTGCACTCTGTTTTATAAACTCCCCTCTCCCTGTTCCACAGCAGATACTAACCGCACTGGCACCCCCGCATAGGTGGCTGGCTACGATAACACACCCACTGAAACTCTCTAAACACACACACACACCTAAACACACACACTGAAACTCTAACCACACACACCAGCACAGAGAACAAAGAACTCAGTTCTGCACCAATGAAGAAGTGACAGCGGGACCAGACCCCGCCCTGCTGTTCCACGCCAACCAGTCCGAAGCAAGAACAAAGACTATTCTACCTACGTCATTCTATGTACAAATTCTGACGCACACTTTGTTTTCGGGGCGCATTTTTCAGCTGTCTCTCTCTGAGTCAAGTGAACGAGCCCGTGCACGCCTGAACAATACTTTTCAATGTTAATAAACAGCCTTACTTATACTTTAATCCACCGGTTCCTGGTTCATGACCGAGTCCAGTTCTTCCAATCTTATCATCAACATTTGCTATGCTTGAGAAGCATAACTTTGAAAATCTGAGATGACAGTGTTGTTAACAAAAGGCTAAGCTTGAGAGTTAGCATATTAATTTCATTTAATTTGCGATTTTCATGAATAGTTAACGTTGCGTTATGGTAATGAGCTTGAGGCTATGATTACGCTACTGGATCCGGCATGGCTCAGCGCAAGAGGTTAAGGCAGTTTTGGAGCAGTTGCTTCTTCCTTGCTGAGCCGCCTTTCAGGTTATGTCGATATAGGACTCGTTTTACTGTGGATATAGATACCTTTGTACCTGTTTCCTCCAGCATCTTCACAAGGTCCTTTGCTGTTGTTCTGGGATTGATTTGCACTTTTCGCACACAAAGTACGTTCATCTCTAGGAGACAGAACGTGCCTCCTTCCTGAGCGGTATGACGGCTGTGTGGACCCGTGGTGTTTATACTTGCGTACTATTGTTTGTACAGATGAACGTGGTACCGTTAGGCGTTTGGAAATTGCTCCCAAGGATGAACCAGAATTGTGGATGTCTACAAATTTTTTTTCTGAAGTCTTGGCTGATTTCATTTGATTTTCCCATGATGTCAAGCAAAGAGGCACTGAGTTTGAAGGCCTTGAAATACATCCACAGGTACACCTCCAATTGACTCATTATGTCAATTAGCCTATCAGAAGCTTCTATAGCCATGTCATTTTCTGGAATTTTCCAAACTGTTTAAAGACACAGTCAACGTAGTGTATGTAAACTTCTGACCTACTGGAATTGTGGTACAGTGAAATAATCTGTCTGTAAACAATTGTTGGAAACATTACTTGTGTCATGCACAACGTAGATGTCCTAATCAACTTGCCGAAACTATAGTTTGTTAACAAGAAATTTGTGGTGTGGTTGAAAAACAAGTTTTAATGTCTCCAATCTTAAGTGTATGTAACCTACAGTTGAAGTCGGAAGTTATCATCTGAGATTTTTATATTCACCTTAACAGATGTTGACCCCAGCTAGAAGCGAAAGAGCACCAAGCTTTCCCAGGTCTCGCCTTCCTTTTGTCCTTCTAGTCCAATTCATTCACCTAGATATCGAAGCATTTGGGCCCCTTGATTCTTCTCAGGTGGCTCTCCTTCTCATGCCCCCCCGTCCATGTTCAGTCTCAACTTGATTGATAATAGAAATAAATGCAATTATTTTATATATAAGCAATGTATTTGTAATATCTCTTGGAAGACCAGAAAATAAATGAACAGCGGACAATCATTTTTACCTGGTCAAAACATCCTTCTCAGTCTGTGCCAGAAGGTGGTCTTCGAAGGTGTTCTGATCTGGTTAAACAACTTCCACCACATCAGGTGGAGTGACAGTGATCTCAAAGGCCGTTATCCAGAAACAGCAAAAGGAAAAACACTAAGTCAATCAAAGCGTATACTACAGTATATGCAATGTTATTGTATACAATTGCATTGTTTACATCAGTTAACTGCTGCGGCTCCCCTCCATATAGCAGGCGATAGAGTGAATTAGCTATTTCAAATCAAACTTGCGCCAAATACAACAAGTGTAGACCTTAATGTGAAATGCTTACTTACAAGCCTTTAAGCAACAGTGCAGTTCAAGAAGAGTTTAAGAAAATAGTTACCACAGTAACACAATAACATAACTATAATGAGGCTATATACAGGGGGTACCGGTACAGAGTCTGTGTGTGGGGCGTACAGGTTAGTTGAGGTCATTTGAACATGTAGCTAGGGGTGAAGTGACTATGCATAGATAATAAACAGCGAGTAGCAGCATTGTAAAAAACAAATGGGGGGGGTCAATGTAGCAGCAGCAGCGTATCTAGTCTCCTAATAATTGCATAACGGTGCAAGTTAGGCACGTCATCTTTTGTTTGCATGTTGTTTTTTATTGAACCTTTTAACTAGGCATGTCAGTTAGGAACAAATTCTTATTTAAATGACGGCCAAACCCTAACTATTTTTGTTGTTGGTCCTGTCAATGTTGAGTGATCCCACATGCCTCAGCACACACAGGTTACTTTCCTGCTTGCAAATGTGTGTTTAAAGTGGGGATGTTTTCATAGTATTTCTGATTTCTTAACTCACCACCACCAATTAATTTAATTTACATGTGGCTAAATGACTATCGCCCCGTAGTACTCACTTCCATCATCATGTAGTGCTTTGAGAGACTAGTCAAGGACCATATCACCTCCACCCTACCTGACATGCTAGACCCATCCCAATTTGCTTACCGCCCCAATAGGTCCACATACGACGCAATCACACTGCACACTGCCCTAACCCATCTGGACAAGAGGAATACCTATGTAAGAATGCTGTTCATTGACTACAGCTCAGCATTTAAAACCATAGGACCCTCCAAACTTGTCATTAAGCTTTAGACCCTGGGTCTCGAGCCCGCCCTGTGCAACTGGGTCATGGACTTCCTGACAGGCTGCCCCCCAGGTGGTGAGGGTAGGTAGCAACATCTCCACTCCGCTGATCCTCAACACTGGGGCCCCACAAGGGTGCGTTCTCAGCCCTCTCCTGTACTCCCTGTTCACCCATGGCCATGTACGCCTCCAACTCAATCAAGTTGGCAGACGACACTTCAGTGGTAGGCTTGATTACCAACAACGACGAGACTGCCTACAGGGAGGAGGTGAGGGCCCTCTGAGTGTTGTGTCAGGAAAATAACCTCACACTCAACGTCACTAAAACAAAGGAGATGATCGTGGACTTCAGGCTACAGCAGAGGGTGCAGCCCCCTATCCACATCGACGGGACAGTAGTGAAGGTGGAAAGTTTTAAGTTCCTCGGCGTACACATCACGGACAAACTGAAATGGTCCACCTACACAGACAGCGTGGTGAAGAAGACGCAGCAGCGCCTCTTCAACCTCAGGAGGCTGAAGAAATTCAGCTTGTCACCAAAAACACTCAAACTGCACAATCAAGAGCATCCTGTCAGGCTGTATCCACCGCCTGGTACGGCAACTGCTCTGCCCACAACCGTAAGGCTCTCCAGAGGGTAGTGAGGTCTGCACAACGCATCACCGGGGGCAAACTACCTGCCCTCCAGGACACCTACACCACCTGATGTCACAGGAAGGCCAAAAAGATCATCAAGGACAACAACCACCTGAGCCACTACCTGTTCACCCCGCTATAATCCAGAAGGCGAGGTCAGTACAGGTGCATCAAAGTGGGGACCGAGAGACTAAATACCAGCTTCTATCTCAAGGCCATCAGACTGTTAAACAGTCGTCACTAACATTGAGTGGCTGCTGCCAACATACTGACTCATCTCTAGCCACTTTAATAATGAAAAAAACGATGCTATTATCTGAGGATAGCACCTCCGTAAACAAGAGAGAACATATTTCAACCCTGCAGGCGCGACACACAACACAGAAATAAAAATCTAAATCATGTCTTACCTTTGACGAGCTTCTTCTGTTGACACTCCAATATGTCCCATAAACATCACAAATGGTCCTTTTGTTCGATTAATTCCGTCCATATATATCCAAAATGTCCATTTATTTGGCGCGTTTGATCCAGAAAAACACCGGTTCCAACTTGCACAACGCGACTACAAAATATCTCAAAAGTTACCTGTAAACTTTGCCAAAACATTTCAAACAACTTTTGTAATACAACTTTAGGTATTTAAATAATTGACTGGATGATCTGTGTTCAATACAGGAAGAAAACAAACTGACGCTAGCTTTCTGGTCATGCGCCTCAATCAAACAGTACACATGAAGTGACCCTTGTTTTGAACAGGGCTACTTCATTACACAAAGGAAAAACCTCAACCAATTTCTAAAGACTGGTGACATCCGGTGGAAGCGGTAGGAACTGCAAGCAAGTCCCTTATAAATCTGGATTCCCAATGAAAACATACATACATACATACATACATACATACATACATACATACATACATACATACATACATACATGCTACATAAGTTCTGTTATACTCGCAGATATGATTCAAACAGTTTTAGAAACCTCAGTGTTTTCTATCCAAATCTACTAATAATATGCATATCTTATCTTCTGGGGATGAGTAGCAGGCAGTTGAATTTGGGCATGCTTTAAATCCAAAATTCAAAATGCTGCCCCCTATCCAAGAGAAGTTAAACAATGCCACTTTATATAATGTTTACGTACCCTACATTACTCATTTCATATGTATATACTGTACTCTACCATCTACTGCATCTTGCCTATGCCGTTCGACCATCGCTCATTCATAATTGTAGTTTTTAGTTGTGAAAACGTTAGGTTAGATTCCTTGTTAGATATTACTGCATGGTCAGAACTAGAAGCACAAGCATTTCGCTACACTCGCATTAACATCTGCTAACCATTATCCCAAGGGCATAAGATGGGTGTGTCTTAAGTGTTTGGACCGCAAGCAACATGTGGCCAGAATAATATGCACCTCTACCTGTTTATAGCGTTTACAGATAAGGGCATCTGCTGAATGACTAAAGTGTAATGTAGCATCTTAGCTAAGCCTAACAGTAACCCTTTTCCTAACCCAAACCTCATTCTTTTAACCTGCCACATTAATTATCCTAACCTGTTGTATTAGTAGACTTCTTGCCATCCAGGACCTGTATACCAGGCGGTGTTGGAGGAAGGCCCAAAAAAATGGTCAAAGACTCCAGCCACCATAGTCATAGACTGTTCTCTCTGCTACCGCACGGCAAGCGGTACTGGGGAGCCACGTCTCCTGAACAGCTAATGAAATGGCTACCCGGACTATTTACATTGTCCCCCTTACCCACAATTTTACACTGCTGATACTCTGTTTATTATCCATGCATAGTCGTGTCACCTCTACCTACATGTACATTTTACCTCGACTAACAAGTGTAACTAAGCGTTTCACAGTAAGGTCTACACAGTATTCAGCGCGTGTGACAAATACAATGTGATTTAGTTCTCCTAACCTGCTATGTTAATTCTCCTAACCTGCTATGTAAAAAAAAAAACATAAATCCCAAAAAACCATCAGTATCACCACACCTACACTGATTACCAATTGCACACACTAACTGCTTATTGTCATTTGGTGGTGTTTCACTCTAGCAGTCTGACTCAGGTGCACATGATTTTAACTAATCAAGGAGAACATTTGAACCGGCGAAGTTGGTTCAATTTTTTTCTACTAATTGGTATTTTGATCAATTACATCAGGTCTTTTTTGTATCAGATATTTTTCAGAGCTGATCTGATTGGTCAAAAGACCAAGTGAACAAAAAAATCTGAATTGGGCCATCCTAGCAGCAGCATTTGGGAGTCCACCAAGGTGACTTTATTTTCAGTTGTTTTTTGAGGTAGAGTAATGGGCCTCACTTACACCCAATCTGACTAAATAATGCCATAGAGAAAGAGATAGGTGAAGGGGAGTTATCTTGGTTCATTGGAAATGGTAGATATTAATATTGTGTGGTAGCCAGGCTCCGCAAGGGTAGATTCTTCAAATGGAAAAGGTTTATGGGAAGAAGATTAAAAGCCATGTCCCTGGTGCTTATGCTAGATTGAGGGGAGTCATCACTGGGGTCTCGATATCTATGTTCACAGATGATGTTGAAGATAATGTGAAGGAAGGCAGAGTGATTGAGCCAGAAGGTTGATCAGTAGGAAAGAGGGTAAAAGGTTATCAGTGATGATGCTGAGGTTTGAGAAAGTCTTGTTGGGAAAAGATAGTGTTCCTTAATTTCAAAATGAGAGAATTTGTCTCATGCACTGCTGTGTTTTAAATGCCATAGAATGGGACATGTAGCTGTTCAATGTAAAGGAAAGGAAAGAAAAGATGTGCCCCTCCACACTTGGCAGATGATTATGGTGAATGTGGAAGCAATGTGAAGGTCAAGTGCAGTAACTGTGGGAGAGAACACTAACATTTGGTGAATGTCAGGTACAGAGAGGCTCAGAGAAAGGATCAGTCAAGATGTATCATTTGCAGAGGCCGTAGAACAGATTGTTAGAACTACAGTGTGGCCCATTGGCGCTTAAATGGATGCACCTGTAGTAAGTGGACCTACTTTCAGACTTATGGATCTGACATGGATGTATCTGTAGTAAGTGGACCTACTTTCAGACTGATGGATCTGACATGGATGTACCTGTAGTAAGTGGACCTACTTTCAGACTGATGGATCTGACATGGATGTACCTGTAGTAAGTGGACCTACTTTCAGACTGATGGATCTGACATGGATGTACCTGTAGTAAGTGGACCTACTTTCAGACTGATGGATCTGACATGGATGTACCTGCAGTAAGTGGACCTACTTTCAGACTGATGGATCTCAGACTGATGGATCTGGACATGGATGTACCTGTAGTGGTAAGTGGACCTACTTTCAGACTGATGGATCTGACATGGATGTACCTGTAGTAAGTGGACCTACTTTCAGACTGATGGATCTGACATGGATGTATCTGTAGTAAGTGGACCTACTTTCAGACTGATGGATCTGACATGGATGTATCTGTAGTAAGTGGACCTACTTTTGGGGCTGGTGCTTCTGATGATCCTGGCAGGGTTTTGAGGCCTGTTCAGAAATCTTATGCTCATGAATGTGTGGTGTCAAAGGCCACTTTGATAATGATTTTTTTTTTTTTTTTAAATTGATTTTATTGGTAAGACTATAAATACGACTCTGGTTGTGCAAATCAGAAATGCCAGGTTGAAGGTTGTTGAGATGTCAAAAGAGATATTGGGGTAACAGATGTTCAGCATATCAACCACAATTTCAACAGTAACAAGGGTGGAGTGTTTCAGCATGATATAGATCAAGTTTAATGGGGTTGGGAAGAGTTTTGGGGGGATGGTGTGGTAGAAGTTGAGGATTTATTTGGTTTAGAGTTTTTTTTTTTTTCATTGTAGTTCAGAATTGGGCATATGATCATTGATCGTACATTCCAAAACAGTAGGTGGCAGCATGCACTTTAAATGTTGGTTTGTGGACCGCTATGAGATCATAGAGGTGGAGTAATCTCACAGAACAATGACATATTTCACCGGAGGTATAAATGTGGATTATCGGAGGTATAAATGCTTTTATGGATTATCTGCGTATGGGTGGTGGATTGAACCCACTACCCTTTCCATGCTCTACCACTACCAAATATGAGAGAAGGTGGAACGAGATTGATTTTGGCTGACATTCTGCACAATTTCTCATCCATGAAATATTTGATCTCAATACAATTTTTCTGTTCTCAAAAGTAGAATATGTTATGAACAGAGTGGACAAAGTTTTGTAGCATTTACCCTTTTGTAAAAGTTGTTAAATTGAGTTGTTTAGGAGTGCAAAGGCGTATTGAGTTATTGCACATGTGCGTTTCAGAGCAGTCTTTCCCTAACGGAAATAAGCAGATAGGATCTCGCTAGCTCGTGCTTGGCTCTGCCCACCCCCTTTCTTGTTCTGCCTACTGACTCATTTGTTCCCATTTTAAATGACAGGCTGTGGTTTATCTTGGTTTAGTTGTAGTACATCTTTGGTAATCTTTTTCCCTTTTTGTATCAGTATAATGGGTTGATTATTGTAGTCCAGTTTGGGGCGGAATGCAACATATTGGATGCCAATGCTGTTAAACTCCGAAGCTTTCCATAAATGTATTTGTCCAGTAGATTAGTTACAGCTCTGACTCACTGTAGGCAAGCACGGAGTTATAGACTACTCTGGACTTGATCATAATAAACATTTTGAAACTGAATGTGATCTTACAAGAAGTGTTCTTATTTTGATTTGTCTGCTTTTTTGTAATTTATTATAGCTTACCACTGAACAACGCCTAAAACGGGAAGGTAAAATGTCCATATTTGATTTATTCTGTTATAATGCTGTATGCCATGATTTACCGTTGTACCAGCGGTGTCCTTCTGATATAGCCTAAGTGAGAATGCTGGCAGATCTTTTGTCACTAACAACAACATTAACTGAATCTTTATCACACTTTTAGCTATTTGAATCCAAGAAAATGGTGTCTGGTGAGTATATTTCATTGTTTGATGTAAGTGTTGGCAATGAAACTGCTTTGTCTAAGAAAAATATTGCATTAGTTAACCATAATGATGATGACCCATGTATGTTTGTTCCTCTATTTAGTATCTGTGATTGCCATGGCAGTTGGAACTGGTAAAGTATCCTTCAATCAATTCTTCTAAGAATGAACAGTTGCAGATACGGCTGTAAAAACAGCTAGCTGGAGCCATCTGTGCGATTGGCTGTACATGCCCTCACCCATTAGTGACTTAATGCTACTTTGGTCTGACACCACCACATAATGCTGACTCTACTTTGGTCTGACCCCACTACAGGCGGTCCGGCAAGAACCAGGCAGATATGTTCATATCCAGAGTATTAACACACACACACACACTCTTCAGTTATTTAGGAATAGACTTGTTCTAAAATGAAAGAAACATGTATAGATATGACAGTATTAATATGTATTTCTACGTAGATATAAACTCAGCAAAAAAATAAATGTCCCCTTTTCAGGACCCTGTCTTTCATAGGTAATTTGTAAAAATCCAAATAACTTCACAGATCTTCATTGTAAAGGGTAACAACACATGCTTGTTCAAAGAACCATAACAATTAATGAACATGCACCTGTGGAACGGTCGTTAAGACACTTAATTGCCTACCGTCTGTAAGCTGTTAAGGTCACAGTTATGAAAACTTAGGACACTAAAGAGGTCTTTCTACTGACTGGAAAAACACCAAAAGAAAGATGCCCAGGGTCCCTGCTTATCTCTGTGAACGTGCCTTGTGCATGCTGCAAGGAGGCATGAGGACTGCAGATGTGGCCAGGGCAATAAATTGCAATGTCTGTACTGTGAGACGCCTAAGATGGCTCTACAGGGAGACAGGACGGACATCTGATCATCCTCGCAGTGGCAGACCACGTGCAACTGCACAGGATCGGTACAGGATGGCAACAACACTACCTGAGTTACACCAGGAACACACAATCACTCCATCAGTGCTCAAACTGTCCGCAATAGGCTAAGAGAGGCTGGACTGAGGGCTTGTAGGCCTGTTGTAAGGCAGGTCCTCACCGGCAACAACGTCGCTGGACCAGACAGGACTGGCAAAAATTGCTCTTCACTGACATCACGGTTTTGTCTCACCGGCGGGATGGTTGGATTCACGTTTATGGTCGAAGGAATGAGCATTACATGGAACCCAAACCGGCTGCGTGCGTGCCATACATTTATTTTGTCCCCCCACACCAAACATGATCATGACACGCAGGTTAGAATATCAAAACAAACTGAACCAATTACAGTAATTTGCGGACATGTTGAAAAACATGAAACCTTTATGGCAATTTAGCTAGCTGGCACTTGCTAGCTAATTTGTCCTGGGATATAAACATTGAGTTGTTATTTTACTTGAAATGCACAAGGTCCTCTACTCCGACAATTAATCCACACAAACGGTCAACTGAATCGTTTCTAGTCATCTCTCCTAGGCTTTTTCTTCTCTTGACTTTATATTGCGATTGGCAACTTTCATAAATTAGGTGCATTACCGCCACCAACCTTGTTTGTATTTCAGTCACCCACGTGGTTATAACCAATGAGGAGATGAGAGAGGCAGGACTTGCTGTGTGATCTGCGTCAGAAATAGAACTGACTTCTATTTTAGCCCTTGGCAATGTAGACGCTTGTTGGCGCCCGCGCAGTGCAATAATTGAATAATATAGATTTCTAAATTTATTTTGCAACGCATGTGACGCGAGCGGTGTAGTCAGCCTGTTTCACTGAGTGAGATCGATTTGGAGGTGGAGAGTCCGTCATGGTCTGGGGCGGTGTGTCACAGCATCATCGGACTGAGCTTGTTGTCATTGCAGGCAATCTCAACGCTGTGTGTTACAGGGAAGACATCCTCCTCCCTCATGTGGTACTCTTCCTGCAGGCTCATCCTGACATGACCCTCCAGCATGACAATGCCACCATGCACAGAATGAGCAGTATGGCTGATCTCCTGCAAGACAGGAATGTCAGATTTCTGCCATGGCCATCGAAGAGCCCAAATCTCAATCCCATTGAGGACGTCTGGGACCTGTTGGATCGGAGGGTGAGGGCTAGGGCCATTCTCCTTCAGATATGTCTGGGAACTTGCAGGTACTTTGGTGGAAGAGTGGGGTAACATCTCACAGCAAGAACTGGCAAGTATGGTGCAATCCATGAGGAGGAGATGCCCTGCAGCACTTAATGCAGCTGGTGGCCACACCAGATACTGACTGTTACTTTTGGTTTTGACCCACCTTTTGTTCAGGGACACATTCCGTTTGTTAGTCACTTCTGTGAAACTTACTCAGTTTGTCTCAGTTGTTGACTCATGTTCATACAAATATTTACACATGTTAAGTTTGCTGAAAATAAACGCAGGTGACCGAGAGGACGTTTCTTTTTTTTTGCTGAGTTTATATACATCTCATCTCTCTCTCAGAACAAAGGATATTCACATAGCAGCATATACAAATCAACAAACATATGAACTTTTCTCTAGATAGCGAGAGAGAGAAACTTACTCTGGCAGGCTAGATTTATGCCCCTTTCTCTGGTCTGGTGAAGACCTGATCTGTCTGGTGCAGCAGAGTCAAGTCTTATTCCTCAGAGGACCGTCTGAGTCTTCTAGTAGGTTCTAGAACTTCCCATGGTTTAACTAACAGTAGTGTGAACTATGAAAGCGCAGCGGTTGTGTGGACTATATAAATACTCCATTGTCAAAACAAATGTTTGTTAAAATTTAAACAACCGTGTGGAAAGACCCGTCTGCATTCTGCACTGTAATTTTGCCCTCTTGCACATGACAGTAGTGCCATATCTCCTTATGGGAGGTGTGACCCAGAACTCCTGTGTTTTGGTCTGCAAGTTAAAAGGTTTGTTTGGACCTGACAGGTACGGCGGCAGTGCTCATTGCCCCTGTTGCTTTGGGAGCGATGGGATTCGGTGCTGCTGGGGTTGCAGCTGGATCAACCGCAGCAGGCATGATGTCTTCTGCAGCCGTGGCCAATGGAGGTGGGGTAGCAGCAGGGAGTCTTATTGCTGCTCTACAGTCAGCAGGTAAAGACTATACAGTTTATTTTTCAATGTAAATAGTTGGAAACTGAATTTATCAGGACTGTCTTGTGGTCATGATTTTAACTAGTGGTTTGGACTTAAATTGGACTTATCTCGTTGTTCCTCTAGGAGCTGCAGGACTCACCGGTGCGGCCACAGCTGTTGTGGGAAGTGTCGGCGCGGCAGCCGGTGGAGCGGTGGGGTGGGTGACCTCTAAGTTCAGGGGGTGACCTCAATATTCAGCCGTATTGACGCTGGGGTCTCATCCTCGCTATGATTACATTGATAATAAAATTGATTATACTTCAAATGTGTCTTTGTCCCATACTGTATGTGCTGAGCTTTAGGATAGAGAAGTTGACTATAGCATAGTGTTGAAGCTACTGAATGTTTCCATTGATTTCTGACTGATAAAGAGGATGTGTTGATTCGTGAATGTGAAAGATCAGTGAGTATTGCAATGCTTTGCTGAAGTAAATATATTTTACATTTGTCGAAGGAGGTTGTAGTTATTGGTCAATTCAATTTCTGTATGAAATTACATTTGTGATTGTAGATTTATAAGCTAAAAAATAATGGTAGGCCAACTAATGTGGATGGGGGCCCATTCCTAAGTGGTGCAGTGGTCTAAGGCACTGCATCTCAGTGCAAGAGGTGCCACTACAGTCCCTGGTTTGAATCCAGGCTGTATCACATTTGGCCATGATTGGGAGTTCCATAGTGCGGAGCACAATTGGCCCAGCGTTGGCTGGGGTAGGCTGTCATTATAAATAAGAATTTGTTCTTAACTGACTTGCCTCGTTAAATAAATAAATCACTTCATTGTCTTGATTTGACATTTCTTTGAGATCACTGATTTGGGCATTTACATGTAAAATATCATATTCACTTCCAGTCTTTTTAATAGAAAATGCATGATCTTTGACAGTGGCTAGGTAAACCAACCCAAAGTGTGGAATGTACTATTTCTGCAAACAGGCCTGCATTTTGTGCATTGTGTGGACTACCCTTTTAAGTAAGCGGGAACCCAGTGGACAAAATCTGGTTGAAAAGATGTCAATATGATTTATTTTTGTGATATCTTATTCTGGTCACAAACTGATAAATTCCCTTTAAAATGTTGGACTTTCTAAGGACCAGAATATTACATTTTTCTGACCGTATGACCAGTTGGTCATAATTGTGACCTCTATCTGACCACTATATTATGTAATCTCATGTTCTAAATGAGATGCCCAACCTGGTCATTTGGAAATGTTTAATTTTCATTACAAGGGTGACCTAAAGTCCCTGAGATCCTTTCACCAATTTGTGAGTTCCTTTACAATGCACCTGCGGCTGTTCCAGATGACTGTATGATCATGCTCACTATAGCCGATGTAAGACCTTTAAACAGGTTAACAATCACAAGGCCACAGACGGATTACCAGGATGCGTACTCGGAGCATGCACTGACCAGCTGGCAAGTGTCTTCACTGAGATTTTCAACCTCTACCTGTCCCAGTCTGTAATACCTACATGTTTTGAGTAAACCACCATAGTCGCTGTGCCCAAGAATGCCAAGGTAATCTGTTTAAATGACTACCGCCCCGTAGTATTCATCTGTAGCCATTAAATGTTTTGAAAGGGTGGTCATGGCTCACATCAACACCATTGTCCCAAAGACCCTGGACCCACTCGAATTCGCATACTGCCGCCACAGATGACATAATCACTGTCCTTTCCCAACTGGACAAAAGGAACACCTACGTGAGAATACTGTTCATTGACTACTCAAATTTGCTTTGTTAAAATCCCCAGCTTCAATAAATGTGTCTGAGACAAAAATAGAGCTTTTTTTCTAAACTCCACTCACTGTGTTTGGAGGAAGAAGGAGAATGAGTACAACCCCAAGAACACCATCCAAACCGTGAAGCATGGAGGTGGAAACATCATTCTTTGGGGATGCTTTTCTGCAAAGGGGACAGGACGACTGCACCGTATTGAGGGGAGGATGGATGGGGCCATGTATCGTGAGATCTTGGCCAACAACCTCCTTCCCTCAGTAAGAGCATTGAATATGGGTCGTGGCTGGGTCTTCCAGCATGACGATGACCCGAAACACACAGCCAGGGCAACTGAGTGGCTCCGTAAGAAGCATCTCGAGGTCCTGGAGTGGCCTAGCCAGTCTCCAGACCTGAACCCAATAGAAAATCTTTGGAGGGAGCTGAAAGTCCGTATTGCCTGTGTATGGAGGAGTGGGCCAAAATCCCTGCTGCAGTGTGTGCAAACCTGGTCAAGAACTACAGGAAACGTATTATCTCTGTAATTGCAGAAATAAGTTCTGCTTTCCTGATGTATCAAATACTTATGTCATGCAATAAAATGCTAATTAATTACTTAAAAATCATACAATGTGATTTTCTGGATTTTTGTTTTAGATTCCATCTCTCACAGTTGAAGTGTACCTATGATAAAAATTACAGACCTCTAAGTAGTAAGTAGTAGTAAGTAGTAAGTAGTAAAACCTGCAAAATCTGCAGTGTATCAAATACTTGTTCTCCCCACTGTATGTCTCCTGTCTGAACCGTTGAATTGCGACTCCACTTTGTCTCTACACTGATGTTTTGCCTGTCTGATTGCCTTGCGAAGGGAATAACTGCACTGTATGTATTCTGCTATATTCCCAGTCACTTGCCATGGTTAAAAGCAGTGGTTCGCACTTTCAGTTTTGCGTGAATGCTGCCATCTGTCCACAGTTTCTGGTTAGGGTAGGTTTTAATATTTACAGTGGGTACAACATTACATTTACATTTAAGTCATTTAGCAGACGCTCTTATCCAGAGCGACTTACAAATTGGTGCATTCACCTTATGACATCCAGTGGAACAGCCACTTTACAATAGTGCATCTAAATATTTTAAGGGGGGGAGGGGAGGGGTGGGTGAGAAGGATTACTTTATCCTATCCTAAGTATTCCTGAAAGAGGTGGGGTTTCAGGTGTCTCCGGAAGATGGTGATTGACTCAGCTGTCCTGGCGTCGTGAGGGAGTTTGTTCCACCATTGGGGAGCCAGAGCAGCGAACAGTTTTGACTGGGCTGAGCGGGAACTGTACTTCCTCAGTGGTAGGGAGGCGAGCAGGCCAGAGGTGGATGAACGCAGTGCCCTTATTTGGGTGTAGGGCCTGATCAGAGCCTGGAGGTACTGAGGTGCTGTTCCCCTCACAGCTCCGTAGGCAAGCACCATGGTCTTGTAGCGGATGCGAGCTTCAACTGGAAGCCAGTGGAGAGAGCGGAGGAGCGGGGTGACGTGAGAGAACTTGGGAAGGTTGAACACTAGACAGGCTGCGGCGTTCTGGATGAGTTGTAGGGGTTTAATGGCACAGGCAGGGAGCCCAGCCAACAGCGAGTTGCAGTAATCCAGACGGGAGATGACAAGTGCCTGGATTAGGACCTGCGCCGCTTCCTGTGTGAGGCAGGGTCGTACTCTGCGGATGTTGTAGAGCATGAACCTACAGGAACGGGCCACCGCCTTGATGTTAGTTGAGAACGACAGGGTGTTGTCCAGGATCACGCCAAGGTTCTTAGCGCTCTGGGAGGAGGACACAATGGAGTTGTCAACCGTGATGGCGAGATCATGGAACGGGCAGTCCTTCCCCGGGAGGAAGAGCAGCTCCGTCTTGCCGAAGTTCAGCTTGAGGTGGTGATCCGTCATCCACACTGATATGTCTGCCAGACATGCAGAAATGCGATTCGCCACCTGGTCATCAGAAGGGGGAAAGGAGAAGATTAATTGTATGTCGTCTGCATAGCAATGATAGGAGAGACCATGTGAGGTTATGACAGAGCCAAGTGACTTGGTGTATAGCGAGAATAGGAGAGGGCCTAGAACAGAGCCCTGGGGGACACCAGTGGTGAGAGCGCGTGGTGAGGAGACAGATTCTCGCCACGCCACCTGGTAGGAGCGACCTGTCAGGTAGGACGCAATCCAAGCGTGGGCCGCGCCGGAGATGCCCAACTCGGAGAGGGTGGAGAGGAGGATCTGATGGTTCACAGTATCGAAGGCAGCCGATAGGTCTAGAAGGATGAGAGCAGAGGAGAGAGAGTTAGCTTTAGCGGTGCGGAGCGCCTCCGTGATACAGAGAAGAGCAGTCTCAGTTGAATGACTAGTCTTGAAACCTGACTGATTTGGTTCAAGAGTTTTGGAGAGAAAAGAAAGAAGGGATACTGGTCTGTAGTTGTTAACATCGGAGGGATCGAGTGTAGGTTTTTTCAGAAGGGGTGCAACTCTCGCTCTCTTGAAGACGGAAGGGACGTAGCCAGCGGTCAGGGATAAGTTGATGAGTGAGGTGAGGTAAGGGAGAAGGTCTCCGGAAATGGTCTGGAGAAGAGAGGAGGGGATAGGGTCGAGCGGGCAGGTTGTTGGGCGGCCGGCCGTCACAAGACGCGAGATTTCATCTGGAGAGAGAGGGGAGAAAGAGGTCAGAGCACAGGGTAGGGCAGTGTGAGCAGAACCAGCGGTGTCGTTTGACTTAGCAAACGAGGATCGGATGTCGTCAACCTTCTTTTCAAAATGGTTGACGAAGTCATCTGCAGAGAGGGAGGAGGGGGGAGGATTCAGGAGGGAGGAGAAGGTGGCAAAGAGCTTCCTAGGGTTAGAGGCAGATGCTTGGAATTTAGAGTGGTAGAAAGTGGCTTTAGCAGCAGAGACAGAGGAGGAAAATGTAGAGAGGAGGGAGTGAAACGATGCCAGGTCCGCAGGGAGGCGAGTTTTCCTCCATTTCCGCTCGGCTGCCCGGAGCCCTGTTCTGTGAGCTCGCAATGAGTCGTCAAGCCACGGAGCGGGAGGGGAGGACCGAGCCGGCCTGGAAGATAGGGGACATAGAGAGTCAAAGGATGCAGAAAAGGAGGAGAGGAGGGTTGAGGAGGCAGAATCAGGAGATAGGTTGGAGAAGGTTTGAGCAGAGGGAAGAGATGATAGGATGGAAGAGGAGAGAGTAGCGGGGGAGAGAGAGCGAAGGTTGGGACGGCGCGATACCATCCGAGTAGGGGCAGTGTGGGAAGTGTTGGATGAGAGCGAGAGGGAAAAGGATACAAAGTAGTGGTCGGAGACTTGGAGGGGAGTTGCAATGAGGTTAGTGGAAGAACAGCATCTAGTAAAGATGAGGTCGAGCGTATTGCCTGCCTTGTGAGTAGGGGGGAAGGTGAGAGGGTGAGGTCAAAAGAGGAGAGGAGTGGAAAGAAGGAGGCAGAGAGGAATGAGTCAAAGGTAGACGTGGGGAGGTTAAAGTCGCCCAGAACTGTGAGAGGTGAGCCGTCCTCAGGAAAGGAGCTTATCAAGGCATCAAGCTCATTGATGAACTCTCCGAGGGGACCTGGAGGGCGATAAATGATAAGGATGTTAAGCTTGAAAGGGCTGGTAACTGTGACAGCATGAAATTCAAAGGAGGCGATAGACAGATGGGTAAGGGGAGAAAGAGAGAATGACCACTTGGGAGAGATAAGGATCCCGATGCCATCACCCCGCTGACCAGAAGCTCTCGGGGTGTGCGAGAACACGTGGGCGGACGAAGAGAGAGCAGTAGGAGTAGCAGTGTTATCTGTGGTGATCCATGTTTCTGTCAGTGCCAAGAAGTCGAGGGACTGGAGGGAGGCATAGGCTGAGATGAACTCTGCCTTGTTGGCTGCAGATCGGCAGTTCCAGAGGCTACCGGAGACCTGGAACTCCACATGGGTCGTGCGCGCTGGGACCACCAGATTAGGGTGGCAGCGGCCACGCGGTGTGGAGCGTTTGTATGGTCTGTGCAGAGAGGAGAGAACAGGGATAGACAGACACATAGTTGACAGGCTACAGAAGAGGCTACGCTAATGCAAGGAGATTGGAATGACAAGTGGACTACACGTCTCGAATGTTCAGAAAGTTAAGCTTACGTAGCAAGAATCTTATTGACTAAAATGATTAAAATGATACAGTACTGCTGAAGTAGGCTAGCTGGCAGTGGCTGCGTTGTTGACTTTGTAGGCTAGCTGGCAGTGGCTGCGTTGTTGACACTACACTAATCAAGTCGTTCCGTTGAGTGTAATAGTTTCTACAGTGCTGCTATTCGGGGGCTAGCTGGCTAGCTAGCAGTGTTGATTACGTTACGTTGCGTTAAAAGAACGACAATAGCTGGCTAGCTAACCTAGAAAATCGCTCTAGACTACACAATTATCTTTGATACACAGACGGCTATGTAGCTAGCTATGTAGCTAGCTACGATCAAACAAATCAAACCGTTGTGCTGTAAAGAAATGAAATGAAAAATGTGATACTACCTGTGGAGCGAAGCGGAATGCGACCGGGTTGTTGAGTGCGGAAGTTCTATTCAGTAGACGTTGGCTAGCTGTTGGCTAGCTAGCAGTGTCTCCTACGTTAAGGACGACAAATAGCTGGCTAGCTAACCTCGGTAAATTAAGATAATCACTCTAAGACTACACGCTCTAAACTACACAATTATCTTGGATACGAAGACAGCAAAGACAACTATGTAGCTAGCTAACACTACACTAATCAAGTCGTTCAGTTGAGTGTAATAGTTTCTACAGTGCTGCTATTCGGTAGACGGTGGACGTTTGCTAGCTGGCTAGCTGCTGGGCAGATAGCAGTGTAGACTACGTTAGGACGACGAAATACGAAGTTGCAATAGAAGTGCTGACTGTTTCACTTTGTTGTCCTCTTTCTTTTCCTTTTTCTTCTGTCCTTCTTTTGTCCTTATTTTGTCTTCCTTTCTTCTGTTAACTAGATATTTTTTGTTGTTATTCATTGTAAGCTAGCTAGCTTCTACTTCAACATCTCCTATACACTTCCTGATAAACTCAGTCACCGTATCAGCGTATATGTCGATGTTATTTATGGAAGCTAATCGGAACATATCCTAGTCCGCGTGATCAAAACAATCTTGAAGCATGTATTCCTATTGGTCAGACCAGCATTGAATAATCCTTAGCATGGGTACTTCCTATTTGAGTTTCTGCCTATAGGAAGGGAGGAGCAAAATGTAGTTGTGGTCAGATTAGTCAAAAGGAGGGCGGGGGAGGGCCCTGTAAGTTTCCCGGAAGTTGAAGTGACAGTGTTCGAGTGTTTTAGCAACGCAAGTACTACAGTCAATGTGTTAATAGAACTTTGGCAGCCTTTTTCTTAAATTTGCTTTGTTAAAATCCCCAGCTTCAATAAATGCGGACTCAGGAAATGTGGTGTCGTGTCTTTGGCATCATTAAGAGTGAAGACTGTTATTTTTTCAAAGAAAATTCTCGATTAAACTAATCATGTAAATGTGATTAACTAGGAAGTCGGGGCACCATGGAAAATCTTCAGATTACAAATTTTGAATTTTCCGAATACAACTCTTCAGATACTTTATTATCTGATCAATTAGTCTTCTATTAATGAATTATTCTTTACCTCACGTCAGTCTCATTCCAAACGTCGTAAATTGTTGGTTATCTACACACGAACCCATCCTTTAATATAAATCATCCAACACCAATTGGCTTAATCATTTATTTACTAACTAACTAAATAATCACAGATGTGCATAAACAAACCAACAGTCAATATTGGTTACTAACAAACGATAGGGAAGAATCCCTAGTGGGCTAAGTCGATATGACGGCTTGGTGGATGAATGGAAGTGGGTGTGGACTGAGAATGAAGCGGGAAAGACAAAAGGGATCACAACACACAGTTGTTAAATATATTCATTGAAATTCGAATCCTTTGCACATGAACGCTCACTCATTCAGGAATAATTGCAATCAATATACATTTACGCCCATGTGTCGTTGTGATCTTTCTGTTGGAATCAGGTCCGTCTGCTGAAGAGTTCATCCGAGTCTCTCTCTTTCTGTTTCCCTGAAGTCTTTTGTGGTTAGAATGGATACTTCAGAGTACCATTCAGAAATGTTCTCATAGAATAGATGTTTCGGCGGGTGTCGATTATTCTCATCCCAGGTTTACATCATTTCTAGCTGCAGACTAGTAATTAGTATCTAAGATTTGCTCTTATTCTGTAGGGATCGATAGTCTCAGAGTTTAACCATTAACCATTTCTAGTTTTGGTAGTCAAACCTGTGCCACCTCAGCTTAAACCAAGGTATGAGTGGTGTAAACTATTCGCAATCACAGCTCACGCTGTGGGTTTGCTCAGTCTAAAGAAAATTTTCTTAGAAGGAGCTTTTATTCGTAACAGTAAAAAGGACGCCTGATCATGTTTGCGCTCACAGGGGCAGACCAATGACTTAGTTAAACTTTAAAGGGAATACAATTCTCTCACATTAAAGGTTTAACATCAGATTACATCATTTCAAAAAATAGTTTAATCTTTACTCATTCATTTTATACAAGAATTAGATGCAAACACCATATGTACACATTCAGATATATAGTTATGTATGTTTCCTGCCCTTTGTGAGGTCACCAAATGAAACACACTCTTCATACCAGTCCCTTAAGTGTCCACAGACATTTCTCACATTCTCACAAGTGGACATATAGTTTCGTTTTCCCATTTTGGAGATTTAGGAGTTCTGCCACGTGAACTCCTTTGTTCACTCTGTGGTCTCTCTTTCTGCATGGCCAGGGGGAGTCTCCGACAGGAATTTACAACCTGAGATAACAGAACCTGGGTTTAGGAGAGTGTGAGAGAAAGGGGAAGCAACGATCTATACCCAGAAAGGGCCACGTCTTGACAGTAGTTTCCAGTTTGCATAAAGTCCAGTGAAGTTCTTTGAGGGCCGCCATGGTATCTGCTTGAAGGAGGATATACACGGCCATGACTATAACTGAAGAAAATTATCTTGGGAGATAATACGGTCGGCATTTGATTGTGAGGTATTCTAGGTCAGGTGAACAAAAAGGACTTGTGTTCCTGTATGTCATCACAATTACATAATTAATCATGAAGCATACACCCCTGCCCTTCTTCTTCCTGGAGAGATACTTATTCCTGTCTACTCGATGAACTGAGAGCCCAGCTGACTGGACCGACTCAGACAATATATCCCAGGAGAGCCATGTTTCCGTGAAACAGAGTATGTTTCAATCCCTGATGTTGCTCTGGAAAGAAACCCTCACCCTGAGCTCACCAACTTTATTATCCAGGTACTGGACATTAGCGAGTAATATATTCGGAAGCGGTGGGTGGTGTGTGTGCCTCCTAAGTCGGACTATAAGACCACTCCGAGTACCTTTCCATCGCCGGCTTTGTTTTGGGTCGGCCTCTTTAATCAGTTCAATTCAAGTCCCATTGCTGGTCATAATGCTAGTAGTGGTGGTGAGTTACCGCCGCTCTGATATCCAATAGTTCTTCCCGGCTGTATCTAATAACACAAAACATTTTCTGGGCTAATAATGTAATAAATAATAAATAAATAAAATGCTGCAAAGTTTCCTAAGAGCTAGAAGCAAGGCCCTGTCTGTGCAGTTTTAGACATTTTTGCACCATTTTTGACATTTCTTAGAATATTTTTGTTGTTGTTGACAATATGTAGAAATTGAGCCGACATTCCCTGGTTGCTAAACTTCTTCTAAAAGTTTGCCTAATTTCAGTTTGGTACAAAACAAGCAGTCATTGTGTAGAGAATTATTGTACAATCTAAACCGCTGTGAAATATATTTTCCAAAACCAAAATTATTGTATTTTCTTTCAGCTGTTTGAAGCTGGTGTACAAAACCGAAAGTAAAAGATGCAGAAACTATAACTTAAGAACGGGAAGCAAAAAAATAGCACACATAGAACAGATCTACCACTTCTTAGACTTGCTTTCAATGAGTATTTACAGATCTATAACTTACATTTCTATGTAAATTTGGTCAGTCGCCCACAAAGTTGCATATTGCAGCTTTAAGTACATTTTGGGAGGAACTAGTACTTTTCTAGTTACTCTCTGTGGGCTGTACTTGTGCTCTTACTCTAGTCATTTCTGAAGGAAGTAACTTGTTTTTTACTCGGTTACATTTTACAAAATCAATTCAGTTACATAGATTTATATTATCATATCATCGCTGTCAGATGACAACCTTGTCACTCCAAATGTTGTGATTTATATATTTTTACTATTGATTCTCCTTTAAGTCTGCAAGAAACTTTCATGACCAATTGACCAATTAAATGTATTCAAATGAGCTTGTCATCAAAACTCTAAAGTCCTTTGGCTCTCAAAGTTGTCCATCAAACCCTGAATCTTTGGGCTCCCAAGTGGTGCAGCGCACTAAGGCACTGTGATAGAGGTGTCACTACACACACCCTGATTCAATTCCAGTTCCAATTTCAATAATATATATTTTTTACCCGACCTACCCTGAACACTTGAAAAAAAAGAAGTGACCCTTCCCTATACCCAAAATAATAACTAAAACAAAGTGAATAGCAGAGAACATGCCTACCATTTACCCTCACTCCTAGGAAAGACCAGAGCCATAAATGTGCAGTTTTAGAAACTGTTCTTTGTTTTGTAAGCATTACATGGCAAAGTAGCCAGAAGGTTGTGGATTCGCAGACAAGTGGAGGTTTAAAATATATCCATTATAATAAAATGACTGCATAAATCAATCATCTTATATTCAGTCCGAGAAAAAAATTGCCTTTTATAAAACACATTTCATGCAATTCTATGTCATTTTACACGACTGGAGACAAACAGAATATTTTTTAAAACCACAACAGAGCATGAATGAGTGCATGCTGCAGCACCGGAGAGGTTTTGATTCCTACACAGGCTATTGTTAAAAAAGAGGGTATAAAATTAAAGCAGGAAGCACCAGTGACTAGATCATTAAAAAAGTGGTCAAATGAAGCAGATGCTAAGCTACAGGACAGTTTTGCTAGCACAGACTGGAATATGTTCCGGGATTCCTCCAATGGCATTGAGGAGTACACCACATCTGTATACCACATCTACATCACATCTATTCATCAATAAGTGCATCAATGACGTACATACCCCAACCAGAAGCCATGGATTACAGGCAGCATCCGCACTGAGCTAAAGGCTAGAGCTGCTGCTTTCAAGGAGCGGGACTCAAACCCGGAAGCTTATAAGAAATACCGCTATGCCCTCCGGCGAACCATCAAACAGGCAAAGCCTCAATACAGTACTAAGATCGAGTCGTACTACACCGGCTCTGACGCTCGTCAGATGTGGCAGAGCCTGCAAACCATTACAGACTACAAAGGGAAGCCGAGAGCTGCCCAGTGACACGAGCCTACCGGACGAGCTAAACTACTTCTATGCTCGTTTCGAGGCAAATAACACTGAAACATGCATGAGAGCACCAGCTGTACCGGAAGACCGGTCAACATTCATAAGGCCGCAGGGCCAGATGGATTACCAGGACGTGTACTGCGAGCATGCGCTGACCAACTAGCAAATGTCTTCACTGACATTTTCAACCTCTCCCTGTCGAGTCTGTAATACCAACATGTTTTAAGCTGACCACCATAGTGCCTGTGCCCAACAACACGAAGGGAACCTGCCTGAATGACTACTGACCCATAGCACTCACGTCTGTAGCCATGAAGTGCTTTCAAAAGCTGGTCATGGCTCACATCAACATCATCATCCCAGAAATCCTAGACCCACTCCAATTTGCATACCACCCCAACAGATCCACAGATGATGCAGTCTCTATTTCATTCCACACTGCCCTTTCCCAACTGGGCAAAAGGAACACCGATGTGAGAATGCTATTCATTGACTACAGCTCAGCGTTCAACACCATAGTGCCCTCAAAGCTCATCAATAAGCTAAGGACCCTGGGACTAAACACCTTCTGCAACTGGATCCTAGACTTCCTGACGGGCCACCCCCAGGTGGTAAGGGTAGGTAACAACACATCTGCCATGCTGATTCTCAACACAGGGGCCCCTCAGGGGTGCGTGCTCAGCCCCCTCCTGTACTCTCTGTTCACTCATGACTGCACGGCCAGGCACGACTCCAACACCATCATTAAATTTGCCAATGACACAACAGTGGTAGGCCTGATCATCAACAACAACGAGCCAGCCTATAGGGAGGAGGTCAGGGACCTGGCCGTGTGGTACCAGGACAACAACCTCTCCCTCAACGTGATCAAGACAAAGGAGGTTTATTGTGCACTACAGGAAAAAGAGGACCAGGCACGTCCCCATTCTCATCTATGGGGCTGCAGTGGAGCAGGTTGAGAGCATCAAGTTCCTTGGTGTCCACATCACCAACAAACTAACATGGTCCAAGCACAGCATGACCGTAGTGAAGCAGGCACAACAAAACCTATTCCATAAAGCATTGCGGACTAAAGCGTGGTTTTATATAATCATGTCCATATAAATTGAATTAAAATCAATTAAATCAGTAGCAAACTTTGGACCCCAGGAGGATTAACTGCTGCCTTGGCAGTAGCTAATGTGGAATAAAATAAAACATTTAAATACCTCTGGTCCTCCTCATCTTCACGCTCTCCCTCTCAAACTGAATAGACATCAGTAAGCCTAGTCAGCGCACAGATATAGCATTGTTTCTTTTATTTTTTACAAATGGACTCCCCTCCTTAAGTGCCGCTGTACACAGCACAGTCATTGGTTAGGCAGCAAACAAAAAGGGTTTATCTGTGCCTCGACACAATCCTGTCTCTGAGGTCGATGGACAATTCCTTTGACCTCGGCTTGGTTTTTGCTCTGACATATACTGTCAACTGTGGGACCTTATATATAGACAAATAATTTCCAATCAATTGAATTTACCACAGGTGGACTCAATCATATCTCAAGGAAGATCCATGGAAACAGGATGCACCTGAGCTCAATTTCTAGTATCATAGCAAAGTGTCTGAATACTTATGTAAATAAGGTATTTTTAATTTAATTTGTAATAAATTAGCAACATTTTCTAAACCTGTTTTCGCTTTGTTATTATCAGGTATTGTGTGTAGATTGAGGAAAAGCATGTATTTAATCGATTTTAGAATAAGGCTGTAAAGTAAAACATTTTGGAAAAAGGGAAGGGGTCTGAATACTTCCCAAATGCACTGTAGCTACTGGACAATGTGGTGAAGAAGGCACAATAGCGCCTCTTCAACCTCAGGAGGCTGAAGAAATTTGGCTTGGCCACTAAGACCCTCACAAACTTCTACAGATGCACCATTGAGAGCATCATGTCGGGCTGTATCACAGCCTGGTACGTCAATTACACCGTCCACTAGCGCAGGGTTATCCAGAGGGTGGTGTGGTCAGCCCAAATCATCGGGAAGGCCAAGAAGATCATCAAGGACTTCAGCCACCCAAACTATGGTCTGTTCACCCTACTGGAGACAAAATAAACAACACCTGTTTAGGCAAGTTGACGGCTAGCGGAGTAGAACACTTGAAAAGGAGAGCCTCACACTCTAGGAGGTCAGATGCAATCATTTTATAACCAATGTTTTGACAGACAAGCTGTATTCATCAGGGTATAATGACAAACACTGCAGGCCACTAATTTATAACCTTTGAAAGGAGGCACACAGGTGTCTGTAATCATGGTGGCTTAATTTGATTGATTGAATTTGGTTGATTTACAGACATAAATAGAATATATAAAAAGGCATGAATGGATAACATTCGATCATGGATACAATTTGGCTACATAGGCCAACAAACATTTACAATGAATAGCAAAATCACAATAATCCCAAGAATTGCTTCAGAGCAATGTCTACGTTGAGACCGAAGGGAGAAAGGGTCTTTAAATAAAAAATCCAGGCGGCCTCTCGTTTTTAACAATAAATTGTCAAGGTCACCCCCTCTCATAGGGAGGGTGACGTGTTCAATGCCGATATAGCAAAGGGACGAAATAGTGGTTCATTCCACTACCATCTAAAATGCATCAACAGTACAGGTGTCATGTTTTGTCATTTATTATCTTGTCTTGTCCCTGTGCTTCCCATTCTATTCGTTTCCCTCTGCTGGTCTTATTAGGTTCTTTCCCTCTTTCTATCCCTCTCTCTCCCCCTCCCTCTCTCACTCTCTCGCTCTCTCTTCTCTCTATCGTTCCGTTCCTGCTCCCAGCTGTTCCTATTCCCCTAATCAATCATTTAGTCTTCCCACACCTGTTCCCGATCCTTTCCCCTGATTAGAGTCCCTATTTCTTCCTTTGTGTTCCGTTCCTGTCCTGTCGGTTCCTTGTCTAGAATTCACCGTGCTGTGTTTGTGTATCGCCCTGTCGTGTCGTGTTTTCCTCAGATGCTGCGTGGTGAGCAGGTGTCTGAGTCTGTCTGGTTCAAGTGCCTTCCCGAGGCAACCTGCTGTTCACCTGCTGTTCAAGATCGAGTCTCCAGTTTGTCCTCGTAATTTCGAGTGAAAGTTGTGTTTTTTGTTTGTATTTACTTTACTGGATTAAAGACTCTGTTTTCGCCAAGTCGCTTTTGGGTCCTCTTTCACCTGCATGACAGAAGGAACCGACCAAGGAATGGACCCAGCGACTTCAGACGCTCGTTACACTGCCGTCGAGATCCAAGGAGCCATGCTCGGCAGACACGAGCAGGAATTGTCTGCTGCTCGCCATGCCGTGGAGAACCTGGCCGCTCAGGTTTCCGACCTCTCTGGACAGTTCCAGAGTCTACGTCTCGTGCCACCTGTTACTTCCTGGCCTGCCGAGCCTCCAGAACCTAGGGTTAATAACCCACCTTGCTACTCCGGGCAGCCCACTGAGTGCCGCTCCTTTCTCACGCAGTGTGAGATTGTGTTCTCTCTCCAACCCAACACATACTCTAGAGAGAGAGCTCGGGTTGCTTACGTCATTTCACTCCTTACTGGCCGGGCTCGAGAATGGGGCACAGCTATCTGGGAGGCAAGGGCTGATTGCTCTAACAAGTTCCAGAACTTTAAAGAGGAGATGATTCGGGTTTTTGACCGTTCAGTTTTTGGTAGGGAGGCTTCTAGGGCCCTGGCTTCCTTATGCCAAGGTGAACGGTCCATAACGGATTATTCTATTGAGTTTCGCACTCTTGCTGCCTCTAGTGAGTGGAACGAGCCGGCGCTGCTCGCTCGTTTTCTGGAGGGACTCCACGCAGTGGTTAAGGATGAGATTCTCTCCCGGGAGGTTCCTTCAGATGTGGACTCTTTGATTGCTCTCGCCATCCGCATAGAACGACGGGTAGATCTTCGTCACCGGGCTCGTGGAAGAGAGCTCGCATCAACGGTGTTTCCCTGCTCCGCATCGCAACCATCTCCCTCCTCTGGCTCAGAGTCTGAGCCCATGCAGCTGGGAGGGATTCGCATCTCGACTAAGGAGAGGGAACGGAGGATCACCAACCGCCTGTGCCTCTATTGCGGAGTTGCTGGACATTTTGTTAATTCATGTCCAGTAAAAGCCAGAGCTCATCTGTAAGCGGAGGGCTACAGGTGAGCGCAACTACTCAAGTCTCTCCATCAAAATCCTGTACTACTTTGTCGGTCCATCTACGCTGGACCGGTTCGGGTGCTACATGTAGTGCCTTGATAGACTCTGGGGCTGAGGGTTGTTTCATGGACGAAGCATGGGTTCGGAAACATGACATTCCTTTCAGAGAGTTAGAGAAGCCTACGCCCATGTTCGCCTTAGATGGTAGTCATCTTCCCAGTATCAGATTTGAGACACTACCTTTAACCCTCACAGTATCTGGTAACCACAGTGAGACTATTTCTTTTTTGATTTTTCGTTCACCGTTTACACCTGTTGTTTTGGGTCATCCCTGGCTAGTATGTCATAATCCTTCTATTAATTGGTCTAGTAATTCTATCCTATCCTGGAACGTTTCTTGTCATGTGAAGTGTTTAATGTCTGCCATCCCTCCCGTTTCTTCTGTCCCTACTTCTCAGGAGGAACCTGGCGATTTGACAGGAGTGCCGGAGGAATATCATGATCTGCGCACGGTCTTCAGTCGGTCCCGAGCCAACTCCCTTCCTCCTTACCGGTCGTATGATTGTAGTATTGATCTCCTTCCGGGGACCACTCCTCCTCGGGGTAGACTATACTCTCTGTCGGCTCCCGAACGTAAGGCTCTCGAGGATTATTTGTCTGTGTCTCTTGACGCCGGTACCATAGTGCCTTCTTCCTCTCCGGCCGGGGCGGGGTTCTTTTTGTTAAGAAGAAGGACGGTACTCTGCGCCCCTGCGTGGATTATCGAGGGCTGAATGACATAACGGTTAAGAATCGTTATCCGCTTCCCCTTATGTCATCAGCCTTCGAGATTCTGCAGGGAGCCAGGTGCTTTACTAAGTTGGACCTTCGTAACGCTTACCATCTCGTGCGCATCAGAGAGGGGGACGAGTGGAAAACGGCGTTTAACACTCCGTTAGGGCATTTTGAGTACCGGGTTCTGCCGTTTGGTCTCGCCAATGCGCCAGCTGTTTTTCAGGCATTAGTTAATGATGTTCTGAGAGACATGCTGAACATCTTTGTTTTTGTCTATCTTGACGATATCCTGATTTTTTCTCCGTCACTCGAGATTCATGTTCAGCACGTTCGACGTGTTCTACAGCGCCTTTTAGAGAATTGTCTCTACGTAAAGTCTGAGAAGTGCTCTTTTCATGTCTCCTCCGTTACTTTTCTCGGTTCCGTTATTTCCGCTGAAGGCATTCAGATGGATTCCGCTAAGGTCCAAGCTGTCAGTGATTGGCCCGTTCCAAGGTCACGTGTCGAGTTGCAGCGCTTTTTAGGTTTCGCTAATTTCTATCGGCGTTTCATTCGTAATTTCGGTCAAGTTGCTGCTCCTCTCACAGCTCTTACTTCTGTCAAGACGTGTTTTAAGTGGTCCGGTTCCGCCCAGGGAGCTTTTGATCTTCTAAAAGAACGTTTTACGTCCGCTCCTATCCTCGTTACTCCTGACGTCACTAGACAATTCATTGTCGAGGTTGGCCTTCAGAGGTAGGCGTGGGAGCCATTCTATCCCAGCGCTTCCAGTCTGACGATAAGGTTCATCCTTGCGCTTATTTTTCTCATCGCCTGTCGCCATCTGAGCGCAACTATGATGTGGGTAACCGTGAACTGCTCGCCATCCGCTTAGCCCTAGGCGAATGGCGACAGTGGTTGGAGGGGGCGACCGTTCCTTTTGTCGTTTGGACAGACCATAAGAACCTTGAGTACATCCGTTCTGCCAAACGACTTAATGCCCGTCAAGCTCGTTGGGCGTTGTTTTTCGCTCGTTTCGAGTTTGTGATTTCTTACCGTCCGGGTAGCAAGAACACCAAGCCTGATGCCTTATCCCGTCTGTTTAGTTCTTCTGTGGCTTCTACTGATCCCGAGGGGATTCTTCCTTATGGGCGTGTTGTCGGGTTAACAGTCTGGGGAATTGAAAGACAGGTTAAGCAAGCACTCACGCACACTGCGTCGCCGCGCGCTTGTCCTAGTAACCTCCTTTTCGTTCCTGTTTCCACTCGTCTGGCTGTTCTTCAGTGGGCTCACTCTGCCAAGTTAGCTGGTCATCCCGGTGTTCGAGGCACTCTTGCGTCTATTCGCCAGCGCTTTTGGTGGCCGACTCAGGAGCGTGACACGCGCCGTTTCGTGGCTGCTTGTTCGGACTGCGCGCAGACTAAGTCGGGTAACTCTCCTCCTGCCGGTCGTCTCAGACCGCTCCCCATTCCTTCTCGACCATGGTCTCACATCGCCCTAGACTTCATTACCGGTCTGCCTTTGTCTGCGGGGAAGACTGTGATTCTTACGGTTGTCGATAGGTTCTCTAAGGCGGCACATTTCATTCCCCTCGCTAAACTTCCTTCCGCTAAGGAGACGGCACAAATCATTATCGAGAATGTATTCAGAATTCATGGCCTCCCGTTAGACGCCGTTTCAGACAGAGGCCCGCAATTCACGTCACAGTTTTGGAGGGAGTTCTGTCGTTTGATTGGTGCGTCCGTCAGTCTCTCTTCCGGGTTTCATCCCCAGTCTAACGGTCAAGCAGAGAGGGCCAATCAGACGATTGGTCGCATACTAAAGAAAAGACTCTGTTTTCGCCAAGTCGCTTTTGGGTCCTCTTTCACCTGCATGACAACAGGTGCATCAAAGCTGGGACCGACAGACTGAAAAACTGCTTAAAAAATGTATAAACTGCTTTAAATAGTCACCACTAGTCGGCTTCCGCCCAGTACCCTGCCCTGAACTTAGTCAGTTACTTGCCGGCTACCACCCGGTACTCTACCCTACACCTTAAAAGACTGCTACCCTATGTACAGGTAGGTAGGTCCAGCCGGCCAGGTAGGTAGGTCGGTGAAACGGAGAAGACATTGTCTGTCCTGCTGAGTTTTGATGCAGAGTCTTTGTCCGACACGGTCAAGTTAAGATGTATCAGTTATCTCATGAGAGCTTTTGTTCCAAAAATACTACAGTGGATTAGGTGTGAAGTTTATGGTCATGTTGCAGCAGTGTGTAGGAGGGAGATTGCTAGATATGAGAAGTGTGCAGGAGGGCATGAGATGAAGGAATGTGTAGTATCGGTGGAGAAAGTTGTGTTATCTGTGGGGGTGCCCATGGGGCTGGAGATCTGAGGTGTCTGGGGAGAGAAAGGCAGGTGGAGGTTAGCAGGGTCAGAGTAGTACAGAAAGTGTCATACTGAAGCAGTTAAGAGAGTGGTAGAGGAAGATGGGTACAGGATGAGGGATCCTGAGAAGATTCCTATGAGTAAATCAAATCAAATCAAATGTATTTAAATAGCCCTTCGTACATCAGCTGATATCTCAAAGTGCTGTACAGAAACCCAGCCTAAAACCCAAACAGCAAGCAATGCAGGTGTAGAAGCACGGTGGCTAGGAAAAACTCCCTAGAAAGGCCAAAACCTAGGAAGAAACCTAGAGAGGAACAAGGCTATGTGGGGTGGCCAGTCCTCTTCTGGCTGTGCCGGGTGGAGATTATAACAGAACATGGCCAAGATGTTCCAATGTTCATAAATGACCAGCATGGTCCAATAATAATGAGTCAGCACGGCCAGGTGGACTGCGGACAGCAAGGAGTCATCATGTCAGGTAGTCCTGAGGCCTGGTCCTAGGGCTCAGGTCCGAGAGAGAGAAAGAAAGGGAGAAAGAGAGAATTAGAGAGAGCACACTTAAATTCACACAGGACACCGAATAGGACAGGAGAAGTACTCCAGATATAACAAACTGACCCTAGCCCCCTGACACATAAACTACTGCAGCATAAATACAGGAAGATCACATCAGTGACTCAACCCACTCAAGTGACGCACCCCTCCCAGGGACGGTATGAAAGAGCCCCAGTAAGCCAGTGACTCAGCCCCTGTAATAGGGTTAGAGGCAGAGAATCCCAGTGGAAAGAGGGGAACCGGCCAGGCAGAGACAGCAAGGGCGGTTCGTTGCTTCAGAGCCTTTCCGTTCGTTCACCTTCCCACTCCTGGGCCAGACTACACTCAATCATATAACCCACTGAAGAGATGAGTCTTCAGTAAAGACTTAAAGGTTGAGACCGAGTTTGCGTCTCTTACATGGGTAGGCAGACCATTCCATAAAAATGGAGCTCTATAGGAGAAAGCCCTGCCTCCAGCTGTTTGTTTAGAAATTCTAGGCACAATTAGGAGGCCTGCGTCTTGTGACCATAGCGTACGTGTAGGTATGTACGGCAGGACCAAATCAGAGAGATAGGTAGGAGCAAGCCCATGTAATGCTTTGTAGGTTAGCAGTAAAACCTTGAAATCAGCCCTTGTCCGTGTAGACCAATTTGGGTTTCCAATCTCTCCAAAAGAATGTGGTGATCGATGGTATCAAAAGCAGCACTAATGTCTAGGAGCAGGAGGACAGATGCAGAGCCTCGGTCTGATGCCATTAAAAGGTAATTTACCACTTTCACAAGTGCAGTCTCAGTGCTATGATGGGGTCTAAAACCAGACTGAAGCATTTTGTATACATTGTTTTGTCTTCAGGAAGGCAGTGAGTTGCTGCGCAAGAGCCTTTTCTAAATTTTTGGAGAGGAATGGAAATAGGCCAATAGTTTTTATATTTTCTGGGTCAAGGTTTGGCCTTTTCAAGAGAGGCTTTATTACTGCCACTTTTAGTGAGTTTGGTACACATCCGGTGGATAGAGAGACGTTTATTATGTTCAACATAGGAGGGCCAAACACAGGAAGCAGCTCTTTCAGTAGTTTAGTTGGAATAGGGTCCAGTATGCAGCTTGAAGGTTTAGAGGCCATGATTATTTTCATTGTGTCAAGAGATATAGTACTAAAACACTTGAGCGTCTCTCTTGATCCTAGGTCCTGGCAGAGTTGTGCAGACTCAGGACAACTGAGCTTTGAAGGAATACGCAGATTTAAAGAGGAGGCAGAGACCAATAGAGAGTGATGAGAATAATATTTGCTTCAGTAAGGTGAGTTTCTTAGTATTCATAGTATTCATAGCCATGGTCACAGAAAATATAGGTTGTGGTGGAAGCTGCAGAGAAGTACTTGGGATTGCGAGGTTTTACTGCAGAAGAATAGCAGGGGGTGTTGAGTGTAAGTGTTCTGTCCCCCCGACAGTTGGCATGGAGTAGGATTAGAAAGTGGAAAGGGGTGTTTTTTTTTTAGTGAGGGCTAATATTTGGCAGGGTAAATTTCCTTTTCCCCAATTTTGTACTACTGTATCACAAAGTATAATGGATTGTACAGTATGTGACAGCAATTGGTGTAGTCTGCCATTGAAACTTAAAAGAGGATATACCAATGCAACCATAGACCATAGTGGAAAAGTACTCAATTGTCATACTTGAGTAAAAGTAAAGATACCTTAATAAAAAATGACTCAAGTAAAAGTGAAAGTCAACAAGTAAAAAACTACTTGATTAAAAGTCTAAAAGTATTTGGTTTTAAATATAATTAAGTATCAAAAGTAAATGGAATTGCTAAAATGTTACTTAAGTATCAAAAGTAAAAGTAAAAACCATTTCAAATTCATTATATTAAATTAAATTAAGCATTTGTGTTTAGTGAGCCCGCCGGATCAGAGGCAGTAGGGATGACCAGGGAGGTTCTCTTGATAAGTGTGTGAATTGGGCCATTTTCCCGTCAAAATGTAACGAGTACTTTTGGTATCAGGGAAAATGTAAGGAGTAAAAAGTAAATTATTTTCTTTAGGAATGTAGTGATGTAAAAGTACAAGTTGGCAAATAGTAAAGTAAAGTACAGATACCCCAAAAAACGTATTAAGTAGTATTCAAAGTATGTTTATTTAAGTACCTTACACCACTGCAATGTACAACAGACCAGTGAGGTACAGATTTGAAGAAATCCGCCTACTAATACCCCCAGAATACCTGTATCCGTAACAATGAATTTAGTGAAGTAAAAGTACAAGTTGGCAAAAATATAAATAGTAAATTACAGATACTCCAAAAAACTTCTTAAGTACTATTTAAAGTATTTTAACTTAAGTACTGACACATACTGTATGTAGAGACAAAGACAGCAGACAAATGTTTACATTATATCTGGCAACACTTGACCTTTGATTGAGATAAAGAAGGTATTAAACTGAAATATGAAAAAGTAAAAAGTACGGTATAAAAAAGCCCTGGGCTTGAAAGTGCAGCTGACCAAGATGTCCAAACAGAACAGGTCAGTCATAATTTGCCTTCATTGCACACAATATTGAGGATATGAACTTCAATAATATATATATTTTTTAACACTAAGCATTCCTTCACCGTCTTATCAAGTGTTTATATGTATCCCTAAATAAAGGATTAAAAAATATATATATTTAAAGAGGTGATCTTTGTGATTAAAAGTGTCTTAGACGAGAGCTGTCCCAAGACAGCTATCAATCATCAATATTTGGATCATGAGAAGAGTGCAGCTGCTGTAGCGGTGAGCCATCCCACTGCTCCTCCAACACCAGCCACCACTGCTCCTCCCACTGCTTCTCCCACTGCTCCTCCCACTGCTCCTCCAACACCAGCCACCACTGCAGTTGTAGACCCAGCTAACCCTGCTGCACCTAGAGGGAAACAACACAACATACTTTGGTCACTGTGGCATTCACAACATAATGTACCTCAGGCATCAGGGTATCCTAGTGGTTAGAGCGTTGGACTAGTAACTAGAAGGTAGCGAGTTCAAACCCCCGAACTGACAAGGTACAAACCTGTCGTTCTGCCTCTGAACAGGCAGTTAACCCACTGTTCCCAGGCCATCATTGAAAATAAGAATGTGTTCTTAACTGACTTGCCTGGTTAAATAAAGGTAAAATTAAATCATAGCCTTGTCTTGTCTGAAAATAAGAGGTCTTCAATGTTCTAATATGCAAAATCAAGGTGGTAGAAATACATTATAAAGAGAGATGATCAAGGTATAGTTGGGGATTATCACAAGAACATATTCCTATTGATTCTGTGACTAATGGCAATTAATTGACAATATGGTTCTCTGTAAAGTTGCCACTGTATTGGACACAACACAATTATGTAAACTGATTTTTAACTATGATATTTAAACACATGAAAATGTGACTGTAATTACCTGCCGACTGTAGAACGGCAACGGTGCTTCCAGCCAACACACCACCGCTACTTGCAGTGGCTGCGGATGCCATCATGCCGGCTGCTACAGAGTTTGCGGCGATGCCAGCGGCGGTAAACCCTACAGCGCCTAGGGCAATTGGAGCCAAGACCACCGCTGCCCCTTAAAAGTTTAAATAAACATGTCAAATGTAGCCTACTACAGTTGGCCAAGTAGCAAATTGAAGTTATTGGGTAAAATGTTAACAAAAAATGGAATCTCTCAAAATTAGCTGTGAAAACGGCAAATGATTTAACATGTGTAGTTAGCTATGCTTTTTATTGTGCACTTGTAACATTAACCATGAGTTGAATTGGCATTTTGCTGGTAGCTTAGCCTACTTAAACTAGGCTATCCACAATATTGGTATTTCCATGGAATTTCATATTGTCTTATCATCAGTTTTTAGTTTGAAATGAAACTGACACAGGGTAATCTGATAATATATTACCGTTTTAATTATGTCACAGTCGATTTTTAAATAGCATGACAAATGTCTCACCTGCTCCTACTGCGACCGCAATAAACGTAACTGTTTAAAAAAAAAGCAAGGATGTACAATGAGCAAATATAATTACATTAAAATTGTATGCCACATTTATGCATTGGTTACTGTAGCCTAGCCTACTTCACACAATTTAGATTTAGCCAGATACATTAGGGGTTTAGGTTACTCACGAGGTTCCATGGTTCCTCAGTTGACTGTATCAGTGACTGCAGGAGAAATGACTGGGTCCGGGTTAAATAATGCAGTGCCTAGATTTTTTGGGGAAACGAAACTTAGGTGCACCAATTTAGGGTGTGTCTGTATCCATCTCGGTGCGCATATTGGACATTTCAACCATTCCGCATTGGAAAATTGATTGATAGGGTGCTGGTTGTCACAACTTGCCGGAACTTCGATCAGGCAAACAGAAACGAAAGTCAACCGTTTCTTGTTCCTGTGAAAAGGATATTAGATAAGGATCTAAGATAGCTCGGCCATCAAGTGAAAGGAACATGAAACAGGACAATCTGTGTAGGCGAGTAGACTTTTGGTTATGTTCAAAGGTAGTAAAGAAAGGCACAATCCTTTATTCGTTTTCCAGCCGAACGGAATCCCCGCCGCTTGGCGTTTTATAAAACTGAGGGATGGGGTTAGAGAAATGTAACCACTTTCAAATTCATAGATGGATCGACAGATGCAAAACGCAGCTATAGTGCGTTGCAATGCAATGACTGCCGTGATATTAAAATGATAGTTTTGAAGTAATGTTTGTCCACGAATACATTGTTTACAAACAGTGGAGTAAAACAAACGTAATTTTTGGCATAAAACAGTTGTACTAAGCTTATATGACTGTGCTGCCATCCTGTTAGAAGGTAACAGATTATTTTATTACAATGGTTAAATTGGATTTTCATTGTGTTCAATGGTGTTATTTGCCCCCTAGTGGCGCTTTCTGGTATTTAGAAAGACGACGCAAACGGGATGTTCAGAATTTGTTTTGCACGCATAGAAGCAGCTACAAACAACGCTACGGTGCAGGTCTTTCAATGTAGTTATTTCTTGTCACGCTTCAGCCTTGGAAAAATATTTGTTTGTAAGTTCGATTCAAGCATTTAGCTAATGATGATAATCTTGTTATTGATAGAGTTGCTTACATATCAATGTTGGTTGCATTTACTCACAAATTGCAATGCCTTTAATGTATGTCGTTAGCTGTATTACTTTGCTCATGCGTCATGCAAACGAATTGTAAAATATACAATACTGTAGTTTTGTTACTGTTTCTAGTGTAATATGCTTTGTTATTCTACATAGATGGTTATACATTATTAGAGTAATGAAAGGAGACAATTACCATATGGTTAACAATTAGCTATATGGTTTGGCATCATGCCAGATGCATGGTACCTTAGCGCATGCTTTGTATTTATGCAACTTCAAATGTTTAATGTACAGCTACAGTATGTCGGTGTGAATTGAACACTAAAGTATATTCTTTTCTGTATTTTGCAGTTTCACAACATAAACGTTTTCAATATATTCATTCAAGAAAAGTCACTCCTTGGGAGTTTTATTGAAGACTTAGTTGTTAGCTATCTGTCTAGTTTTGCGCAACTCAAGGGCAGAATAGTGAAAAAACATCATCACAGCGGGCTCAAGCACAAGAATAATTGCACACGGTGGTTATGTTTCTACGTTCATCAGCCAACAAAGCCTCTTATCCTAGGGAAGACCAGCAGTCTACGATGCAACAACCAGAGCCAGGTGTTCAACAGAGAGAGATGGAAGAGCCTCTTCAGCACATTGGGACCAAGTCTCAATCTACAAGATCAAGGTCATCAAAACAGTCAAGCAGATCCTCAACGGTGAGTTCAGCAGCCATCAAAGCACGTGCCAAGGCAGACGCAGCACGCGCACAAGTCTCTTATGCTGAGAAGGAAGCTTCTGTGATGAAACAAAAGGCAGAAATAGAGGCCAGCTTGTTGAAGCAAAAAGCTGACCTCGAGGCAAGTTTATATGTTCTCCAAGTTGAGAGAGCAGCTGCTGCTGCGTTGGCTGAAGCTGCAGCCTTTGAAGAAGTTGTAGGATCAGAACGCAGAGAGCTTCGCAAAGAACTAGACACAGGGACACAGCCCTTAAGTCCAGTCCAACGTACATGTGAGTATGTGCAACAACATGCTAGGCCCTACTTTGCTGAACTTCCATTTGAAGTAGAGAAACAAGAGCTTAGTGTTGACCCAGCTACATGCCATAATCCAGAAAATAGCAAACAACAGAACATGAGCAGAGACTCTCCGTTCAAAAGAAATGAACAGCAGCATGGTGGAAATGGAAAGCAAGCCCACTTCCAGTCACACACACACAACTTCCCTGAGTCAGAAGTGGCACCAGACCTCACCAAGTACCTCCTACGACGTGAGATGGTGAGTTCCGGACTCCTGAAGTTTGATGATCGCCCTAAAAATTATTGGGCATGGAAAGCATCCTTTCTCAATGCGAACAGAGACTTGAATTTATCAGCCAGGGAAGAGTTCGATCTAATTACCAAGTGGCTAGGGGCAGAGTCGTCTGAGCAAGCAAACAGAATTAGATCTGTCCATATTTTCAATGCAACAGCAGGACTTAACATGGTCTGGCAACGACTAGAAGAGTGCTATGGTACACCCGAAGTGATCGAGAATGCACTGTTGAAGAAAATTTATGATTTTCCAAAACTGGCTAACAAAGACAATCACAAACTAAGAGAATTAGGTGACATTCTTCTCGAACTGGAGTGTGCTAAAGTAGAAGGGTACCTTCCAGGCCTCGCGTATCTGGACACATCTCGGGGTGTAAACCCTATTGTAGAGAAACTTCCATTCAGTTTACAAGAAAAATGGATAGCACAGGGATCCAAATATAAGGAAGACTATCGGGTAGCATTCCCACCATTCACGTTCTTCTCGAGATTCATCAGGAACCAGGCGGAAATTAGAAATGACCCCAGCTTCACCCTCTACACCTCAACTAACCAGGTGTCCATGAAAAGTGAGAAACCTGCCAGGTACAGCAGCAAGACACCTGTGACTGTATACAAGACAGATGTGTCATCTGAGGCCTCAGACCACCAAACCAAACCCAGTAAGACAAAGGTTGAAAACCCTGACCGTCACTGCCCAATACATAACAAGCCTCATCCTCTTAAAAAGTGTCGTGGGTTTAGATACAAAACTCTAGATGAGCGCAAATCATATCTCAAAGACAATGGCATTTGTTTCGGATGTTGTGGGTCAACTCAGCACAGAGCTAAAGATTGTAAGGTTTCAATCAAGTGCTCTGAGTGCGACAGCGACAGGCATCTTGCTGCTCTGCATCCAGGCCCAGCCCCTACAAATACAGACACCGCTACAGCAGAGACAGATAATGGCGGGGAGCAAGGTGATGATGCTCTTCTATCTGTCACCTCAAAGTGTACAGAGATCTGTGGTGAGGCAGTCAATCCAAGATCATGTTCAAAAATATGCCTAGTCAAAGCTTATCCGGCTGGGAAAAGAGAGAAACCTGTCAAAATGTATGTAGTGCTTGATGAACAGAGTAACAAATCTCTGGCCAAGACAGAGTTTTTCAGTCTCTTCAACATCAATGACAACTCTGCTCCATACACCATGAAGATGTGTTCTGGGGTAACAGAGACTTCAGGCAGGAGAGCCGTCAAATTTATGGTGGAGTCTATAGATGGACACATGCAGCTCACTCTCCCTACTCTGATATAGTGTGATATGATGCCAGACGATAGGATGGAGATTCCCTCCCCCGACATTGCTTATCATCATCCCCATCTGCAACCAGTTATGGACAGAATTCCAGCTGTGGACACAGACGCTCCCATCCTCCTGCTCTTAGGACGAGACATCTTAAGGGTACACAAGGTACGAGAGCAAATCAATGGGCCCCACGACACTCCTTATGCACAGCGACTCGACCTCGGGTGGGTCATTGTGGGTGAGGTCTGTCTGGGAACGGTTCACCGACCAGCCAATGTTAACGTGTTCAGGACAAACATACTTCAAAATGGTCGTACATCCTATCTGAGCCCTTGCCCTGACATCATCCAGGTAAAAGAGAACTACAACAGCGTAGCTCAGAAATACATCTCTCCCTCTACAGTGCACTCGAGAGATCCAATCACAACTGTGAACACAGACAGCCTGGGATGTTCCGTGTTCGACAAAACTCAAGACGATGATAAACCAGCACCATCAGTGGAGGACAAAGCCTTCTTGGACATTATGGACAAACAGGTTTTTCCAGGATGATGGATACAACTGGGTGGCTCCACTACCCTTTCGCCCCACTAGACGTCGCCTTCCTAATAACAGGGAGCAGGCCATGAACCGTCTCACATCACTTCGCAGGACTTTAGACAAAAAGCCTGACATGAAGCGTAATTTTATTGACTTCATGCAAAAGATGCTGGATAACGACCAAGCCGAACCTTCACAGCCACTAGAGGGAGACGAAGAACGTTGGTATCTGCCCATATTTGGTGTTTACCATCCACAAAAGCCTGAACAAATACGAGTAGTATTTGACTCCAGTGCTAAGTGTCAAGGCTTGTCACTTAACGATGTTCTGCTCAGTGGTCCAGACTTAAACAACACACTCTTGGATGTTCTAATGAGTTTCCGCAAGGATTGCATTGCACTAATAGCAGATGTGCAACAAATGTTTTACTGTTTTGGTGTACGTGAGGATCACAGAGATTACTTAAGGTTTCTCTGGTATGAAGACAACAACCCAGATAGAAACATAACTGAGTACAGGATGAAAGTCCATGTATTTGGGAACAGCCCTTCACCAGCCGTAGCCATCTACTGCATGAGACGAGCAGCGCTACAGGGTGAGAAGGAACACGGGTCAGAACCCAAGCAATATGTAGTGAGGAACTTCTACGTCGATGATGGTCTGACATCAGTAGCTACTACAGAAGAAGCTATCAATATTCTAAGAAAAACACAAGCAATGTTGGCGGAGTCCAACATGAAACTACACAAGATTGCATCCAATAGCAAAACAGTTATGGAAGCCTTCCCTATGGAGGACCGTGCAAAAGACTTAAAAGATCTGGACCTAGGAGTGGATCCTCTACCCTTTCAACGGAGTCTGGGACTTTCCTGGAACCTGGAAACTGACAGCTTCTCATTCCAGGTGTCCCACAATGAGAAGCCTTTTACTCTGAGAGGCATCCTGTCCACAGTGAATAGTCTTTATGACCCCCTTGGGTTCGTGGCTCCAATAACAATGCAAGGTAAAGCCTTAATCAGAGAACTCTCTTCTGATCAGAGTGAGTGGGATGTCCCTCTTCCAACAGAAAAAGAAGAGAAATGGAAACAGTGGAAGCAAGTCCAGTGTCTCGCTTACACCTTTTGGAAAAGGTGCAGACAGGAGTATCTGACAACGCTGCAGAGACGCAAAAAATGGACAGCAGAAAAGCCAAATGTAAAAGTGGGAGATGTTGTCTTATTGAAAGACAGTCAGGCACACAGAAATGACTGGCCAGTCGGGCTTGTGGTAAAAAACTTTTCCCAGTACTGACAAAAAGGTTAGGAAAGTAGAAATAAAAATTGTCAAGCAAGGAGCTGCTAAGGTGTTTCTGAGACCAATCTCAGAGATTGTTGTTCTTCTTTCTGAAGCATCCTAGAGACAAAAGATAAAAATAGAAAGGACATTATTTGTTTCTTGATGTTTTATTTCATAGTGGCACAATTTCATTATACCAGGCGGGGAGTGTGCTGCCATCCTGTTAGAAGGTAACAGATTATTTTATTACAATGGTTAAATTGGATTTTCATTGTGTTCAATGGTGTTATTTGCCCCCTAGTGGCGCTTTCTGGTACTTAGAAAGTCAACGCAAACGGGAAGTTCAGAATTTGCTTTGCACTCATAGAAGCAGCTACAAACAACGCTACGGTGCAGGTCTTTCAATGTAGTTATTTCTTGTCACGCTTCAGCCTTGGAAAAATATTTGTTTGTAAATTCGATTCAAGCATTTAGCTAATGATGATAATCTTGTTATTGATAGAGTTGCTTACATATCAATGTTGGTTGCATTTACTCACAAATTGCAATGCCTTTAATTAATGTATGTCGTTAGCTGTATTACTTTGCTCATGCGTCATGCAAACGAATTGTAAAATATACAATACTGTAGTTTTGTTACTGTTTCTAGTGTAATATGCTTTGTTATTCTACATAGATGGTTATACATTATTAGAGTAATGAAAGGAGACAATTACCATATGGTTAACAATTAGCTATATGGTTTGGCATCATGCCAGATGCATGGTACCTTAGCGCATGCTTTGTATTTATGCAACTTCAAATGTTTAATGTACAGCTACAGTATGTCGGTGTGAATTGAACACTAAAGTATATTATTTTCTGTATTTTGCAGTTTCACAACATAAACGTTTTCAATATATTCATTCAAGAAAAGTCACGCCTTGGGAGTTTTATTGAAGACTTAGTTGTTAGATATCTGTCTAGTTTTGCATGGGATCGCAACTCAAGGGCAGAATAATGACACTTTAAGTAATATTCTTCTATGTGGCTTTACAGTAAATACTGTAAGTGTCATGACAGTATTTAGATTGTTTTGGCCCATCCCTTGACACTAGGTGGCGCCAGAGGCTTGCATTTGACAATACTGCAACTACAACTGTGGTTTCTGTAACCTTTATTACTGTAAAACAAAAACTTCTCTTCAGTAAGGGCATTACAATACAAAGCACCACTGTCAAATGAGAGCACTGTAACAAATGTTTGTTTTGGTAAACTGACTGTAACCAGGCCATGGGATTTTGCAGAACAAAGGAACACATTGACCAGAAAGTAAAACATTTTACAGGAACCCATTTCAGTGAGTCTTTGAAAATATACAGTTCACTACAAAAGTATTGGGACAGTGACACATGTTTTGTTGCTGTACTCCAGCACTTGATTCAATGACTATGAGGTTAAAGTGCAGACTGCTTTAATTTGAATGTATTTTCATAAATATCAGGTGAACCGTTTAGAAATTACAGTACTTTTGTACATCGTCCTATTTTAGGGGACCAAAAGTATTGGGAAAAATTCCCTGATATGTGTAATAAAGTAGTCAAAAGTTTATTTTGCGTCATATTCCTAGATCGCAATGATTACATCAATCTTGTGACTCTACAAACTTGTTGGATGTATTTGCTGTTTGAATTTGGTTGTGTTTCACATTATTTTGTGCCCTGTAGAAATGAATGGTAAATCATGTATTGTGTCATTTTGGAGTCACATGTATTGTAAATAAGAATAGGATATGTTTCCAAACACTTCTACATGAATGTGGATGCTACAATGATTACGGATAGTCCTGAATGAATAGTGAGAAATGATTAGTGAGAAAGTTACAGACACACAAATACCAGGGGGTGTTGAGTGGTAGTGTTCTGTCCTCCCAGACAGCTGGTCTGGGGTAGGATAAGATATGGTGGAAAGGGATGTTTTTTTTTTAGTGAGGGCTAATAGTTGGCAGGGTAAATGTCCTTTTCCCCAATTTTGTATTACTGTATCACAAAGTACAATGAATTGTACAGTAGGTGACTGCAATACAGCAATTGGTTTGGTCTGCCATTAAAACTTAAAGAAGGACAAACCAATGAAAAAAGACACTGTACCAGTGGAGGAAAAAGTACTAAATTGTGATACTTGAGCAAAAGTAAAGATACCTGAATAGAAAATGACTCAAGTGAAAGTCAACAAGTAAAATACTACTTGATTAAAAGTATTTGGTTTTAAATATACTTAAGTATCAAAAGTAAATGGAATTGCTAATTCAAATTCCTTATAATTAAGCAAACCAGACGGCACAATTAATTGTTTAGTTTTTTATTGACTGATAGCCAGAGGCAGACTCCCACACTCAGACATAATTTACTGACTAAGCATTTGTGTTTAGTGAGCCCGCCAGATCAGAGGCAGTAGGGATGACCAGGGAGGTTCTCTTGATAAGTGTGTGAATTGGACCATTTTCCTGTCAAAATGTAGCGAGTACTTTTGGTGTCAGGGAATATGTAAGGAGTAAAAAGTAAATTATTTTCTTTAGGAATTTAGTGAAGTATAAGTACAAGTTGGCAAATAGTAAAGTAAAGATACCCCAAAAAACTTCTTAAGTAGTGTTTAAAGTATTTTTACTTAAGTACTTTACACCACTGCAGAACAGACCAGTGAGGTACAGATTTGAAGAAAGCCGCCTACTAATACCCCCAGGATACCTGTATCCGTAACAAGGAATGTAGTGAAATAAAAGTACAAGTTGGCAAAAATATAAATAGTAAATTACAGATACTCCCAAAAACTTCTTAAGTAGTATTTAAAGTATTTTTACTTAAGTACTTTACACCACTGCACTATACAACTATACAACAGACCAGTGAGGTGCAGATTTGAAGACATCAGCCTAATCAACTCAATTGGAAAACATCCTGTTGCGAAGACTAAACTAATTTCCATCCCTAGCTGACACATGCTGTATGTAGAGACAAAGACACCAGACAATATTTACATTATATCTGGCTAGGCGATATGGCCAAAATATCAAATCATGGTATATGTCAAATTTTTGACAGTATGACGGTATTTTGTTTTTGATTAATAAAAATTATACTTTTGCTTTATTAGTAGTGCTTGACCCTAGGTGTAACGGATTTACTCCTCTTCGGAAGAAGAGGAGAGGCGGGAAGGATCGGAGGACCAATATGCAGCGTGGTTAAAGTTCATGGTTCTTTAAATCAGAGAAACTTTACATGAACAGAAATACAAAACAATAAACGTGAAAACCCGAAAACAGTCCCGTGTGGACCGGCTGAAACACAATAAATCACCCATGTCACACCCTGGCCTAACCAAAATAATAAAGAAAACACAGATAACTAAGACCAGGGCGTGACACTAGGGTGGCAACACATATTCTACATGATTTCAATGGGTCTTTCTCCATCCTGATTGTTATATACTGTTCAATTCAACTTCAACCTAATTTTCTGCATTTCCTGCACTCATTTGAGATAGTATTTGGTCCCATAGTCCTAGCATGCAATGATTACATCAATCTTGGGACTCTACCCACTTGCTGGATGCATTTGCTGTTTGTTTTGTTGTGCTTCACATTCATTTGCTGTTTGTTTTGTTGTGCTTCACATTCATTTGCTGTTTGTTTTGTTGTGCTTCACATTCATTTGCTGTTTGTTTTGTTGTGCTTCACATTCATTTGCTGTTTGTTTTGTTGTGCTTCACATTCATTTGCATTTGTTTGTTTTGTTGTGCTTCACATTCATTTGCTGTTTGTTTTGTTGTGCTTCACATTCATTTGCTGTTTGTTTTGTTGTGCTTCACATTCATTTGCTGTTTGTTTTGTTGTGCTTCACATTCATTTGCTGTTTGTTTTGTTGTGCTTCACATTCATTTGCTGTTTGTTTTGTTGTGCTTCACATTCATTTGCTGTTTGTTTTGTTGTGCTTCACATTCATTTGCTGTTTGTTTTGTTGTGCTTCACATTATTTTATGTTTCAGATCATTTTCAACCCTTTAGAAATGAATGGTAAATCATGTATTGTATCATTTTGTAGTCACTTTTATTGTAAATAAGAGTAGAATTTGAATACTTCTGAATATATGTGGATGCTACCATGATTACTGCTAATCCTGAATGAATTGTGAATAACAATTAATGGGTAAGTTACAGACGCACAAATCACACCCCCCTCCCAAAATGCTAACCTCCCCTGTTATTGTAATGGTGAGAGGTTAGCATGTCTTGGGGGTATGTTAACCTCCCCTGTTATTGTAATGGTGAGAGGTTAGCATATGTTAACCTCCCCTGTTATTGTAATGGTGAGAGGTTAGCATGTCTTGGGGGTATGTTAACCTCCCCTGTTATTGTAATGGTGAGAGGTTAGCATGTCTTGGGGTATGTTAACCTCCCCTGTTATTGTAATGGTGAGAGGTTAGCATGTCTTGGGGGTATGTTAACCTCCCCTGTTATTGTAATGGTGAGAGGTTAGCATGTCTTATGGGGGTATGTTAACCTCCCTGTTATTGTAATGGTGAGAGGTTAGCATGTCTTGGGGGTATGTTAACCTCCCCTGTTATTGTAATGGTGAGAGGTTAGCATGTCTTGGGGGTATGTTAACCTCCCCTGTTATTGTAATGGTGAGAGGTTAGCATGTCTTGGGGGTATGTTAACCTCCCCTGTTATTGTAATGGTGAGAGGTTAGCATGTCTTGGGGGTATGTTAACCTCCCCTGTTATTGTAATGGTGAGAGGTTAGCATGTCTTGGGGGTATGTTAACCTCCCCTGTTATTGTAATGGTGAGAGGTTAGCATGTCTTGGGGGTATGTTAACCTCCCCTGTTATTGTAATGGTGAGAGGTTAGTATGTCTTGGGGGTATGTTAACCTCCCCTGTTATTGTAATGGTGAGAGGTTAGTATGTCTTGGGGGTATGTTAACCTCCCTGTTATTGTAATGGTGAGAGGTTAGTATGGTTAGTATGTCTTGGGGGTATGTTAACCTCCCCTGTTATTGTAATGGTGAGAGGTTAGTATGTCTTGGGGGTATGTTAACCTCCCCTGTTATTGTAATGGTGAGAGGTTAGTATGTCTTGGGGGTATGTTAACCTCCCCTGTTATTGTAATGGTGAGAGGTTAGTATGTCTTGGGGGTATGTTAACCTCCCCTGTTATTGTAATGGTGAGAGGTTAGTATGTCTTGGGGGTATGATATTTGTGCGTATAACTTTCTCACTCCTCATTATTCACGATTCATTCAGGACTATCCATAATCAAGGTAGCACTATGTACAAAAAAAGTTATTTAATTTCCTCCTCCGGTATGGAGGAAAATACCTTTAACATCAGTCATTGTATAATTTCAAATCCGAAGTGCTGGAGTACAGAGCCAAAACAACAAAGAATTGTGTTACTGTCCCAATGCTTTTGTAACTCATTGTATACAGTGCATTCGAAAATGATTCCGACTGCTTTTTCCTCATTTTGTTACATTACAGCCTTATTCTAAAATGTATACAATTATTTTTTCCTTCAATCTACACACAATACCCCATAATAACATGGTGAAAACAGGTTTTTAGAAATGTTTGAAAATGGTATTAAAAATAAAAACAGAAATACCTTATTTACATAAGTATTCAGACCCTTTGCTTTGAAACTCAAAATTGAGCTCAGGTGCATCCTGTTTCCATTGATCATCCTTAAGATTTTATACAACTTGAATGGAGTCCACCTGTGGTAAATTCAATTGATTGGAAATGATTTGGAAAGGCACACACCTGTCTATATAAGGTCCCACAGTTGACAACGCATGTCAGAGCAAAAACCAAGCCATGAGGTTGACAGAATTGTCCGTAGAGCGCCGAGACAGGATTGTGTCGAGGCACAGATCTGGGGAAAGGTACCAAAACATTTCTGCAGCATTAAAGGTCCCCAAAAACACCATCATTCTTAAATTGAAGAAGTTTGGAACCGCCCGGCCAACTGAGCAATCGGGGTAGAAGGGCCTTGGTCAGGGAGGAGACCAAGAACCCAATGGTCACTCTGACAGAGCTCCAGAGTTCCTCTGGGGAGAAACTTCCAGAAGGACAACCATCTCTGCAGCACTCCACCAATCCGACCTTTATGGTAGAGTGGCAAGACAGCAGCCACTCCTCAGGAAAAAGCACATGACAGCCCGCTTGGAGTTTGCCAAAAGGCACCTAAAGGACTCTGACCATGAGAAACAAGATTCTCTGGTCTGATGAAACCAAGATTGAACTCTTTGGCCTGAATGCCAAGCGTCACTCTCTGGAGGAAACCTGGCACCATCCCTACAGTGAAGCGTGGTCGTGGCAGCATCATGCTGTAGTGATGTTTTTCAGGGACTGGGAGACTAGTCAGGATTGAGGGAAAGCAAAACAGAGCAAAGTACAGAGAAATCCTTGATTAAAACCTGCTCCAGAGCGCTCAGGGCTTCAGAGTGGAGTGAAGGTTCATTTTCCAGCAGGACAACGACCCTAAGCACAGAGCCAAGACAACACAGGAGTGACTTTGGGACAAGTCTCTGAATGTCCTTGATTGGCCCAGCCAGAGCACGGACTTGAACCCGATCAAACATTTCTGGAGACCAAAAAATAGCTGTGCAGCGACACTCCCATCCAACCTGACACAGCTTGAGAGGATCTGCAGAGAAGAAAAGGAAAAACTCCCCAAATACAGGTGTGCCAAGCTTGTAGCATCATACCCAAGAAGACTTGAGGCTGTAATCACTGCCAAAGGTGCTTCAACAAAGTACTGAGTAAAGGGTCTGAATACTTATGTAAATGGGATATTTCAGTTCTTTGTTTTAAATACATTTGCTAAAATTTCTAAAACCTGTTTTTGCTTTGTCATTATATGTAGATTGATGGGGGGGAGACAATTGAATCAAGTTTAGAATAAGGCTACAACGTAACAAAATCCTTTCCGAATGCACCGTATATTTTAATATGTAGCATCTAGTAGTGCAACCCTGTCGAGGTTTGGACCTCTTTTGAGTGTAATTGCTAAGGTCTTAAGACTGTCAGATACAGGGACCCAGATTCCAGTCCCAGTAGGGTTATCACTCTCATTTTCTGCCATATCATCGCTGAGATATATTGGGTTTACACGTACTGTCGTCGTTCTTAAAACTTGCACCTTGTGGTAGAACTGTGTCTCTGAAAGACCTTCAGTCCTTTAATCCACTGGGAGTTTATAGGGGTCACCACCTGTAACAAATAGGTAGGACATGGTATCATTGGGTTTTTGTGCAGAATTCTTCCACAAAATATAAATGCTGTTTCTTTATTCATGCGTGTGCTTTCCCTCTTTTTGAAGATTATACTTGGATATTTCTAAGCAGTATGGTAACTATGACACACCTATGAGAGGGCAAGTTGGATCTTCTGTCATATTGTTATAGCATTCCATTCACCGAGGGACCGACCTGAATTTGTACTATAGAACGCCTTGTTTTCCTTGGTGTGCAATAATGAATACACCCCAGATCACCCAGTCTTCCACACAACCTAGGGAGATTCTCAATTGAATTGGACACTGTCCACCTTTCCTCCATGACCCAGAAAACAAGTTCTCAAGGAGTCAATTTGTTAGTAGCCGAACAAAGGAGTCTGCTCCCCTCACTTACCTACTTTGGCAGGAGGCACAAGAGTATCCTCATGTTTTAAAATCCACCACACCTCTTGAATCAGGTGTTTTATCAAAAGAGAAAAGCATGCTCAAATGTAAAAATATGCTACTTCACCTTTTATCTAGAACATTTCTTGCACAACTAAGCCACATTTGATTTTGTCACATTTTGTGATTCCACCCCTGTAAACGCAATTTGTCTGACGCTGACTGGAGTAATTTCACAGACGCCTGTTTCTTCTCCTCGCTGCCTCTATAACCTTTGACCTTAAAAACAATAGATGAGCAAAACCAATTGAGATTCTCTCCTAATTTCCAACCAAGGCTACTTCATATAGAGAAACCACCAATCTTCAGCATAGGCTTCTACCTCACCGGTTACCACTGTTGCTGTTGGGAGGTTTAGGCTCAGTCCTTGTTATGTACTGTGACACATACTTGAAAATAAATGTCAAATATGAAATTGATTGGTGCCCTCAGAGCATGCGCAGACCAGCTGGCTGGTGTGGTTTACGGACATATTCAATCAATCCCTATCCCAGTCTGTTCCCACATGCTTCAAGAGGGCCACCATTGTTCCTGTTCACAAGAAAGCTAAGGTAACTGAGCTAAACGACTACCGCCCCGTAGCACTCACTTCCCTCATCATGAAATGCTTTGAGAGACTAGTCAAGGACCATATCACCTCCACCCTACCTGACACCCTAGACCCACACCAATTTTCTTACCGCCCAAATAGGTCCACAGACGATGCAATCTCAACCACACTGCACACTGACCTAACCCATCTGGACAATAGGAATACCCATGTGAGAATGCTGTTCATCAACTACAGCTCGGCATTTAACACCATAGTGCCCTCCAAGCTCGTCATCAAGCTTGAGACCCTGGATCTCGACCCCACCCCGTGCAACTGGGTACTGGACTTCCTGACGGGCCGCCCCCAGGTGGTGAGGGTAGGCAACAACATCTCCACCCCGCTGATCCTCAACACTGGGGCTCCACAAGGGTGCGTTCTGAGCCCTCTCCTGTACTCCCTGTTCACCCACGACTGCGTGGCCACTCACGCCTCCAACTCAATCATCAAGTTTGCGGACGACACAACAGTGGTAGGCTTGATTACCAACAACGACGAGACGGCCTACAGAGAGGAGGTGAGGGCCCTCGGAGTGTGGTGTCAGGAAAATAACCTCACACTCAATGTCAACAAAACTAAGGAGATGATTGTGGACTTCAGGAAACAGCAGAGGGAACACCCCCCTATCCACATCGATGGAACAGTAGTGGAGAGGGTAGTAAGTTGTAAGTTCCTCGGCGTACACATCACAGACAAACTGAATTGGTCCACCCACACAGACAGCATCGTGAAGAAGGTGCAGCAGCGCCTCTTCAACCTCAGGAGGCTGAAGAAATTTGGCTTGTCACCAAAAGCACTCACAAACTTCTACAGATGCACAATCAAGAGCATCCTGTCGGGCTGTATCACCGCCTGGTACGGCAACTGCTCCGGTAGTGAGGTCTGCACAATGCATCACCGGGGGCAAACTACCTGCCCTCCACGACACCTACACCCCCCGATGTCACAGGAAGGCCATAAAGATCAAAGGACAACAACCACCCGAGCCACTGCCTGTTCACCCCGCTATCATCCAGAAGGCGAGGTCAGTACAGGTGCATCAAAGCTGGGACCGAGAGACTGAAAAACAGCTTCTATCTCAAGGCCATCAGACTGTTAAACAGCCACCACTAACATTGAGTGGCTGCTGCCAACACACTGACTCAACTCCAGCCACTTTAATAATGGGAATTGATGGGAAATGTCAAATATATCACTAGCCACTTCAAACAATGCTACCTAATATGTTTACCCTGCATTATTCATCTCTTATGTATACGTATATACTGTACTCTATATCTACTGCATCCTTATGTAATACATGTATCACTAGCCACTAACTATGCAACTTTGTTTACATACTCATATGTATATACTGCACTCAATACCATCATTCATATATCTTTATGTACATATTATTTATCCCCTTACACTTGTCTATAAGGTAGTAGTTTTGGAATTGTCAGCTAGATTACTGGTGGGTTATTACTGCATTTTCCGAACTAGAAGCACAAGCATTTCACTACACTCACATTAACATCTGCTAACCATGTGAGGAATACATTTTGATTAGATTTAAAGTCATACCGCTGTAATGATTGAAAGTGTAGTCTGCTCTAGTTGAGTGTTTAAGTCAAACAATTGTGAGAAGAGAACGATCATAGCCAAGTGTGATGTGATATACTGACATGCTGTGGCTCAGCTCATAAGCACAGTACCTTGTCAGTCATTGATTTGTCCATTGTTTACCTCAAGCATCCTCCTGGAGTTCTGTAAAGGTGAAGATGTACTGGTCGAAAGGTCACAGAGGAAACGAATGTGGTGCATTCAGCCATTTAAGATCTGTGCGTGTAAAAAAAAAAAAAGTCCACTGATAATCCTATCCCAAGACTAACCGGTCTCCCACAGCCACGTGGCATAGGATGACAGAGGCAAAACACAGAGGGGATCAAACATTTATTTACCCTTGTTAAAAGTTACAATAAAACAATTAGCATCTTTAAACGATAGCAAAATAAAGAGAACCAAAAATATTGGCCAATACATATTTACAGAGACAAATTGCAGATAAAAAGCTCACATTTTGGTACACGACCCCAACATCTGCATCATAAACTCTGAAATGTCAACACCGCAAGACTCAGAAGCTCAAATGTGTTTTAGCCAGAAAATAACCAGAATGAAGACATGTCCTTTTCCCCTCCTTGAATGTTGTTTTTCTATACAGCACAAAACACTTAATTTGAGGGTAAAACATAGTAATGTAGAATATAATTTTATTTTAGATGATGATTTGAAAGGTTTGTGTCCATATAACAGTCATTTCGAGTGAAGGAGGTGTTATGCCCTGCTCCATAACCGTTGTCGATTTTTTAATCCCAAGAGATGAGAAAGAAAAAGAAAATGTTATAGGACTGCCACGCATTTAAAAGTATGTTTCTCCATGAATTGGGAAAATAAGTCAGTATTCCTGATTCATTCTACATCCAATCCAATACCTTCCCCACACGCCAGTCCCAGTGTGTACCATGAGGGGGCGCTGTAAGCCAACACTTTCGTGAGAGGGCCGTCAGTAGAGAAATGATAAAGGCAGTGAACTGGTGGCTGAATCAGCAAACGTGATTATAGCCTTCTTCATTTGTATTAGTTTGTAGTTTTGTTTATAAGTTTAAGAACGTGGCACGAGTCTCATATATTTATATACTTTAATCTTGGAAAAACAGTTCAAGTAGCTGCGACGAGTCACGGTCACTCTGTCTTGGGCTCGGTCTCAGATGCTGCAGGTGTCGTGACCTCTGCGGGGGCTGCGGCCTCCTCGGCAGGGGCTTCCTCTGTGGGAGGGGCTTCCTCTGCAGGAGCGGCCTCTGCTGCTGCAGCCTCACCCTCTGGGGCCGGAGTGGCCTCCTCCTTGGCATCTGCCACAGGCTCGGTGGCTGACGTCTCCTTTGCTGCATGGCCATTCTCCTCTGGCTTGTCCTCCGCCGTGGGGGAGGCGGCCTCCTCCTCGCTGCTCTTCTTGGTCTTCTTCAGCGAGATGCCCTTGAACTTGAAGGAGTTCTTCAGGGAGAACTTCTTCTTCTTCTTGGCATCCTTGGCAGCCTCTCCCTCGACCTTGGCCACCTCTCCTTCGGCAGCAGGGGCAGCCTCGATGGAGTCGGTCTCGCCCTCTTTGGCTGGCTCGGCTGTGCCATTCCCATCTACGGGAGCTGTGTCCCCATCGGGCTTGGCAGAGACATCTCCATTGGTTTTAACATGGCCATTCTCCTGTGGACAACAGTGAGAGAACAATTTACAGATGTGGAGAGCAATAATGAGAATTTTCTAAATAAACTGGTATGGGGAGAAAATTAAGTGAACCATTATAAGCAGCCCATACCAAATTGACTCAATCTACAAGTCACTGTTGATCAAGAAAGTGGCTCAGGAGATAAAAATCAAGACTATTTTAATTCTGTGATAAGGCAGTGTGATGTGTCCAACCAACGTATCAGAGGTTTGGCATTATGGACGATTACTTGACTCGGTCAAATGCATAGCAAAAAGCTTCATATGCACAGCAGGTTTGCATTACTCGCATCGACCACGTGGGGGCAGTCGTACTCCACCACAACCAGTCGAACAGCAAGATGAATTTTGGAACAAAGGAATCCCCATGGAATCTAGGAGATTGCTACATTTGCAGTTCATTGCAAAATGTCAATATCGTTCTCTTCTAGCCTTTCGAATAATCCAAACTAACTTCTCTCAATTTGTCATATTAAATTGAAATAATGATGACATGTTCGAGCCTTTTGGCCAAGGATAAATGAGGAAATTAACCATCACTGCTAACGTTAGCTAAAGAATGCACCAACTGGTAGACGACGAGCCGCCTCAATGAGATGGTTAACTGGCAATTGCACCCACTCTAAAATCGTCAGCTAAAGTTAACATAGCGATTTATTGTCCAGGTAACGTGCATACAGGCATGTACAATAAAACACGGTTTGAGTAGATCATTTCATGTTTCCAGCGCTACAAATTACATCGAAAATTGCACAACTCTGCTTGCTTGCTTTTTTCAACAGAACGCTTTGCTGCCCTGCCGGTGCGCTTTGTTTGCAACGAGCCGTCCTCATTTGCATCCTTTGTCGCCCATCCGACAGGACGACCGCTGACGGCTTCCAGCATCAACTCATGAGAGAAAGCTAGTTAAAATAAATCCGCTTTCCATTCAGATGATAACTATGTAACTTAGTCCTGGTGTTATAATACGGACAATTAGCTACTGTACTTGATTAGATAGACTAAAAACTAGAGACGAATTTAACAAAAAGGTGGTGGTTGTGGCGCATGGCACCATCAATTAGCCACTCAACCAAGCACAGTATTAGCTAAACAATTTAATTACAAAATGTAATCACTGAAATCAAAACAGGTTTTTATCCTAATAAGGTTTTGCTAATTAGTCAAATGTACTGTAACTGTTAGCCGTGAGGTATCGCTAGCCTGGTATCACGTTGCCCATCCAACTCACGCTGGAGGTGGGCATTGGGTGCCAATGTGGACGCATACAACTGTTTCTCTTACCTGGCCATTAGTTTTAGCGACAGCTGGGTCGTCGACGGCTTTTCCATCAACAGCTACTCCACCCTTGGAAAACTGAGCTCCCATCTTTTATGCTTCCTAAACAAAAAGAAAATCTAAAAGAAAAACCGAGACGATTTACGGTTTTAAATCCAGCCAGCGATAAGTAGATCTTGCCAGATTTTGAAATCCGTGTTGATCCCTTTTACGTTTGGGAAGCAACAAAAGTTTCCCCACTCTGGTCTACTAACCTCACTGCTGCTGAGCACAAATTAAAGAAGGCTAGGGCTACAAGTGTGAGTATTTCAACCGTGCATCAAAATTGTGGAAGACTCCACCTATGGGCGTGACTACACGGACACACACAATCTGCAACCGTGGATTGGGGTTGGAATCCCCTCCTCACCCCCTATCAGCTTCAACGAGAGTGTTTATTACAGATGTTATGAATATGGCGACGGAGCCAGTAGGAATTGTATCTTTATTATCAGATATTTTAATTGAACATAAATAGTAAATAACACTAGTATCATATCTTAAGGTTTCCAAGCACTTTAAATTAATCTAATTAGAAAATCCTCCATACAGTGCACTGCAATTCTACACTTTAAAAATGAAAGGTTCCTGGAGGCATTTTAAGGGGTTACTCAGATTGCAACACCAACATAACCCCTAAAGGTGCTTCCAGCCAGGAACCTTTTCCGTGAGGAACCTTTTATAAAGGATCCTCAAAGAACCGTTTAGGGTGTTAAGGTTCCTGTAGGAATCTTTTATGTCCCGTGTATTATATTATGAATAATAATATTGAGTGGCAAACTTGTAAAGTCACAAATTCGTTTTATTCACTTAGAAAAATGCAAATAGTCCAGTATTCACAAATCATCTCAGAGTGATGATCTAGGATCAGGTCCCCACCTGTCCATACAATCTTATTTTTTATCTTAAAAACTGATTCGGGTTCAGCGGTTCGACTTTGACACACTGAATATGGGCCATTATTTATATGTAGTTACTTTAACTATTTTGATATTCACTTTTGGTGTCATCTGGGATCATCCCCCCCCCCCCCCCTTGCCTCCCAAACCTCTTCCTCATTTCCTGTACTTGTGCAATGTGAGCAAGTGGCTGTCATTATTTTTTTGTATTTATTCTTTATCATGCCATGCCTCCGTAAAGAATAAAATGTGGAGTGGAGAAATGTCATGGCGGACTATTGGGGCTTGAGGTCAGAGGAGCAGACTAAAATGGCCGTGTTATGCTGCTGTAAATGTGATGGTATGACAATGTGAGAAGAACACATCCAATGCCAGCACATTATGGTCTGGGTAAGCACAATGTTGTATTAAGGTTATTAGTGTGAATTAATGTGAGTAGGAAATGTAAAGAATTCTTACATACAGTTGAAGTCGGATTTTTACATACATTTAGGATGGAGTCATTAAACTTGTTTTTCAACCACCACAAATTTCTTGGTAACAAACTATAGTTTTGGCAACAAGTAATTTTTCAAACAATTGTTCACAGACATATTATTTCACTTATAATTCACCTTGTCATAATTCCAGTGGTTCAGAAGTTGCTTGGAAAATTCCAGAAAATGATGTCATGGCTTTAGAAGCTTCTGATAGGCTAATTGATATCATTTGAGTCAATTGGAGGTGTACCTGTGGATGTACTTCAAAGCCTACCTTCAAACTCAGTGCCTCTTTGCTTGACATCATGGGGAAAATCAAAAGAAATCAGCCAAGACCTCAGAAAAAAAATTGTAGACCTCCACAATTCTGGTTCATCCTTGGGAACAATTTCCAAATGCCTGAAGGTACCACGTTCATCTGTACAAACAATAGTACACAAGTATAAGCACCATGGGACCACGCAGCCGTCATGTTGCTCAGGAAGGAGACACATTCTGTCTCCTAGAGATGAACGTACTTTTGGAGAGAATAGTGAAAATCAATCCCAGAACAACAGCAAAGGACCTTGTGAAGATGCTGGAGGAAACAGGTACAAAAGTATCTATATCCACAGTAAAACGAGTCCTATATCGACATAACCTGAAAGGCAGCTCAGCAAGGAAGAAGCCACTGCTCCAAAACTGCCATAAAAAAAGCCAGACTACGGTTTGTAACTGCACATGCGGACCAAGATTGTACTTTTTGAAGAAATGTCCTCTGGTCTGATGAAACAAAAATATAACTGTTTGGCCATAATGACCATTCTTATGTTTGGAGGAAAAGGGGGATGCTTGCAAGCCGAAGAACACCATCCAAACCGTGAAGCATGGGGTTGGAAGCATCATGATGTGGAGGTGCTTTGCTGGTGCACTTCACAAAATAGATGGCATCATGAGGTAGGAAAATTATGTGTATATATTGAAGTAACATCTCAAGACATCAGTCAGAAAGTTAAAGCTTGGTCGCAAATGGGTCTTCCAAATGGACAACGACCCCAAGCATACTTCCAAAGTTATTGGCAAAATGGTTTAAGAACAAAGTCAAAGTATTGGAGTGGCTATCAGAAAGCCCTGACCTCAAACCTATAGAAAATGTGTGGGCAGAACTGAAAAAGCATGTGCGAGCAAGGAGGCCTACACACCTGACTCAGTTACACCAGCTTTATCAGGAGGAATGGGCCAAAATTCACCCAACTTATTGTTGCAAGCATGTGGAAGGCTACCTGGCACGTTTGACCCAAGTTAAACAATTTAAAGGCAATGCTACCAAATACTAATTGAGTGTTTGTCAACTTCTGACCCACTGGGAATGTGATGAAAGAAATAAAAGTTTAAATAAATCATTATTTCAACTATTATTCTGACATTTCACATTCTTAAAATAAAGTGGTGATCCTAACCAACCTAAAACGGGGAATTTTTACTTGGATTAAATATTAGGAATTGTGAAAAACTGAGTTTAAATGTATTTGACTGATGTGTATGTAAACTTCTGACTTCAACTGTATCCCTTCCCTGTCTGTTCTCTCAACGAGGGGTACTTTTGAATGAGCGCTGTGCACACATCCATGTATTGATGGGTAGTGGAGTACCTAAAGCAAATGAGAAACATACAACATTGCATTTGACTAACAATTCTGTTTGTAATACTAATTACATTGATTGAGCCTCTTGAAATATTGGTGTTTCACTTCAAATCAGATGGTGGACTGGTGGATCAAAGGTCCATAGGCAAGTAGCAGATTAGGGTAGTGGACGAGGAAGTGTGTCTTTGTAACTGTCTTCCCTAGAAACAGCTCCTGGAAGAGAGCTTGACATTCAGTGATTTGTTCTGCCTGATATGGGATCCAGGATATTTTTAAAACTGAGGCCAAGATGTCAGATATCTCTCCAAGCAGGAGGTAGAGATCAGGAGCACTGCCATTTTGTTTTTGACTACCAATCATTTGGGGGAGTAAACGGAAAAGTGTACATTTTTCTGCTGCACTTCTGAATAGATGGCCATTCTTCATTAGGATTCTCTCGGGTAGTGGCACAGGTTTAGAAAACACATCTCGTTTGCCATAAAACAAGTTCTCAATTTCATAGTTAATCTGGGAAAGAGTAATTTGCCTCTCTTGAACTAGTTGTTGCAGCACTAGTCTGAGCACTGTGGGAATGATGCCCTCATGAAGGTCATGCATGACATCTGGTGGAAACAGATAGGTAATTGGAGATGGCACATGATTCCGCCGAGAGAAGCAACAGGCTTTTGTGATGCCATACATCGATGCATTGTCTAGATTTTCTTCCACGGCCTGCAGATGGTACTTGTAGTTGTTTGGATCATGCATAGTGAATTCCTCTTCAGTGATTTCTGAGCAAATGTCCCCCTTGGTAGCCAAGCAGAAGCAACACATTTTTTGCTCAACCCTATAACTGCATGTGCAGAGAGATTATCTGCTGAGATTGTTGTGATTGTGCCTCAGAAGGTTTTGTTTTCACCATTGAATGATAACTTCATAGCCCATATTTCCAATTCCTGGATGTCATGTATCAAAGGCTTGAATACTTCTTCATAGGTGTTGACTTGTTTTTGAATGACGCAGTGATGAACCAGTGTGGAGAGGTATATATTTTGGAGTGGGGAAGTATCCTTGTGGTCAAAATTTCCTAATCTGTGGTCATTTTGTAAGTGCCTTTTTTAGAACCCAGTGGATTGACTACTTCGAATTCATCAACATAGAACTGCAGACATTGGCTCTGCTTAGTTAACTTGGGATTTGATTTGAACAATTCACCATCAGTCAAGTCTTCCGGAATTTCATCATTATGTGGGTTTTGGTCTTGATTCAAGGTGGCCCAGTCCTCTTTATTACTTACTATTTTTGTAGTGTGCTGACAAGGGAGTAAACAGAAAAGTGTACATTTTTCTGATGTACTTCCGGATAGATGGCCATACTTCAATTGGCCTGACCATACCCAATTATTTCACACAGTAATGCTCCAGCATCCTCTCAGAGCTTATGCATCTAATGCATTCCTCAAATACTGCAGCGTTGTTGAGCAAGTCCCTGAGATTGTCATCTTCATCCACATTTATTTGCTTATTTGTAAGGTGAAACCCGAGGGCATCACTGTAGTGTGTCATAAATGCACCAAAAATGGTTCTGAGGTCCTTAACAATGCTACTTTGTACTGTAGCTGGGATGCAGTGTTCTTCCCTGATTTTCAAAGTAAAAAGACAGATATTATTTTTGAGTACTTCAATTAGCTGCTCAGTGTTGATCTCTGTGGCCTGAACATGTTCGGCCTCTGGTAGACTCTACATCGCTCACGTCATCTTCAATGGGATCAGTCCCAGTCTCAAATTCATCATGAGGGCAATTCTCTTCTATGTTGTCATTTAAACGCTCTCTGTGGTTTCGATAGATGTGACCGATAGACGCTGAAACATCTATTTGTTTTCCAACACCCATTAAGTCCACAGATAATTAGAAAACAACATGGTTCATGCTGGTGATAGAGGCCAATATGTGTGAGTGGTCTGGACACAGAGAAAGTATGTTTGTTGCAAAGTGGAAAATTGAATAGAGTTGGCATTCTTCAGACAGATTGTGAACCTTGGAATGATGGAATGGAATCATGGAGATTATTTGTACTCAGCCACTTGCAGACATCATCAAGGGACCAGTCTTTCACAGCCACTCTGAAATTGAAGTTGACAGTAATAGCAAAGGTTATTGTTGAGGCTAAAACAAAACATATCACTCTTTCGAGACAACCACCTGTCCTCCTAATTCGTATTTATGGTTGTTTCATAACGAAGCAGAGCTTGTCAGGAAAGGTAAAGATGTCTCTCTCTTATTTATCGGACACCATATTTCTTAGTATGGAACATTATGGGATTCTGCAGTCCCACAAGTGTTGACTCCGATAATATGATGCTCCAAATGGGGCAATAAGTTCTTCTTCCATGTCAACCCAAATTGGCCTATTAGAGTTGTCAATAAAGAGAGCCTATTTGGGCAATTATAAAGGCTTCTTGATATAATGACATGTTAGGGAGCTTTAATCCTCCCTTCCAAGTTTTTCCTGTAATCTAGGTGAATCCTTGCCATTTTAACAGTCTAAATAAACTGAGTAATCAATCAAATGTATTTATATAGCCATTCGTACATCAGCTGATATCTCAAAGTATGTACAGAAACCCAGCCTAAAACCCCAAACAGCAAGCAATGCAGGTGTAGAAGCACAGTGCTTAGGACAAACTCCCTAGAAAGGCCAAAACCTAGGAAGAAACCTAGAGAGGAACCAGGCAAGTTAGTTAAGAACAAATTCTTATATTCAATGACTGCCTAGGAACAGTGGGTTAACTGCCTGTTCAGGGGCAGAACGACAGATTTGTACTTGGTCAGCTCGGGGATTTGAACTTGCAACCTTCCGTCCTCTTCTGGCTGTGCCGGGTGGAGATTATAACAGAAACTGGCCAAGATGTTCAAATGTTCATAAATGACCAGCATGGTCAAATAATAATAATCACAGTAGTCGTCGAGGGTGCAACAGGTCAGCACCTCAGGAGTAAATGTCAGTTGGCTTTTCATAGCCGATCATTGAGAGTATCTCTACCACTCCTGCTTTCTCTAGAGAGTTGAAAACAGCAGGTCTGGGATAGGTAGCACGTCCGGTGAACAGGTCAGGGTTCCATAGCCGCAGGCAGAACAGTTGAAACTGGAGCAGCAGCACGGCCAGCTGGACTGGGAACAGCAAGGAGTCATCATGCCAGGTAGTCCTGAGGCATGGTCCTACGGCTCAGGTCCTCAGAGAGAGAGAAAGAGAGAATTAGAGAGAGCATACTTAAATTCACACAGGACACTGGATAAGACAGGAGTAATACTCCAGATATAACAGACTGACCCAAGCTCCCCGACACATAAACTACTGCAGCATAAATACTGGAGGCTGAGACAGGAGGGGCCAGGAGACACTGTGGCCCCATCCGATGATACCCCCGGACAGGGCCAAACAGGCAAAGCACAGCCCCACACCACTAGAGGGATATCTTCAACCACCAACTTACCATCCTGAGACAAGGCTGAGTATAGCCCACAAAGATCTCCGCCACGGCACAACCCAGGGTCACGTTAGTGACTCAACCCACTCAAGTGACGCACCCCTTCTTGGGACGGCATGGAAGAGCACCTGTAAGCCAGTGACTCAGCCCCTGTAATATGGTTAGGGGCAGAGAATCCCATTGCAGAGAGGGGAACTGTCCAGAAAGAGAGAGCAAGAGCAGTTTGTTGCTCCAGTGCCTTTCCGTTCACTTTCACACTCCTGGGCCAGACTACACTCAATCATAGGACCTACTGAAGAGATGAGTCTTCAATAAAGACTTAAAGATTGAGACCGAGTCTGCATCTCTCACATGGGTAGGCAGACTATTCCATAAAAAATGGAGCTCTATAGGAGAAAGCCCTGCCTCTAGCTGTTTGCTTAGAAATTCTAGGGACAGTAACAAGGCCTGCGTCTTGTGACCATTGTGTACGTGTAGGTATGTACGGCAGGACCCAATCAGAAAGATAGGTAGGAGCAGGTCCATGTAATGCTTTGTAGGTTAGCAGTAAAACCTTGAAATCAGCCCTTGCCTTAACAGGAAGCCAGTGTAGAGAGGCTAGCACTGGAGTACTATGATCAAATATTTTGGTTTTAGTCAGGATTCTAGCAGCCGTATTTAGCACTAACTGAAGTTTATTTAGTGCTTTATCCAGGTAGCCGGAAAGTAGACCATTGCAGTAGTCTAACCTAGAAATGACAAAATCATGGATTAATTTTTCTGCATCATTTCTGGACAGAAAATTTCAGATTTTTGCAATGTTATGTAGATGGAAAATACCTGTCCTTGAAACAGTCATGATATGTTCGTCAAAAGAGAGATCAGAGTCCAGAGTAATGCCGAGGTCCTTCATAATTGTATTTGCGACGACTGTACAACCATCAAGATAAATTGTCAGATTCAACAGAATATCTCTTTGTTTCTTGGGACCGAGTTTAAAAGTAGAACATTTGCAGCCATCCACTTCCTTATGTCTGAAACAGGCTTCCAGGGAGGGCAATTTTGGGGCTTCACCATGTTTCATCGAAATGTACAGCTGTGTGTCATCTGCATAGCTGTGAAAGTTAACATTATGTTTTCGAATGACATCCCCAAGAGGTAAAATATATAGTAAAAACAATAGTGTCCTAAAACGGAACCTTGAGGAACACCGACATTTACAGTTGATTTGTCAGAGGACAAACCATCCACAGAGACAAACAGATAAGATCTAAACCAGGCCAGAACTTGTCCATGTAGACCAATTTGGGTTTCCAATCTCTCCAAAAGAATGTGGTGATCGATGGTATCAAAAGCAGTACAAAGGTCTAGGAGCACGAGGACAGACTAAAGGGTCATTTACCACCTTCACAAGTGCAGTCTCAGTGCTATGATGGGGTCTAAAACCAGACTGAAGCATTTCGTATACATTGTTTGTCCTCAGGAAGGCAGTGAGTTGCTACGCAACAGCTTTTTCAAAATTTTTGAGAGGAATGGGAGATCTGATATAGGCCGATAGTTTTTTTTTTTCTGGGTCAAGGTTTGGCTTCTTCAAGAGAGGCTTTATTACTGCCACTTTTAGTGAGTTTGGTACACATCCAGTGGATAGAGAACCGTTTATTATGTTCAACAAAGGAGAGCCAAGCACAGAAAGCAGCTCTTTCAGTAGTTTAGTTGGAATAGGGTCCAGTATGCAGCTTGAAGGTTTAGAGGCCATGATCATTTTCATCATTGTGTCAAGAGACATAGTACTAAAACACTTGAGTCTCCCTTGATCCCAGGTCCTGGCAGAGTTTTGCAGACTCAGGACAGATTTAAAGAGTAATCATTTTGTCTATGGTTGTCACGTTCTGACCTTAGTTCCTTTGTTATGTCTTTGTTTTAGTATGTTCAGGGTGTGAGTTGGGTGGGTTGTCTATGTTCCATTTTCAATGTTGTGTTTTTGTGTTTGGCCTGGTATGGTTCTCAATCAGAGGCAGGTGTCGTTAGTTGTCTCTGATTGAGAATCATACTTAGGTAGCCTTTTCCCACTTGTCTTTCGTGGGTGTTTATTTTCTGTCTTTGTGTATGTCACCATCACTGTTTTGTTTCGTATCATTCTCGTTGTTATTTTTGTTGAATAAATATCGTCATGAACACGTACCACGCTGCGCTTTGGTCCGATCCTTGCGACTCCTCGTCAGAAGAAGTGGACGGGCGTTACAATGGTGTTAAAGGAGTAGGCAGGTATGGACAGTGGAAACATGCTGATGACATAATATTTGTAACATGAGAACTACCCCACAATGAGATTTGTAGCTTATCCCAGTTCTTAAATTGGTGTTGAATTTTGTTCGAATTACACAGAATGGAAAATAAACATTTCCCTTCCCCTAAAAAACAACTTCTCTTCTCACGTACAGAAAGAAGACAAAATGACACCAGACATTCACCATTCAGTTAGGATTAGAAAATACAAAGGAATTACACAGAACACACAATAGTCACACTGTATTGATTGATTGACTGTAAAGACATTCATTCACCATTCAGTTGGTATTTAAAAAGACAAAGACATCAGACTACCAGAACAAACAATAATACATTCATTCACCATTTAGTTAGTATTGGAAAAGGCAAAGAAATAACACAGAACACACTATAAACTACTTTATAGAGGCAAACCTGTTTGTAGATCCATAGTGAGCTAGTGAAAATATACATATACATATTTTACTCCCCTTTTTTCAATCTTGTCTCATCACTGCAACAGGCTCGGGAAGGGCAACCCGCTTAACTGTGCTCCTTAACACCTGCCAGCCATCCTCACCAATGTGTCGGAAGAAACACCATTCAACTGGTGACCTGCAGATACCTGGCCCACCACAAGGAGTCACTAGAGCACGATGAGCCCCCCTCGGCTAATCCCTCCCTTAAGCCCACCCGACACGCAGGCGTCCCATATAGCCATCTGGAAATGCAAATGAGCTACGCTAAATGCTAATAGCACTCGTTAAAACTCAAACGTTCATTAAAACACACATGCAGGGTACTGAATTAAAGCTACACTCGTTGTGAATCTAGCCAACAAGTCAGATTTTTTAAATGCTTTTTGGCGAAAGCATGAGAAGCTATTATCTGATAGCATGCAACACCCCGAAATACCTGAAGGGGATGTAAACAAAATAATTAGCATATTTTTTTATTTTTTATTATTATTTTTGTAACCTTTATTTAACCAGGCAAGTCAGTTAAGAACATATTCTTATTGTCAATGACAGCCTGGGAACAGTGGGTTAACTGCCTGTTCAGGGGCAGAACGATAGATTTGTACCTTGTCAGCTCGGGGGTTTGAACTCGCAACCTTCCGGTTACTAGTCCAACGCTCTAACCACTAGGCTACGCTGCCGCCGGCACTACACAAAACGCAGAAATAAAATATAAAACATTCAATACGTTTGACGAGCTTCTTTGTTGGCACTCCTATATGTCCCATAGACATCACTATTGGGTCTTTTTTTCTCAATTAAATCAGTCCATATATACCCAAAATATCGATCTATGAAAAGTGTGTGATCCAGAAAAAAACACTGTTTTAAAACGCAACGTCATTTTTTTAAATGAAAAAAGTTGACGATAAACTTTCACAAAACACTTCGAAATACTTTTGTAATCCAACTTTAGGTATTAGTAAACGTTAATAATCTATCAAATTGATCACGGGGCGATGTGTATTCAATAGCTCCACGTCTTCAAATCATGGTCGGAAATCTCTCTTCCAAAACATCCTGTCGGAGACCGGAAGGAATGGGTTCTCTCTTCCTCGTTTGACCAAGGAACAACTACCAGGCAATTGCCAAGACTGGCGACATCGTGTGGAAGCTGTAGGACTTGTAATCTCGGCCCCATCTAATTTGCTGAGCCATAGACAATACATGCAAGTGGCGCATTGATATTTTTTCCACTTTTTGGTGATCAGTTTTCCTTGGGCTTTTCGACGAAACGCATGTTCTGTTATAGTCACAGCCGTGATTTAACCAGTTTTAGAAACGTCAGAGTGTTTTCTATCCACACATACTAATCATATGCATATACTATATTCCTGGCATGAGTAGCAGGACGCTGAAATTTTGTGCGATTTTTAACAGAATGTTTGAAAAAGTAAGCCCTAAGCTTAAAGGGTAAGCTTTTCTGAAGCTCCCTATTTGGGCTGCCAGGTAACCTAGTGGTTAGAGCGTTGGGCCAGTAACCAAAAGTTCGGTAGATCAACTCCCTGAGCTGACAAGGTAAAAATCTGTCGTTCTGCCCCTGAACAATGCAGTTAACCCACTGTTCCTAGGCAGTCATTGTAAATAAGAATTTGTTCTTAGTTGACTTGCCTAGTTCAATAAAACAATTCTAATGGAATTCCCCCCCCCCCCCCCCTTGGGTCAGCTGATGATACATAGACCACCCTCCTCCAGTTCGCTGCAGTGGAATGACTGGCATGCATACGCCACCCAGAGAACGATCTGCCCCCTTTGAGTGGGCTAAGCCTCCCAGAGCGGAATAGACCCTTAGGGGTAAAAAATTCTCCACACCAAAGAAAGAAAGAGAACAAATGCTTGAAAGTTGTTAAAAAATGGCCTGTCCTCATTTAACCCCCTCCTTCCTCACCCAGCATAACACAATCATCCCATTGGAATTCCTCACTGCTTTCTGATGTTGGGGGATGTGAATCAAGGCTTTATTATGAAGAGTAATACATTTTCTCCAATGTCAGATATTGAAGGTACCTTTTTGCTCGCTTAGCACAGATGTCCCTACAGTACATGTCCTCACACGGAAGTGGACAACACACTGGATTCTTCCTTAAGGATCCTTTTTGAAGATGTCTCTGTCTGTTTGGCACAATAGAGATATAGGGTAGTGAGGAAAGATAAAGTAGGTGGAAGGTTGGAGGGAGATAAAGTCGGAAGGTGTGGTTGAGAGATACGGAGAGAAGGAGATGACTGGTTGGAGAGCGGACCTGTCAAATATGCTGACCACACATTGCTACTTTTGCAAAGCATGTGCACAGATCATGCCATTAAAGCCCTTTGAATTTAGTTTAATTCTGGTGATAGCATTTCCTTAGTTGACAGGTTGAACAGAATGCCTTAAATGACAGTACACAGACTCATGCAGTAGGTTGGGCTGTAAACTGTAGATAAACATTTGGATTGGCGGTTCTGCACTGTCACCACCACCACAATGTGACACAGAGGCCCAACGTAAAATATGTTTGAATTACTTTATTGATAAGTGTTTATACAGTTATTTTCATTCAACATGGCATAGTATCAGAAGAAATATAATTACAATGTCCTTTACAGTTTCTGACACACACACACACACACACACACACACACACACACACACACACACACACACACACACACACACACACACACACACACACACACACACACACACACACACACACACACACACACACACACACACACACACACACACACACACACACACACACACACACACACACACACACACACACACACACACACACACACACACACACACACACACACACACACACACACACACACACACACACACACACACACACACACACACACACACAGTGCTCCTTTTCCTTCTCTTCCTGGAGTTCTGTTTTTTACACAGTCAATGCATCTGTTTGTGTGGATGCCCATATTTCATCCCCTGACACATGATGAGCTCTCCTTGCAAAAAGACTCCATTGTTCCTCTCTCAGCCAGCCAACTGATGAGCATCACAAGTAGAGGGGGAGTGGGAGGAGAGGGCGGGGCGGGGCGGTGGGAGAGACGGGGGGATGAGAGCGTAATCATAAATACTTTTTTCTGGGGTTCTTCTTGCAAGAGGGAGGAGAAAAGAGTCACCTTGAATAGATCGGTTGAGCATATCTGTTCAATGAATATGTAATTTCCCACGATTCTCTATTTTGTCCACTATTCCCGCATACAGAATCACAAAAGCAACACAGCCCAGACTGCTTCGTGTCTGTTTTTCCCATAGTTTAATAGAGAGAAGATGACTAAAGATTTAACTGCACAGTTAATGACCAAATACTTAGAGAAATATGTGCTGTGAGGCATATACTGTACATATATTTTTTCATTATAGCAAATGACTGTATATTACAAACTATACTGTAGTCCCTGTCAAATTTAGTGTTATTTAGTATGGTAAAATGCACCCCACACACTACAATTTTATGTCAATGAAGACAGAAGGTATATAGTAATATAAATTAATTGAGACTACTATGCTAAATGTGATGTGCAATAAAATGAATGCTGAGCTGTGATTCTAAATAGACTGTGTTTCTCAAACATCCACCTATTTTATTGGTGTCTATCCAGTTAGGATAATATTAATTTGGTTGACATGAACACTTAGACAAGAATGACCTTTGTATTGATAAATATAATTTATCAAATGACTCATTGACTGACAAAGTACTAAACACCAAGCTAAACATTTCAACAGTCCTGACAGGGTTGGTAGAAATGCAGCCTCTCTTTCTGAGAATGATGATGGGATGCTAGTTGTATGTCCGATGTTCATCCAGGCAAGGCTCCATCCCAGACAGGCCTGTGCTGACATGTTTCTTGCATCATTGATAAAAATGCTTTTGCAAGGGGGCTGCAAGCACAACAGGAACCCTTAAGAGATGGGAACGTGCAGAGACCTTGAGCAGCAATCAGTCTAGTACGTGCAGAATGGCCTGCTCCCCCCCCCCCCTCTCTCTCTCTCTCTCTCTCTCCCCCCCTCTCTCTCTCTCTTTCTCTCTCTCCCCCCCTCTCTCTCTCTCTCTCTCTCTCTCTCTCTCTCTCTCTCTCTCTCTCTCTCTCTCTCTCTCTCTCTCATGTACCTAGCCTTCTTTTTACATGTGCTAAGTAAAAGGCTCAACTCGCGCATGAGGCCGACATTGTAAATAAGAATTTGTTCTTAACGGAATTGCCTAGTTAAATAAAGGTAAAAATATATATATTTTAAATTAACCTTTTACTTTTGGTTTTGGTCCACCAGCTTCAAACAGCTGTAAAAACATTTTTTGTTTGTTCTTGAAAATATATTTCACAGCGATTTAGATGGTACAGTGATTCCTTACACTATTCAGTGCTTGTTTTCTTACATAAACTGAAATTGAGCCAACAGTGCAGAATTTTTGCAACCAGGAGATGACAGAGTGATTACTACAAGATATAACACAGCCACAAAGTCAGAACAGCTTTCCCATTTTGACAACAGATGCCGCTCTGGCGGGAGAAATCAATAGGCGAATATCCTTTATCTCTCTCTCTCTCTCTCTGGCTGCCTCTGTATCTCCCTCTCCTTCTGTTTACCTCTGTCTCAGCCCCAGGTATGGTGGCGTGGTTTATTGAATGCAAATTAAACCAATTGTCCCTCATTTGAATCTGTTGTCATAACATTGCATTTGAGGCCAATCAGTTGATGTCCAAGGACATATAACACTCCATCTCCATACACACACAAATCTCAACTCTTATTTGCACTGTGAGGGAGCAAAATTATAATACAGATGGTGAGAGAAATGGAGAGAGTTGGAGTAAAGAAAGACATAGGTAGAGAGGTAGAGATAGGTACATAGAGAGACAGGGAGCGAGAGGGAGAGAGGAAATAGAGATCGATAGAGAAGTAGAAATCCATAGAGTCAGGGAGGGATGGAGGAGGTGGTGTTTCTGTGTAAACGGTGTACGTACAGTGGTAGGGCAGCTCATCCCCACTGGCAGTGGAGCTGCAGCGTTAGTGGGTCAGTGTGCCATCATCTCATTCATCAACACTACAGCCAGCTCTGCTTGCTATTCTCTCGCTCCATCTCTCTCTTTCCACCCCTCCCTCCCACACATACTAATACATGTAAGATGGCGCCGGAGAAGACGGCAGACGTTTTACGTGCCCTCAGCTGATTGTGTTTTTGTTCGTATATTTGCGTTGTTTGTAACTTGTTTTTGTTCTTATTTCATACATAATGTTGCCGCTACCGTCTCTTATGCCCGAAAATAACCTCTAGACATCAGGACTGCGATTACTCACCATGGACTAGCAGAATCCTTTATTTCCTTTCATAATGATGACGAGCCAGACGGGAAGGATATACTGATTCCTCGGGAACAGGCCCTGATCCCCGTGATCTGCGTGAAGAGGAAGCGGATAAAGAGAGGCCGGAGAGCGGGCTGCCTTCTGAGAATTTGGAGGCGATCGATTAAACCCCCACTTCTCTTCATTCTGCTAGAAAACGTGCAATTCTTGGAGAATAAAATTGCCAAGTTACGTGGAAGATGAAACTACCAACGGGACATTACAAACTGTAACATCTTATGCTTCACAGAGTTGTGGTTGAACGATGACAATATCAACATACAGCTGGCTGGTTATACAATGCCCAATTTGTAAGTCGCTCTGGATAAGAGCGTCTGCAAATGACTTAAATGTAAATGTAATGTACCGGCAGGATAGAGCAGCGGCGTCTGGTAAGACAAGAGGCGGCAGACTATGTATTTTTGAAAATAACAGCTGGTGCACGATATTTAAGGAAGTTTCGAGCTATTGCTCGCCAGAGGTAGAGTATCGCATGTTATTAAGCTATAGACCACACTACATACTGAGAGTGTTTTCATCTGTATTCTCCGTAGCTGTTTACATAACACCACAGTCAGAGGCTGGCACTAAGACAGCATTGAATGAGCTGTATTCCGCAATAAGCAAACAAGAAAATGCTCACCCAGAGGCAGCACTCTTAGTAGCCACAGAATTTAATGCAGGAAACTTAAATCCATTTTACCAATTTCTATCGGAATGTTAAATGTGCAACCAGAGGAAAAAGAACTCCTATACTCCACACACAGAGAAGCATACAACGCTCTCCCTCGTCCTCCATTTGGTAAATCTGACCATAATTCTATCCTCCTGATTCCTGCTTAGAAGCAAAAATTAAAGCAGGAAGCATCAGTGACAAGATCAATAAAAAAGTGGTCAGATGAAGCAGATGCTAAACTACAGGACTGTTTTTCTAGCACAGACTGGAATATGTTCCTGGATTATTCCAATGGCATTGAGGACTACACCACATCTGTCATTGGCTTCATCAATTAGTGCATCGTCCCCACAGTGACCGTATATAGATACCCCAACCAGAAGCCATGGATTACAGGCAGCATCCCACTGAGCTAAAGGCTAGCTAGAGCTGCCACTTTCAAGGAGCAGGACTCTAAACCCAGAGGTTTATAAGATATCCCGCTATGCCCTCTGACGAACCTTCAAACAGTCAAAGCCTCAATACAGGACTAAGATTGAATCGTTCTACACCGGCTCTGATGCTCGTCGGATGTGGCAGGGCTTGCAAACCATTACAGACTACAGAGGGAAGCACAGCCGAGAGCTGCCCAGTGACTCGAGCCTACCAGACGAGCTAAACTACTTCTATGCTCGCTTCGAGGCAAATAACACTGAAACATGCATGAGAGCACCAGCTGTTCTGGATGACTGTGTGCTCACAATCTGTCAACATTCACAAGGCCGCAGGGCCAGACGAATTACCAGGACGTGTACTGCAAGCATGCGTTGACCAACTGGCAAGGGTCTTCACTGACATTTTCAACCTCTCCCTGTCCGAGTCTGTAATACCAACATGTTTTAAGCAGACCACCATAGTGCTTGTGCCCAAGAACACTAAGGTAACCTGCCTAAATGACTACTGACCCATAGCACTCACGTCTGTAGCCATGAAGTGCTTTGAATGTCCGGTCATGGCTCATATCAACACCATCATCCCAGAAACACTAGACCCACTCCAATTTGCATACAGCCCCAACAGACAAAAGGAACACCTATGTGATTGACTACAGCTCAGCATTCAACACCATAGTGCCCTCATAGCTCATCAATAAGCTTTGGACCCTGGGATTAAACACCTCCCTCTGCAACTGGATTCTGGACTTCCTAACGGGCCGCCCCCAGGTGGTAAGGATAGGTAACAACACATCCGCTTCGCTGATCCTCAACACCGGGACCCCTCAGGGGTGTGTGCTCAGTCCACTCATGACTTCACGGGCCAGGCACGAATCCAACACCATCATTAAATTTGCAGATAACCTAAATTTGCAGATGACCCAACAGTGGTAGGCCTGATCACCGACAATGACGAGACAGCCTATAGGGTGCCAGGACAACAACTTCTCCCTCAACATGATCAAGACAAAGGAGATGATTGAGGCCTACAGGAAAAAGAGGACTGAGCACGCCCCCATTCTCATCGACGTGGCTGTAGTGGAGCAGGTTGAGAGATTCAAGTTCCTTGGTGTCCACATCCCCAACAAACTAACATGGTCCAAGCACACCAAGACATTGGAGAAGAGGGCACGACAAAACCTATTCCCCCTCAGGAGACTGAAAAGATTTGGCATGGGTCCTCTCAAAAGTTTCTACAGCTGCACCATCACTTTCATCACTGCCTGGTATGGCAACTGCTCGGCCTCCGACCGCAAGGCACTACAGAGGGTAATGTGAACGGCCCAGTACATCACTGGGGCCAAGCTTCCTGCCATCTAGGACCTCTATATCAGGCAGTGTCAGAGGAAGGCCCTAACAATTGTCAACAACTCCAGCCACCCTAGTCATAAACTGTTCTCTCTGCTACCGCATGGCAAGCGGTATCGGAGCACCAAGTCTAGGTCCAAGAGGCTTCTAAACAGCTTCTACCCCCAAGCCATAAGACTCCTGAACATCTAGTCAAATGGCACCCCCCCTTGGGTTGTGCCGTGGCGGAGATCTTTGTGGGCTATACTCGGCCTTGTCTCAGGATGGTAAGTTGGTGGTTGAAGATATCCCTTTAGTGGTGTGGGGGCTGTGCTTTGGCAAAGTGGGTGGGGTTATATCGTTCCTGTTTGGCCCTGTCTGGGGGTATCATCGGATGGGGCCACAGTGTCTCCTGACCTCTCCTGTCTCAGCCTCCAGTATTTATGCTGCAGTAGTTTATATGTCGGGGGGCTAGGGTCGGTTTATTATATCTGGAGTACTTCTCCTGTCTTATCCGGTGTCCTGTGTGAATTTAAGTATGCTCTCTCTAATTCTCTCTTTCTTTCTTTCTCTCTTTCTTTCTCTCTCTCGAAGGACCTGAGCCCTAGGACCATGCCTCAGGACTACCTGGCATGATGACTCCTTGCTGTCCCCAGTCCACCTGGCTGTGCCGCTGCTCCAGTTTCAACTGTTCTCCCAGCGGCTATGGAATCCTGACCTGTTCACCGGACGTGCTACCTGTCCCAGACCTATTATTTGACCATGCTGGTCATTTATGAACATTTGAACATCTTGGCCATGTTCTGTTATAATCTCCACCTGGCACAGACAGAAGAGGACTGGCCACCCCTCATAGCCTGGTTCCTCTCTAGGTTTCTTCCTAGGTTTTGGCCTATCTAGGGAGTTTTTCCTAGCCAACGTGCTTTAACACCTGCATTGCTTGCTGTTTGGGGTTTTAGGCTGGGTTTCTGTACAGCACTTTGAGATATCAGCTGATGTACGAAGGGCTATATAAATAAATTTGATTTGATTTATTCTTATCCGTATATTTTTTTAAATTGCATTGTCGGTTAGGGGCTCGTAAGTAAGCATTCCACTGTAAGGTCTACACCTGTTGTGTTCGGAGCATGTAACTAATACAATTCGATTTGATTTGACATACTGACTGCACTCTAATTTGGCTATCCACAGAGAGACACTGAGAGAGTTGCAGAGGAGGATGGTGACATGGTAAACAGAGGTATAGTGATGTTTGTTAATGTAGTAATTATAAAGAGGGTTGAATGTGCTCGCCTGTATTTTCTGCAAGAAAAACAAGAGTGGAAATATTGCCTTTAAAAGGTGTATAGATGATAAAGTGTGATTGGATTGAATCCTGGCCTTTGTAAATGCTATAACAGCAGACATACAATACATGTTGGTTCTTTCTGGGCATATAATCAGGAGAGATGAAGATATGGAGCCATATGGTGATGAGAGGACATTTGATTAGACATACAGTAACCTTTTGTTATCCCTTGCTATTGTTTTTCCCCTCTTGGCCCACTGGGTGTTTTTTGTATTTCTGTGTTGAAGTGACACCGGTTCATGGATCCTGGTACAAAGATACCCTGACAAATAGCTCACTGTTGGAGAAGGGCAATAAATCACTGTGTGTTAAATTGCAAAACAGATTTTGTGGAATGGAAGAGAGACTGATATTAGACCACACACCCATTTGTCCGCTAGTAACAGAGCAACAGCCTGCAGATCAAGGGCTGCACAGCTGCTTCTAAAACATATAAAACACACACACACACACACACACACACAGCTATGTCTTACTATACTTGAGAGGACTTTTTGGGGACCAACAAATGATTCCCATTCAAAATGCTATTTTCCCTAAACCCTAACCCTTAACTTTAACCCGTTAACCCTAACTCATAACCTTAACTTTAACCTGCAAAACCTAACTCCTAACCCTAACCACTAACCCTAACCCTAAATCTTACTTAAAACTTATTATGGCTGGGGGCAGTATTGAGTAGCTTGGATGAATAAGGTGCCCAGAGTAAACTGGATAAGAGCGTCTGCTAAATGACTTAAATGTAATGTAATGTAAACTGCCTGCTACTCAGGCCCAGTTGCTAATATATGCATATTATTAGTAGATGTGGATAGAATACACTCAGAAGTTTCTAAAACTGTTTGCATGATGTATGTGTTTATAACAGAACTCATATGGCAGCCAAAAACCTGAGAAAAAAATCTGAGGTTTGTAGTTTTTCAAGTCATTGCCTATTGAATACACAGTGTCTATGGGGTCATATTGCACTTCCTAAGACTTCCACTAGATGTCAACAGTCTTTAGAACCTTGTTTGAGGCTTCTACTGTGAAGGAGGGGGGAATGAGAGCTGATTGAGTCAGAGGTCTGCCAGAGTGGCATGAGCTGATCACGTGCGCTCACTTGAGAGCGACCTGCGTTCCATTGCAATTCTAAAGACAAAGGAATTCTCCGGTTGGAACATTTGACGTTAGACATGTTTCTACGAACTGTACTATAATTTTAAAAACTTTCTGTCTGAACTTTCGCCTGGACTTGCCCGTGCCTAGTGAGTTTGGATTTGTTTACTAAACACGCTAACAAAAGGGGGTATTTGGACATAAATTATGGAATTTATCGAACAAAACATACATTTATTGTGGAACTGGGATTCCTGGGAGTGCATTCTGATGAAGATCATCAAAGGTAAGTGAATATTTATAAGGCTATTTCTGACTTCTGTTGACTCCACAACATGGCGGGTATCTGTTTGGCTTGTTTTGTTGTCTGAGTGCTGTACTCAGATTATTGCATGGTGTGATTTTTCCGTAAAGTTTTAAAAAATCTGACACAGCGGTTGCATTAAGGATAAGTGGATATAAAATTCCATGCATAACAGTTGTATCTTTTATCAATGCTAGTTATGAGTATTTCTGTAAATTGATGTGGCTCTCTGCAAAATCACCGGATGTTTTGGAAGCAAAACATTACTGAACGTAACGCACCAATGTAAGCTGAGATTTTTTTATATAAATATGAACTTTATCGAACAAAACATACATGTATTGTGTAACATGAAGTCCCATGAGTGTCATCTGATGAAGATCAGCAAAGGTTAGTGATTCATTTTATCTCTATTTCTGATTTTTGTGACTCCTCTCTTTGGCTGGAAAAATGGCTGTGTTTTTCTATGACTAGGCGGTGACCTAACATAATCATTTGGTGTGCTTTCCCAGTAAAGCCTTTTTGAAATCAAACACTGTGGTGGGATTAACGTTAAGTGTATCTTTAAAATGGTGTAAAATACTTGTATGTTTGAGGAATTTTAATTATGAGATTTCTGTTGTTTGAATTTGGCGCCCTGCACTTTCATTACATTTACATTTACATTTAAGTCATTTAGCAGACGCTCTTATCCAGAGCGACTTACAAATTGGTGCATTCACCTTATGACATCCAGTGGAACAGTCACTTTACAATAGTGCATCTAAATCTTAAAGGGGGGGGTGAGAGGGATTACTTATCCTATCCCACTTTCACTGGCTGTTGTCATATCGATCCCGGTAGCGGGATTTCAGCCATAAGAAGTTAAAGCTAACCCCTATGCCTAAAATAGCCTTTTTACAAGTGAGGACTGGAAACATGTCCCCACTTCTATGAATTTTAGTTGGTTTACTATTCTTTTGAGCACTTTTTGTACTCACAAGTATAGTAACCCTAACCCATACCCTAAACCTAACCACTTACCCTAACCATAATTGTAACCATAACCCTAAAGCTAACCCCTAAGCTTAAAATAGCCTTTGTCCTCATGGGGACGTGGGAGAATTTTCCTTGATTTACTCTCAGGATTTTAGGTCCCCCCAAGGATATAAGTACAACTCCCCTCACACACACACAGTATGAGTGGGGTGTGTTCAGTGCTGGGAGTGTGTTTTTGGCTGGGTAGCTGGCTGTGACCTCTGCTGCAGCATGCATGCCAGAGTTTTGTGTGTCTGTGTTCTGTGAGATCATCACTCTGAGCCCCCTTCAGTTGTCCCCTCTTCATTCCCTGCTTTCTGGTTGGCTGAGCTCTTCCGCTCTAGCCCTGCCACTGAGACTCCATTGTGATGCAGATTTGGGGGAATGGGATGGAGGGATAGAGATATGGGGGATGGTAGGACAGGGGGTGGGTAGAGACGCTCTCTGTGAGTGTTTTCGGGTGGTGTTACTGTTAAGTGTGACCTGGCAGCCCTGCTTGGCTGGGTGTCTGGCGTAGCCTGGGGGAGGGGAGAGACGGAGAGGGATATCTAGAATTCTCCTCCTCTCAGCAATCCTTCACTCTGTATGCATGACTCAAACATCAAGCATCTCTCTCAGTCCCTCACCATCACCTCCCCATCTTGGAAATGAGAACAATGTCTTGTTTTTCAATGCATCATACAAGTATTGGTGTAGAAATGGTCTCAAAAGGAGAATAAATTGCATCTTAATAGTAGAATTCAATTCTCAAATAATGATCTCAATTCCAGCTCAAAGGTCGTGTTGTTGTTGTTGACTTAAAGTGTAATATCTAATAAAACAGGATTAAAGCCATACGTAGGAGAGAGGGTTCTCTCAATGTGATTTCCGTGTAGTTTGAAAGGCTAGAAAAGACTATTGAGAATTTTTTGATCCACTGAGACAGAATTGTTATAAATTCTGGTTGTTTGTGTGTGTGTGTGTGTTTTTTAAATTATTTTTAATTTTACCTTTATTTAACCAGGCAAGTCAGTTAAGAACAAATTCTTATTTTCAATGACGACCTAGGAACAGTGGGTTAACTGCCTGTTCAGGGGCAGAACGACAGATTTGTGTGTGTATGTATGCTTTCTGTCTGTCTAGGTACATGTATGTGTCTGTATATGCATGTGTATGTGTGTGTGTGTGTGTTGTGTTGGGGGGTGGGGGGCTGTCTGGTTCTTATAACGTCTGCAGCTTAAACTCTGCCGAAGCTCTTCCCAGCTGTCGGAGAGTAATCCAGCCCCCCCCCCTCTACCCCTCTTTACTTCTCTCTGACTATCTCTCTCTCTCTCTCTCTCTCTCTCTCTCTCTCTCTCTCTCTCTCTCTCTCTCTCTCTCTCTCTCTTTCTTCTCTCTCTCTCTCAGATTCAGATTTAGATACACTTCATTAGCATTAATGAAAAAGCCACTGTTAATAAAGCAAAGTGAGATAATGGCATCAACAATAACAGTAAAAATGATAATAAGTTTCAAGTTTTATTAGTCGTATGTACGGGATACATATGGTATACGTTGTCCAATAACATGCTTACTTTCAGGTTCCATCTCGACAATATGAACATAAAGTAAATAACAGTAAATAGCAGTAGAATAGAATAAACATGATGCCGCGTGCCTGCCCCAGGTACAGTTTTTAGATAGAGGATAGATAAATGAGTTTATTAGTCACATGCACAAGGTCACAGATATAATCGCAGGGTACAGTGGAATTGTTATCCTCTGAGCTCCAACAGTACAGGTCAAAAAAAGAAAAGTGAATGACAAGTCCGGGGGACAGGAGGGGGTCAGGAGAGGGGCAGGATGGGGACAGGAGGGCAGGAGGGTGGACAGTAGGGTGGCAGGCGGAGCAGGAGGGGTCAGGAGGAGCAGGAGGGGGACAGGAGGAGTAGGAGGGGGACAGGAGGAGCAGGAGGAGCAGGAGGGGGACAGGAGGGGGACAGGAGGAGCAGGAGGGGGACAGGAGGAGTAGGGGGGACAGGAGGGGGACAGGAGGGGGACAGGAGGGCAGGAGGGGGACAGGAGCACGGACCACGGAGTCCGTGCGCCATGCCTTCTTCACCACCTGTGTGGTTTGACCATTTCAAACCACACAGAGGATGGCTGACAAATGTATGGAATCGATACATTGCTATTGTGTTTCAATGATGCGTGTGGGGTATGCACACACTCCCTTATCTCACTGAAAAAGACACTGATATATTATTATCAGCCCAGCTCTCTTGTCCCTCCCTCGTTCATTGTTTCATTGGATCCATTCGATCAACACACAATGCTAGTGTTGGGGTAACTACTCTGAAAATATATTTTACCAATCTATGAATTACTTCACACTACAAGAAATTAAGCTACACTAAAGCTAACCTTAAGACAAAAAGGGTTTACTTAACTAAAGTAAAAAAGTAAGTAATTCACTACATTCAAACCACTTTGTGACTAATTATCATATGCAAATCAGAAATTTCATAGACAAAAAATTGCAAGAACAGATCACTTTGATGTAATTTAGCCTATAAAACAAAAACTATCTTTCAAGTGAGAATTAGGCAGGTCTGCTGCCCCCAGAATTAAATTATTGCCTTCTTCACCCATATTTTATTTTTGCAAAAAAAAAAATTGTGTGTAGTTCCAGGAGTTAGGTACCTGGCAAAAAGAGGTCATTAACAGCTGAAAACACTGCTAAGATTCGAATTTAGTTCAATACTACCAAACTACTGCAAAATTAAGTAAACAAATCCTTTAGAGTCTTTTGACTCACCCTTGCATCAATCTAAGTAACATAATAAAAAAATCCCTATCAACATCCGTCAGTTTAATATCAGTTTTTTTTATGGGCTGCATCTTTATCCACTGCTTGTCAGCCTTCCACATCTGCGGTGGAAGGTGGCCGAGTTACAGCGGCCTTCTTCTGGCAGGACTCATCTGATGTCGGTATCATCCGAACCGTTTGGCCTACAAATTAATATGAGCCCTCCTTTGAAAGAATAGACTCATGATCCCCACAAGTGTCACTGGACTCGTCGGAAGGTAACCCATACAAATAAATGGAAGTATGGAGGTAGTTTTGATCCAACACAAATAAGGGGTTAAATATGTGTCCAAAACAACACACATTTTCCTGAGCTTTCTTATATCTCCTAGATATAGGACAGACACTTCAAAACCTTATTCCTTATGAATTATTTTTTGACCTACGTTTAGAGGTTAAACTACGACCTGCATTTAGAGGTTAAACTACTCCCCAACACTATGCAATGAACACGCTTGACTTCCAGGAGCAATAATCGTCCCTAGAACAGATCACACTTATTGGGGCCATCAGTGGATCTTCACTGTCCCAAAAAATAAAGCATCCTACACAAATAGGATTACAGGGACGGACAGACGGGACTGTGATGTTGATGGTATCCTAAATGAAATTATAAAATATACAGACCACAAATTGGCTATACTTAAACTCTTTAACACCATCCTTAGCTCTGGCACCAAGGACTGATCACCCCAATCCACAAAAGGGTGGACAAATTTGACCCCAATAACTACCGTGGGATATGAGTCGACAGCAACCTTGGGAAAATACTCTGCATTATCATTAACAGCAGACTCGTACATTTCCTCAGTGAAAATAATGTACTGAGCAAATGTCAAATTGGCTTTTTACCAGATGACCTCCTTGCAGTTTGCTTACGGTACGTTCACACAGATGACCAGGGATCCAGGGCATCTTTCTTTTGGTATATCTCAGAGTCAGTAGAAAGGCCTCTTTAGTGTCCTAAGTTTTCATAACTGTGACCTTAATTGGCTACCATCTGTAAGCTGTTAGTGTCTTAACGACCGTTCCACAGGTGCATGTTCATTAATTGTTTATGGTTCATTGAACAAACATGGGAAACAGTGTTAAAACCCTTTACAGTGAAGATCTGTGAAGTTATTTGGATTTTTAGGAATTATCTTTGAAAGACAGGGTCCTGAAAAAGGGACATTTCTTTTTTTGCTGAGTTTATGTATAAGCTGGAAGTAGAAGCCTAAGCGTTGTTGTTCACTGGTTTACTCCAATTAGGGGAAGGGTGGTAGAGAAGGTAATAAAGGAAAATATATTTAAACAAATAAATGTGTATATATATGTATTTATATGAATGTATGTGTATATGTATGTATTTATAATGTATATATATGTTTGCGAGAGTGAGAGAGAGAAGACAGTGAGAGAGAGAAGACAGTGAGAGAGAGAGAGTATACAGACAGTGAGATAGAGAGAGAGTACAGACAATGAGAGAGAGAGAGAGAGAGAGAGAGAGAGAGAGAGAGAGAGAGAGAGAGAGAGAGAGAGAGAGAGAGAGTACAGACAGTGAGATAGAGAGAGAGAGTACAGACAATGAGAGAGAGAGAGAGAGAGAGAGAGAGAGAGAGAGAGAGAGAGAGAGAGAGAGAGAGAGAGAGTACAGACAGTGAGATAGAGAGAGAGAGTACAGACAATGAGAGAGAGAGAGAGAGAGAGAGAGAGAGAGAGAGAGAGAGAGAGTACAGACAGTGAGATAGAGAGAGAGAGTACAGACAATGAGAGAGAGAGAGAGAGAGAGAGACAGAGAGAGAGAGAGAGAGAGAGAGAGAGAGAGAGAGAGAGAGAGAGAGAGAGAGAGAGAGAGAGAGAGAGAGAGAGAGAGAGAGAGAGAGAGAGAGAGTACAGACAGTGAGAGACATTATATTACTTTAATATTTTGGAGCTTTTGTAAGTGTAATGTTTACTGTAAATTTTTTATTGTTAATTTAACTTTTGTTTATTATCTATTTCACTTGCTTTGACAATGTTAACATATGTTTCCCATTCCAATAAAGCCCTTTGAATTTAATTGAGAGAAAGAGAGAGAGAGAGCAATAGCGCAGAGAGATAGAGAAAGACAAATATAGATAGAGAGAGAGGATGAGGTCTACTATACCTCGACCAGCTTTGCTCTCATTCATTATTTGGTTGTCGTTTTGTTCCAATTTAAATGTTTTACCTATCTGCCATTGCAGCTGGGTTTGGAGCATCATGGCAGTGTGTTGAGCTCAATTGACAGTGACCTATTTTTAACCCTCTATCTTTTGCCCCCAATTCTCTCTCTTTCCTCCTCCAGTTTGTCAAAACATGGTTGCATTTAAAAAGCAGTCCTAGAATGTAATTACTCTGCAAAGGACCCAGCATTGGGTTACTCTAAAAGCGATTCAACATTTTCAGTAATTTTCTAAGGAATACAGGGCAATGGTTTTGTGATAGTAACTTGAAGCTAACCATATTTTATACTGTATATAAACATGGCCAAAATGTGCATCAAAGGTTTGTAGAGTGTCTTGTTCTTTAGCTCTTAATATGAGAGACATGCATTTGTTGATAATGAATGTGTCTATTCATGGATTGCACGTTGCGTCACAATGTTGTTTTGAATGTTCGGTTTAGGACTGATGCCAAACCAAGCATTCTACTCAATGCATCCTCATTGGAGGCGGAAGAAGACTTGGTATAACGTTTATTACTGTTGCTTGAAAACACAATGGCATTTCTAAAGAAGGCAAATAATAAGTAGGAAAACCTTTTGTCATCCTTTGGATTTTGCCAGATTAACTTTAGATACAGTATAATGTTTGCTAGCTAGCTAAGATTGAGGGGAGACCTCCCAATTTGAGCAAGCTAACATTAGCATTGCTAGCTATTTTTGACAAACTTTGCTAGCCAATGACAACATTGCCACCTGTCTAAAGTAAATTTGACATGATGATGATGGAAAAAATGTTTCCTACTAAATATGTGCTTACTTTCGCAATGTCATCATATTCCCAAGTATAGTGTAATTTAGACGACACAGTCATTAGCCCTGGTTCAAAGTCATTAGCCTCCGTTCTACTAATATGGCTGCGGCGTCATTAGAACATTGATAACAATGGCAACGACAAGACCGAGTGATGGAGGTGCAACCCATGAATTCCATAACACCCAGATACATACCGACAACCTAAAGGCATGGAATATTCATTTTTTGTTAGGTATCAATCCCACCTCCCTCCTGTGAGTGTCTTCTCTCCACTCACAGGTTTAGGCGGTTGCTTGGGTAACTCAGATGTCACTCATGTAAATGAGGTTAGGAGGAGTCTCCAGCCTGGAGGGCTGCTGGGTGCCCTCAACTCTCCTCTCCTCTCCTCGTTAGATTAATAACACTACGAGTGGCAGCCTGCGAGCTGGGGCTTGTTCAACGCTCACACATGGTCGGCTAGCATTGACCTCCACTAGCCTGGCATGGCTAGCCATAGCTAGCTAGCTCTGTCTGTCCGCCTCCTGGTGGACTGATTGGAGGTGATTGATTATCCATTGATCAGTAGTAAAGGGGCAGGCTGGAGGTGGTGATGGGGGGACAGGGTTGTATTTACAGGCATGACTCATCAGGGAATAGGTACAGTCAGACCCCAGACGATTTACTGTTTCTGCCCATACATTCACTCCTTGTCAGAGCTTGAGGAACAGCCCTGACACACAGACACATAAAAACACAGCCTATTTTTTTTCTCATTTTGTCTGTCATAGTTGAAGTGTACCTATGATGACAATTACAGGCCTCTCTCATCTTTTTAAGTGGGAGAACTTGCACAATTGGTGGCTGACTAAATACTTTTTTTTTTGCCCCACTGTACCTCTTATGGTTCCAAAGGAACAAAGTGTCACTTTCTTTGCCAATGTATTCCTTCCTCCAGGGCTGACTTAACAAGGTCATTATGGGTTAGATATGATGTGATTGTGTGACTGTGACAGGAGATCAATGGGAGAGAAATTAGGGGACTCCCCATGTGACCAATGGAGGGGGATCAGTATCAAGGGGGGATCTGTCACCTGAGGCCTTGTATTAGGTATGGGGGCAGGGGGGGTGTAGGAGTCAACTACTCTCTGGGGGTGGTGGGGTGGGATTTGGGGTTGTGTAACAGCTGGAACATGTGATCTGGTGGTCCTTGAGGACATGCATAACCCCGGCACCTTTGGGCTGGGCTGGGCCAGACAGCAGTAAGCCGATCAGCCTGAGGACCAAGGGTCTGTGGTGGGGCAGATAATCTGATTGAATCCAATGACATTGAATGTGATAAATATAGACGGCCATAATATGATGTGATTTCCTTCCCCATATTGATGCGATGGGAGGATTTAGGTCTATAGATGTGTATGTGTAACAAACATGGCCATGTGACCTGCACAAAGTGGAGATGATCAGCTTGGTGCATGTATATGACTGGAGCAATTGGATTTCGTGGCCTGATTTCTGTGACTTGATGCATGAGTTATGAAGGGGTGTATGAAGAGTGGTATAATATCTTGGTTAATAAAATCTGGAATGCAAAGTTAGGTGATCTATGGACGCTATAAGGTCCACCGTGATGTGGAGGTGTGCTGGATGAAAGGGATTGGTCATCTCTGTGTATGATTGATGTTGAAGTGGCAGGTTTTGGGGAGAGCTCCGTTTTCCTCCACTGACCCAACAGTTCCTAAACATTCTAGGGTATCCAATGTTTCCCTAAACTTAGAAATGCGGATGTCACCAGATCCACCTTTCTCTTACATGGAGCTACCTTCCACTTCCCTGAGAGAGAAGGAGGTGTAGGAGAAATAACCCAGGCTGATGATTATTTTTTTCTTCATTCCACATTTCATTCTCCAAGAGAAGCAGCATCATATGTAGTCACTCAGTTCTGCTGAACACAACCTGCAACACACACACATGCACACATGCACACATGCTCAGACAAACTAACGGGATAATAAATGTATCACTGGTGGAGGGGTATGTAATAAAGAGAAGGAAAGGGCGTAGCGTCTTATTTAACTAGCCTGTCTGGTTTTATGTTGTGTTTAGAATGCTCAGGAGATTTGTTTACACAGATTGATGGGGCTGTCAGGGAAAGTTGGTTAGGAGGAGTAGGTGAGTTTTCCCTCCTAATGGGCTGGGCGACCCCTGGCTCCTTAAGGACAGGCTGATCTGTAGTAATTAATGATCAGCCCAGAGGTGCAGCTAGAGGAGCCTTATCTCACATTTTGAGGCTGTCATTAAACACACTGCTCTCTGAAGGGGAGGGGCATGCTCCAAGGTAACACAACTACCTGTCACAGCGGTTTGTGTTTCTTTTCCTGCGTGCTCATGCACACACTCATATACACACACACATACACACACACTCACATACACACATACACACGAAAGGTTGTCTCGGGGCATCAGCTGGATATAAGTTGAGCCAAGGAATGAAAATGTCACATCAAGGTAAAGATTTGTCAAGGTAACAGTGCTGACTAGGTATCCCCTTTCCCTTTACCTCTCACAATGGTGTGTGTACATTCTCTCAGAGCAGTGTAACACCATACTCCCAGGGTATCTTGGGGCACAACAAGTTGGCTTTACTTTGAGTAAAGAGAGTTTATGGGCCGTGTGCCTTAGCACTCAGAGCTGTCAACAAACAAAAACAGGACAGAGAAAGGAGGGGATTCTTACTGCTGGAAACTCAGGATCAAACCCTGTTAGCGGGGCCATCTGACCTGGCCAGGAAAAACTCCCCATTTGAGCTTAGCCATTCTCTCTGCTGGTATGGTCAATCTGAAGAGAGCGAAACCTTATAAAGGCTTAAAGTGGTTGGTGCCAGCCTCACAGTAATCGGCCGGTGTGTGAGACAGTGAGGTTGTGACTGTTTCTGTGATGCATTGCCTTGCTATTCCAAGCAGAGCAAAGGGAAATGTCTCATTATTAATATGTGCTGAGTGTCAGGGATGGGTAACACAGCGGTCCAACCTGCAGCAGCTGCATGGGAACCATGCTTTGGGTGGCCAGCGGAAATCAATATGAATATGCACCTATCAGATGGGGGAAACAGATGGGTGGAGGGCAGTGGCGAGTAAGACTACCTACCACTCCTTGTGTCACTGAAAAAATATTGTATTTTTAATTAAACATTTATTAACATATTCTATCTAACTAGATATTCCAGCTATCCATAAAAATACCTTTGTTAACCCACTAGAATGTATTGACACACCGGTACGTCAATCTAAGTAACACAGTTTTAAAAATCTCCATCAAAATCCGTCAGTTTAAGCTAGAGACCTCTGTTTGCATTGGATGGGTTTCCATCCACCGCATCCGCCGATGTCGCACTTCCGCATCTCCGGTGAAAGTTGGCAGAGCTAGAGCGGCCTGGCTCTGCCAATGAAAATCGGTCTTCTTACGTCTGTAGTGTCCGAATGGTTTGACCTACAAACTCTATGGAAAGGGGAAATTCTCACGAACACAATCGTGTTCTACGTTTTGCTCTACAACACCCATAAGTGTCATGGGACTAACCCATTTTTTTAAATTAAAGAAGTATAGGTAGGTTTATGCATACCCTAAAAAGGGGTTAAATGTGTAAAATATATATATATTTCCTGAGCTATATCTCCTAGATATAGGACAAACACTTCAAAACCATTTTTTTTTTAATTGTCATTTTTGCCATTTATGAATTTTATTCAATGCATTTCTCTGGGCTATAGTAGTAAAGGCCAAATTAAAAAATATATATCTAATTTTTTTATACCTAAAGGGGTTCTAAAGTTGTAAATCAAATAGCTAAATATCCATAGTATGACCATCTTAAAACAAAAACGCTTTGAAACCACTCCCTGGCGGCTTAGACTTTTAAGAATGAATAAACAAACAAAAACAACCCATGTAAATTGAGCCAAAATGTTTTCCCCTCCCACCAGCCAGATAAAACATACCTGCCCAGCCCCAAGCATGCACCCTTGGCAGAGTAGAGCAAACCACATCCCTTGCTGAATCTTCATAACTTTTTCATCAGCTTGCATCATCACATCATCCAGAGATAGATCTGACAGGCACTACCGTCATGTTACAGCTGAGACGGAGAATACAGAATACAACTTATTCTAGACCACCCCACTGCAACATATATTCTGCATTGGTTGTATGTTAGCTAGGTACAGCATGTAAACCAAGGCTAGATTGCTGACCCAGACTATCATTTTCACTGTTTTGTCCATGAATAAAGGCAAGAGATTCTCCATGAATAACATGTCTGAGGATGTTGGTTCACTTTTGGCCTGCAGGTCATATAAGCGCACAGTTCATATTCCTAGTGTCTCAGTCTCACAAGAGAGAGAAGAGAGAGAGAGAGAGAGAGAGAGAGAGAGAGAGAGAGAGAAAGAAAGAGATAGAGGTCATGATCAGATGAGCTCCTGCATTTTTCAGCATGTTCTTAAAAATGGTAGATTTAGATTTAGATAAACTTGGATTTGTTTTCAGGAACATATACAGGAGGCTATCCTCTACAACATAACCTTCACTCCAAATCAAAACTCAAAACCTACAGCCTGATTTTGGATGGAATTACGGAATCACCTGGAAGGCTTACGACTACCAAAGATTATTATTCCAAAGCTATACAGCAAATGCTCTGGAAAACAACAGAAACCTGAAAACACCCTCCAACCTGGAACTGAGTGAGTAATGTTTTGTCTGTATATATTGTTTTGTCTGCTATATTTTATTTCCGAAAGCCAAGAAGAAAAATACATTACATTACTTTATAAGGACTGAATGCTAAATTAAGGCTGCCAAGCTTGATACAACTTCAATTAGCACTGACGTGTCAAGTGAGAGCTGTCAAAGCCTTTTAGCCCAACAATGGCAGGAGAGTCAAACAGTCTACTCCAACCAAATGGAGAGGCCTTAGAAGCTGCCTCCCGCTGTTCTAAGGTAATTAAAATACAGTACCTAGTGTATTAAAGAATAATAAGGCAAGAAAAGATCACAAAATGAAGCTCCTTATGGAAAATCAAGAGAAACATTTAGCTGATTATTATAAAAATGGGAACATCAGCAACCTCATCTTCCACACAAACCATCCCCTGGCATGGCACAGTGCTGTATTAGCACACTACCCCTCTGTTAAGAGAGGGGGTGTTAACGAGGGGTGGAAACTCAGGATACTAGACAACTAGGACTCTGAGTCAGTTCATATGAATCCCTATAAGTCTGGAACAGTACAGGGCAACCTCAAACAGTTTCAGCTGGACTTTCACCAAATTAAAACAAAACAAAAAATTCCCCCAAACACAGGGTGTCTAATCTCTGGTGTCCAAACACCCAGCGCGTCCTAGACCTTCTGTCTGAGGACCAACTAGGTTCACCTAGCCACATAAAAATACACACAGGCACAAATGACCTGAGAACAGTACTGAAGGGCCACAGTACTGAAGGGAATGATTGAAAAACCTTCTTCTACTTTCCCCAATGCACAAGATGTTATCTCCACCCTGCTACCACGAAACTACTTCCACCCTGCTACCATACAGGACTTCCACCCTGCTACCATACCACCCTGCTCAAAACCAAATGTATTCCTTGCCCATCACTCCACACTCCACAGCCTCTATGACCAGGTCCACCTATACAAGGCAGCAGTGCCCACCTTCACCTGGACTCTAAAGGACATCGCTCTCAAACGCAGCCCCCAAACTTCACACAGGAGCAACAGATCAATAGACACCCCCACCCAGACCAGCGAGACACTCTCCCAGACCTGCGGGACCCCCGGACCTACACATAGAGGACCCACGCCGAGAGGACCTGCATCCAGACCACAACACCACCAGCCACATACACACCCCCTCCTCAACCAATCAACACAATCCCAAGTCAACCATGCCACACCTCATTTAGGCCCCCTCAGATCAGACCTAGCCCAAGCCAATGGCACGTACCAGATGCTCAACAGGTGCTGCTCACACTTGCTGGCCTTAGGCCAAACCACACGACCAACAACATTGGACACTTTATGGAACACAAAGCCTTCACTATCTCATCCTGGAATATCTAAGGCCTGAGGTCATCTGCCTTTGGCCTAAAGAGCAGGAACCTGGACTTCATCAAAGAAATCGGAAATAGAGACATTGTCATCCTACAAGAAACCTGGTACAGAGGAGACAGACCCACTGGTTGCCCTCTAAGTTATAGAGAGATGGTAGTCCCATCCACCAAACTACTAGGTGTGAAACTGGGAAGGGACTCAGGGGGTATGCTAATTTGGTATAGAGCAGTGTAACGGCTTTCTAACTGGGAAGGAGAGGCGGACCAAAACGCAGCGTGGTTAGAGTTCATGTTATTTTAATAAGGTAACTCAACATGAACAGATACAAAAAACAATAAACGTGAAAACCGAAACAGTCCTAACTGGTGCAGAAAACACGAAGACAGGAAACAATCAACCACAAACACTAACACAAAACAAGCTACCTAAATATGGTTCCCAATCAGAGACAATGACTAACACCTGCCTCTGATTGAGAACCATATCAGGCCAACCACAGAAACAAACAAACTAGACACACAATATAGAATGCCCACCCAGCTCACGTCCTGACCAACACTAAAACACACAAGAACTATGGTCAGAACGTGACAGTCCCCCCCCCCCCCCCAACCTAAACCTATAGGGGAGGGTCTGGGTGGGCATCTGTCCACGGTGGCGGCTCTGGTGCTGGACGTGGACCCCACTCCCTCATTGTCCTAGTCCACCTCCTTATCGTCCTTTGAGTGGCGACCCTTGCCGCCGACCTGGGCCTAGGAACCCTAACAAAGGGCCCCACTAGACTGAGGGGCAGCTCCGGAATGAGGGGCATCTCGGGGCTGAGGTAGCTCAGGACTGATGGGTAGCTCAGGACTGATGGGTAGCTCAGGACTGAGGGGTAGCTTAGGACTGAGAGGTAGCTCAGGCTGGTTGACGGCTCTGGCAGCTTCTGGCTGACTGACGGCTCTGGCAGCTCCTGGCTGACTGGCGGCTCTGGCAGCTCCTGGCTGACTGGCGGCTCTGGCAGATCCTGGCTGACTGGCGGCTCTGGCAGATTCTGGTTGACTGGCAGCTCTGGCAGATCCTGGCTGACTGACGGATCCTGGCTGACTGGCGGCTCTGTCGGATCCTGGCTGACTGATGGCTCTAGCGGCTCCCTGCAGACTGGCGGCTCTGGCGGCTCCCTGCAGACTGGTGGCTCTGGCGGCTCCCTGCAGACTGGCGGCTCTGGTGGCTCATGACAGACGGGAGACTCTAGCGGCTCTGGGCAGACGGCCAGCTCAGGCGGCGCTGGGCAGACGGCCAGCTCAGGCGGCGCTGGGCAGACGGCCAGCTCAGGCGGCGCTGGGCAGACTGGAGACTCCGGCAATGCTGGAGAGGAGGAAGGCTCTGGCAGCACTGGACAGAGGACTTCTGGCGCCTCTGGACTGAGGGGCTCTGGCACCTCTGGACTGAGGGGCGGAAGCTCTGGCAGCGCCGGACAGGCGAGGCGCACTGTAGGTCTGGTATGTGGTGCCGGCACTGGTGGTACTGGGCCGAGGACACGCACCTCAAGGTGAGTGCAGGGAGCTGCCACCGGGAGCTGCTGATGCATGGAGGTGGTACTGGATAGACCAGACCGTGCAGACGCACTGGAGCTCTTGAGCACCGAGCCTTCCCAACCTTACCTGGTTGAATGCTCCCGGTCGCCCTGCCAGTGCGGCGAGGTGGAATAGCCCGCACTGGGCTGTGCAGGCGTGCGTAAGGCTGGTGCCATGTACGCCGGCCCAAGGAGACGCACTGGAGACCAGATTCATAGAGCCGGCTTCATGACACCTGGCTCGATGCCCACTCTAGCCCGGCCGATACGAGGCGCTGGTATGTACCACACCGGGCTATGCACCCGCACTGGGGACACCGTGCGCTCCACAGCATAACACGGTGCCTTCCCGGTCTCTCTCGCCCCCCGGTAAGCACAGGAAGATGGCGCAGGTCTCCTACCTGGCTTCGCCACACTTCCTGTGTGCCTCCACCCAATACATTTTGGGGTTGACTCTCAGGCTTCCTTTCCAGCCGTGTTCCCTCGTATCGCCGGCTCCTCTCTCCGGCTGCCTCTGCACTCCTAGCTGCCTCCACCTGTTCCCATGGGAGGCAATTCTTTCCCGCCAGGATCTCCTCCCATGTGTAGCAACCCTTGCCATCCAAAACATCATCCCATGTCCATTCCTCCTTGCGCTGCTTCTGCTGCCGCTGCCTGTCACCACGCCGCTTGGTCCTGTTGTGGTGGGTGATTCTGTAACGGCTTTCTTACTGGGAAGGAGAGGCGGACCAAAATAGAGTTCATGTTATTTTAATAAGGTAACTCAACATGAACAGAATACAAAACAAGAAACGTGAAAACCGAAAGAGTCCTAACTGGTGCAGAAAACACAAAGACAGGAAACAATCACCCAATAATCCCAACACAAAACAAGCTACCTAAATATGGTTCCCAATCAGAGACAATGACTAACACCTGCCTCTGATTGAGAACCATATCAGGCCAACCACAGAAACAAACAAACTAGACACACAATATAGAATGCCCACCCAGCTCACGTCCTGACCAACACTAAAACACACAAGAACTATGGTCAGAACGTGACAGTCCCCCCCCCCCCCCCCCCCCAACCTAAACCTATAGGGGAGGGTCTGGGTGGGCATCTGTCCACGGTGGCGGCTCTGGTGCTGGACGTGGACCCCACTCCCTCATTGTCCTAGTCCACCTCCTTATCGTCCTTTGAGTGGCGACCCTTGCCGCCGACCTGGGCCTAGGAACCCTAACAAAGGGCCCCACTAGACTGAGGGGCAGCTCCGGAATGAGGGGCATCTCGGGGCTGAGGTAGCTCAGGACTGATGGGTAGCTCAGGACTGATGGGTAGCTCAGGACTGAGGGGTAGCTTAGGACTGAGAGGTAGCTCAGGCTGGTTGACGGCTCTGGCAGCTTCTGGCTGACTGACGGCTCTGGCAGCTCCTGGCTGACTGGCGGCTCTGGCAGCTCCTGGCTGACTGGCGGCTCTGGCAGATCCTGGCTGACTGGCGGCTCTGGCAGATTCTGGTTGACTGGCAGCTCTGGCAGATCCTGGCTGACTGACGGATCCTGGCTGACTGGCGGCTCTGTCGGATCCTGGCTGACTGATGGCTCTAGCGGCTCCCTGCAGACTGGCGGCTCTGGCGGCTCCCTGCAGACTGGTGGCTCTGGCGGCTCCCTGCAGACTGGCGGCTCTGGTGGCTCATGACAGACGGGAGACTCTAGCGGCTCTGGGCAGACGGCCAGCTCAGGCGGCGCTGGGCAGACGGCCAGCTCAGGCGGCGCTGGGCAGACGGCCAGCTCAGGCGGCGCTGGGCAGACTGGAGACTCCGGCAATGCTGGAGAGGAGGAAGGCTCTGGCAGCACTGGACAGAGGACTTCTGGCGCCTCTGGACTGAGGGGCTCTGGCACCTCTGGACTGAGGGGCGGAAGCTCTGGCAGCGCCGGACAGGCGAGGCGCACTGTAGGTCTGGTATGTGGTGCCGGCACTGGTGGTACTGGGCCGAGGACACGCACCTCAAGGTGAGTGCAGGGAGCTGCCACCGGGAGCTGCTGATGCATGGAGGTGGTACTGGATAGACCAGACCGTGCAGACGCACTGGAGCTCTTGAGCACCGAGCCTTCCCAACCTTACCTGGTTGAATGCTCCCGGTCGCCCTGCCAGTGCGGCGAGGTGGAATAGCCCGCACTGGGCTGTGCAGGCGTGCGTAAGGCTGGTGCCATGTACGCCGGCCCAAGGAGACGCACTGGAGACCAGATTCATAGAGCCGGCTTCATGACACCTGGCTCGATGCCCACTCTAGCCCGGCCGATACGAGGCGCTGGTATGTACCACACCGGGCTATGCACCCGCACTGGGGACACCGTGCGCTCCACAGCATAACACGGTGCCTTCCCGGTCTCTCTCGCCCCCCGGTAAGCACAGGAAGATGGCGCAGGTCTCCTACCTGGCTTCGCCACACTTCCTGTGTGCCTCCACCCAATACATTTTTGGGGTTGACTCTCAGGCTTCCTTTCCAGCCGTGTTCCCTCGTATCGCCGGCTCCTCTCTCCGGCTGCCTCTGCACTCCTAGCTGCCTCCACCTGTTCCCATGGGAGGCAATTCTTTCCCGCCAGGATCTCCTCCCATGTGTAGCAACCCTTGCCATCCAAAACATCATCCCATGTCCATTCCTCCTTGCGCTGCTTCTGCTGCCGCTGCCTGTCACCACGCCGCTTGGTCCTGTTGTGGTGGGTGATTCTGTAACGGCTTTCTTACTGGGAAGGAGAGGCGGACCAAAATAGAGTTCATGTTATTTTAATAAGGTAACTCAACATGAACAGAATACAAAACAAGAAACGTGAAAACCGAAAGAGTCCTAACTGGTGCAGAAAACACAAAGACAGGAAACAATCACCCAATAATCCCAACACAAAACAAGCTACCTAAATATGGTTCCCAATCAGAGACAATGACTAACACCTGTCTCTGATTGAGAACCATATCAGGCCAACCACAGAAACAAACAAACTAGACACACAACATAGAATGCCCACCCAGCTCACGTCCTGACCAACACTAAAACACACAAGAACTATGGTCAGAACGTGACAAGCAGACCTAACTCACTCCATTAAATTCATCAAAACAGAAACATTTGACATTTGGCTAGAAATTCAAAAGGAAATTATCGTAACAGAGAAAAACATCCTTCTGTGTGCTACCTATATCAACCCACTAGAATACCCATACTTTAATGAAGACAGCTTCTTCATCCTGGAGGGGGAAATCGATATTTTCCAGGCCTAGGGACATGTACTAGTCTGGCGACCGAAATCCCAGAACCGGACAAGAAACTGACACCCTCAGCACACAGGGGGAAAAACACCTGTCTGGAGGTGACAGCATTCCCTCCCCCATATCCCCCCTAGGCACAACTATGATAACATAACCAACAAAAGCGGGTCACAACTCCTGCAGCTCTGTCGCACGCTGGGTATGTAGATAGTCAATGTTAGGCTTTGAGGGGACTCCTATGGTAGGTACACCTACAGCCCATCTCTTGGCAGTAGTATTGTAGACTACTTTATCACTGACCTCAACCCAGAGTCTCTCAGAGCATTCACAGTCAGCCCACTGACACCCCTATCAGACCACAGCGAAATGCTATAGACGGAAGGAATGTAGTTTGGAAACCTACCAAAAGAAAATTAGACAACAACAAATTCAATCCCTTTCAGATAACTACCTGGATAAAATAATGAATGTAATAATGAAGGTGTAAACTTGTCAGTAGAAAATCATAACAGTATATTTGACCTCAGCTTCCCTGTCAAATCTAAAAATCTTAAATAGAAAACCGAAGAAAATGAACAACAATGACAAATGATTTGATGAAGAATGCAAAAATCTAAGAAAGAAATTGAGAAACCTGTCTAACCAAAAACATAGAGACCCGGGAAACCTAAGTCTACGCATTCACTATGTTGAATCACAAAAACAATACAGAAATACACTACGGAAAAAGAAGGAACAGCACATCAGAAATCAGCTCAATGTAATTGAATAATCCATAGACTCTAACCACTTCTGGGAAAATTGGAAAACACTAAACAAACAACAACACAAATAATTATCTATCCAAAATGGAGATGTATGGGTAAACCACTTCTCCAATCTTTTTGGCTCTATAACAAAAAACCCACAGCAGAAACATATACATGATCAAATACAAATCTTAGAATCAACTATTAAAGTCTACCAGAACCCACTGGATTCTCCAATTACCTTGACAGAGCTACAGGACAAAATAAAAACCCTCCAACACAAAAAAGACATGTGGTGTTGATGGTATCCTCAATGAAATGATCAAATATACAGACACATTCCAATTGGCTATACTAAAACTCTTAAACATCATCCTTAGCACTGGCATCTTCCCCAATATTTGGAACCAAGGACTGATCACCCCAATCCACAAATAAGGAGACAAATATGACCCCAATAACTACCGTGGGATATGCGTCAACAGCAACCTTAAGAAAATCCTCTGCATTATCATTCACAGCAGACTCGTCTATTTCCTCAGTGAAAACAATGTACTGAGCAAATGTCAAATGGGCTTTTTACCAAATTATCATACGACACGCATTCACCCTGCACACCCTAATTGACAGACAAACAAACCAAAACAAAGTCAGTCTTCTCATGCTTTGTTGATTTCAAAAAAGGCTTGGACTCAATTTGGTATGAGGGTCTGCTATACAAATTGATGGAAAGTGGTGTTGGGGGAAAAACATACGACATTATAAAATCCATGTACACAAACAACAAGTGTGCAGTTAAAATAGGCAAAAAAACACACACATTTCTTCCACAGGGCCATGGGGTGAGACAAGGATGCAGCTTAAGCCCCACCTTATTCAACATATATATCAACGAATTGGCGAGGGACTGCAGCACCTGGCCTCACCCTACTAGAATCTGAAGTCAAATGTCTACTGTTTTCTGATGATCTGGTGCTTCTGTCACCAACCAAGGAGGGCCTACGGCAGCACCTAGATCTTCTACACAGATTCTGTCAGACCTGAGCCCTGGCAGTAAATCTCAGTAAGACCAAAATAATGTTATTCCAAAAAAGGTCCAGTCGCCAGGACCAAAAATACAATTCCATCTAGACACCGTTGCCCTTGAGCACACAATAATCTATACATACCTTGGCCTAAACATCAGCGCCACATGTAACTAACACAAAGCTGTGAACGATCTGAGAGAAAAAGGGCATTCTATGGCATCAAAAGGAACATGAAATTTGACATACCAATTGGGATCTGACTAAAAATACTTGACTCAGTTATTGCCCTTTATGGTTGTGAGGTCACCAACCCAGAATTCACAAAATGGGACAAACAACAAATTGAGACTGCTTGCAGAATTCAGTAAAAATATCCTCAGTGTACAACATAGAACACCAAATAATGCATGCAGAGCAGAATTAGGCCGATACTGTTATGCAGGTGAATGAGGACCCAAAAGCGACTTAACAGAAACAGAGTTTATTCCAGTCTTTAACAAAAACGATAATCCTGGATACTATCACAGGTAAAGTCCAAACAGGAAAACTGAAACCCTCTAGTCAGTAGAGGGGAACAACAGGAGATGCGACCACAGACTGCAGGTCGCTTCGGGAAGGTGCAGGCCGTAGCTGATATAGACACCTGCTCACACGCAGCATCTGAAGAAGGCAAAAACACGACGGAACAAGAACACAGCACAGCAAACATCAAACAAGGATCCGACAAGGACAGACGCAGAAACAGAGGGAGAAATAGGGACTCTAATCAGAGGGCAAAATAGGGGACAGGTGTGAAAGAGTAAACGAGGTAGTTAGGACGAATGAGGAACAGCTGGGAGCAGGAACGGAACGATAGAGAGAGAGAGGGATAGAGAGAGAGAGGGAAAGAAACCTAATAAGACCAGCAGGGGGAAACGAATAGAAGAGAAAGCACAGGGACAAGACATGACAATAAATGACAAAACATGACAGTACCCCCCCACTCACCGAGCGCCTCCTGGCGCACTCGAGGAGGAACCCTGGCGGCAACGGAGGAAATCATTGATCAACGAACGGTCCAGCACGTCCCGAGAAAGAACCCAACTCCTCTCCTCAGGACCGTAACGGGAGACGATGAAGAGGGAATCTAGGGCAATAACTCTTATAAAAATGAGACATGGGTAGAGAACTGTAAGCGTTAGAGCAATCAGGACCAAACAGGCCAGGAGAGTAACAACTAGGGACAGACTGAGAAACAGCAAGGCTAAGACCAGGAACAGGAGAGAGGCGGTGGCTGTGGACAGACTGAGACACAGCAAGTGCAGGAGCAGGACCAGGAGAGATGCGGTGGCAGGGGACAGACTGAGACACAGCAAGGCCAGGAGCAGAAGCAGGAAGAAAGTTACCGGACTTAGTCTGCGCGCAGTCCGAACAAGCAGCCACGAAACGGCGCGTGTCACGCTCCTGAGTAGGCCACCAAAAACGCTGGCGAATAGAAGCAAGCGTACCCCGAACGCCGGGGTGGCCAGCTAACTGGGCAGAGTGAGCCCACTGAAGAACGGCCAGACGAGTAGAAACGGGAACGAAAAGAAGGTTACTAGGACAAGCGCGCGGCGACGGAGTGTGAGTGAGTGCTTGCTTAACCTGTCTCTCAATTCCCCAGACATTCAACCCGACAACACGCCCCTCAGGGAGAATCCCCTCGGGGTCGGTAGACGCTACAGAAGAACTGAAGAGACGGGATAAAGCATCAGGCTTGGTGTTCTTAGTACCCGGGCGATAAGAAATCGCGAACTCGAAACGAGCGAAAAACAACGCCCAACGAGCTTGACGCGCATTGAGTCGTTTGGCAGAACGGATGTACTCAAGGTTCTTTTGGTCAGTCCAAACGACAAAAGGAACGGTCGCCCCCTCCAACCACTGTCGCCATTCGCCTAGGGCTAAACGGATGGCGAGCAGTTCGCGGTTAGCCACATCATAGTTACGTTCCGACGGCGACAGGTGATGAGAAAAATACGCGCAAGGGTGGACCCCATCGTCAGTATGGGAGCGCTGGGACAGAATGGCTCCCACGCCCACCCCCGACGCGTCTACCTCGACAATGAACTGTTTAGTGACGTCAGGTGCAACAAGGATAGGAGCGGATGCAAAACGCTTCTTGAGGAGATCAGTACAACAATCATACGACCGGTGAGGGGGAAGGGAGGTGGCTCTAGACCGACTGAAGACCGTGCGCAGATCATGATATTCCTCCGGCCCTCCTGTCAAATCACCAGGTTCCTCCTGTGAAGAGGGAGCAGAAGAAACAGGAGGAATAGCAGACATTAAACATTTCACATGACAAGAAACGTTCCAGGAAAGGATAGAATTACTAGACCAATCAAAAGAAGGATTATGACACACTAGCCAGGGATGACCCAAAACAACAGGAGTAAAAGGTGAACAAAAAATCAAAAAGGAAATGGTCTCACTATGGTTGCCAGATACTGTGAGGGTTAAAGGTAGTGTTTCACATAATATACTGGGGAGAGGACTACCATCCAAGGCGAACATGACCGTGGGCTCCCCTAACTGTCTGAGAGGAATGTCATGTTCCCGAGCCCAGGCTTCGTCCATAAAACAGCCCTCCGCCCCAGAGTCTATTAATGCACTGCAGGAAGCTGCCGATCCGGTCCAGCGTAGATGGACCGGCAAGGTAGTACAGGTACTTGACGGAGAGGACAGAGTAGTAGCGCTTATCAGTCGCCCTCCGCTTACTGATGAGCTCTGGCCTTTAACTGGACATGAAATGACAAAATGACCAGCGGAACCGCAATAGAGACAGAGGCGGTTGGTGATTCTCTGTTCCCTCTCCTTAGTCGAGATGCGAATACCCCCCATCTGCATGGGCTCAACACCTGAGTCAGTGGGGAAAGATGGTAGTGTCGGGGAGAGGGGGGACACAGTTAACGCGAGCTCTCTTCCATGAGCTCGGTGACGAAGATCTACCCGTCGTTCAATGCGAATAGCGAGTTCAATCAAAGAATCCACGCTGGATGGAACCTCCCGGGAGAGAATCTCATCCTTAACCTTAGCGTGGAGTCCCTCCAGAAAACGAGCGAGCAACGCCTGCTCGTTCCAGTTACTGGAGGCAGCAAGAGTGCGAAACTCTATAGAGTAATCCGTTATGGATCGATTACCTTGACATAGGGAAGACAGGGACCAGGAAGCTTCTTTCCCAAAAACAGAACGATCAAAAACCCGTATCATCTCCTCCTTAAAGTTCTGATACTGGTTAGTACACTCAGCCCTTGCCTCCCAGATAGCCGTGCCCCACTCCCGAGCCCGTCCAGTAAGGAGAGATATGACGTAGGCGATACGAGCAATACCCCTGGAGTACGTGTGGGGCTGGAGAGAGAACACTATATCACACTGGGTAAGGAACGAGCGACATTCAGTGGGCTCCCCAGAGTAGCACGGTGGGTTATTAATTCTGGGCTCCGGATACCCGGAAGCCCAGGAGGTAACCGGTGGATCGAGGCGGAGATTGTGAATCTCCTCCGAGAGGCCGGAGACTTGGGCGGCCAGGGTCTCAACGGCATGTCGAGCAGCAGACAATTCCTGTTCGTGTCTGCCCAGCATCGCTCCCTGGAACTCGACAGCAGAGTAGAGAGAATCCGTAGTCGCTGGGTCCATTCTTGGTCGGATCCTTCTGTTATGCAGGTGAATGAGGACCCAAAAGCGACTTAACAGAAACAGAGTTTATTCCAGTCTTTAACAAAAACGATAATCCTGGATACTATCACAGGTAAAGTCCAAACAGGAAAACTGAAACCCTCTAGTCAGTAGAGGGGAACAACAGGAGATGCGACCACAGACTGCAGGTCGCTTCGGGAAGGCGCAGGCCGTAGCTGATATAGACACCTGCTCACACGCAGCATCTGAAGAAGGCAAAAACACGACGGAACAAGAACACAGCACAGCAAACATCAAACAAGGATCCGACAAGGACAGACGCAGAAACAGAGGGAGAAATAGGGACTCTAATCAGAGGGCAAAATAGGGGACAGGTGTGAAAGAGTAAACGAGGTAGTTAGGACGAATGAGGAACAGCTGGGAGCAGGAACGGAACGATAGAGAGAGAGAGAGGGATAGAGAGAGAGAGGGAAAGAAACCTAATAAGACCAGCAGGGGGAAACAAATAGAAGAGAAAGCACAGGGACAAGACATGACAATAAATGACAAAACATGACAGATACCCGCGAATGGTCAAAATCCAGAAAAGAGCCGTCAAATTCTACAACCACCTAAAAGGAAGCGATTCCCAAACCTTCCATAACAAAGCCATCACCCACAGAGACATAAACCTGGAGGAGAGTCCCCTAAGCAAGCTGGTCCTGGGGCTCTGTTCACAAACACAAACATACCCCACAGAACCCCAGGACAGCAACACAATTAGACCCAACCAAATCATAAGAAAACAAAAAGATAATTACTTGACACATTGGAAAGAAACTAGAATGCTATTCGGCCCTAAACAGAGAGCACACAGTGGCAGATTACCAGACCACTCTGACTGACCCAAACTTAAGGAAAGCTTTGACTATGTACAGACTCAGTGAGCATAGCCTTGCTATTGAAAAGGCCGCCGTAGGCAGACCTGAAAAAGAAGAAAAGACAGGCTATGTGCACACTGCCCACAAGATGAGGTGGAAACTGAGCTGCTCTTCCTAACCTCCTGCCAAATGTATGACCATATTAGAGACATATTTCCCGCAGATTACACAGATCCACAAAGAATTTGAAAACAAACCCGATTTTGATAAACTCCCATATCTACTGGGTGAAATACCACAGTGTGCCATCACAGCAAGCTTTGTGACCTGTTGCCACAAGAAAACGTTTATTTCACTTTTGTATATTATCTACTTCACTTGCTTTGGCAATGTTAACATATGTTTTCCATGCCAATAAAGACCCTTTTGAGAGAGAGAGAGAGAGAGAGAGAGAGAGAGAGAGAGAGAGAGAGAGAGAGAGAGAGAGAGAGAGAGAGAGAGAGAGAGAGAGAGAGAGAGAGAGAGAGAGAGAGAGAGAGAGAGAGAGAGAGAGAGAGAGAGAGAGAGAGAGAGAGAAAGAGAGAGAGAGAGAGAAAGAGAGAGAGAGAAAGAGAAAGAGAGAGATAGAGAGGTCATGATCGGATGAGTGCCTGCATTTTTCAGCATGTAGATTTAGGTAGATTTAGAGTTAGATAAACTTGGATTTTTTTTTCAGGAACATATACAGGAGGCTACCCTCTACAACAGTATTCAATATGTGCAATGGCTTAGTATGTGTATGAGAGAGAGAGAACGTTAAAATTGTGAGAGGAATGTTTGTGTGCTCTGAAGATTTTTGCCTGCTCATGCGAAAACATAAGCGCTTCATATGGAGTCTCAAAATAGAGAGATGTCCATTAATAAAACATGGACCTGCTGTACAACCTCCCGTTCCAACATCCCTGCAGGAGAGAGAGAGAGACAAAGGGAGGGAGGGAAAGGGAGGGAGAGCAGCCATGATGGTGTATTCACTGCCTGAGAGAGGTTTTCATTTCATATAAACGAGGATCATGTAAGGCACTGGGTCACTACAAGCCAGTCTATATTTCAGCATGTTTGTAGTGTGTCCTGTTTATTCTACAAAATGTTTGGTCAAATCACATCCCACCGTCTTCCTTCTATCTCTGTGTTTGCAACCCCACCCAACGCTATCTCTCTCACTCCCTCACCTAGATCACTACCCCGCTCTATCTCTCTCACTCCCTCACCTAGATCACTATCCCCTCTATCTCTCTCACTCCCTCACCTAGATCACTACCCCGCTCTATCTCTCTCACTCCCTCACCTAGATCACTACCCTGCTCTATCTCTCTCACTCCCTCACCTAGATCACTACCCCGCTCTATCTCTCTCACTCCCTCACCTAGATCACTATCCCCTCTATCTCTCTCACTCCCTCACCTAGATCACTACCCCGCTCTATCTCTCTCACTCCCTCACCTAGATCACTACCCTGCTCTATCTCTCTCACTCCCTCACCTAGATCACTATCCCCTCTATCTCTCTCACTCCCTCACCTAGATCACTACCCCGCTCTATCTCTCTCACTCCCTCACCTAGATCACTACCCCGCTCTATCTCTCTCACTCCCTCACCTAGATCACTATCCCGTCTATCTCTCTCACTCCCTCACCTAGATCACTACCCCGCTCTATCTCTCTCACTCCCTCACCTAGATCACTACCCCCCTCTATCTCTCTCACTCCCTCACCTAGATCACTACCCCCCTCAATGAAAACACCTGATTAATGGAATGTTGGACTGAGGAGGTGGAAAAACAAGAATACCCCCACCCCTCCTTCCTCAACTCCACCTTTCTCTGGCTTGCCAACATTGTGCATTAAAGTCTGAGAGAGAAGCAGCCGGGGGAAAGGCCAGTGGCGTGCCCTCCCCTAAGGCAAGACTGAATGAGAAAGAAAGAGACACAGTGACAGAGAAAGAGAAACAAGATGAGAGCGAGAAATTAGAGAGAAGGGATAGAGAGAGAGTTCAAGCAAAAATATTGTGAGTGGCTTGATTTGTATGCCAGAAACAGTGTCAACTGAAAAGGAAAACTGCATCCCAACAGCTCAACATCTCCACAAAGCGCAACCAAACACTTACTACAAACTACTCACCACACACACCACAAACTGGCAACACACATGGGCCTCGTAGAGCAGCTGAGGAGTCATGGGAGGTCATAGTGGGCAAGGCTACATTGCAACGTCATATCCATCATGGCGGCCATGGCCCAAGCTTGCACCAGCTGTTGGACATTAAGCAAAGTGCAGGCAGATTTGGCTGAGCCAGTTATGGGGTAACTCAATAACATTACTGTGTCAGGTCGGCCTGAGCTGTTTATTTTATAATGCACCGTGGTTTTACCGTGGCCTGCTATCTAATTCCCAGGCGCGGCCACACATTTCTATGCTGATTATTTCCCATAGGCTAAGTTTTTGGGTCATTACAATAGACCTGGACCTATCCTCTCAATCTACCTCTTTCTAAACCAACAGTATGCTGATATGTTGTGATTGTCTTCATTCATTTCTCTAAGTGCTCATCATTCAACTATTCTCAACTTGACCTTCAATAGATTTCTCTAGGACTTCTATTCCTGGCCTGTGAATTTACAGAATACAGGTGCCTTGCCTCTTTTAACATAAACTGCTTCCCTAGAACATTACATCAGTTTAAGTGCCAATCAGAGAATGAATACCACAGTGTACCCATCTCAAACTGCTGCTGGACAAGTTTTCTCAGTAAATCCTCAGACCACACAAGACCTCCCTCTCAAATAAGGAGTCAGAGAGTTGATCTAAATGGGTACGTTTGTAAAAAGACGTGTGGTTATTTTTGTGGATTTGTTTTTATCTTTTATGACCTGTCCAGGCCTGAACCAACATCTTTCAGCCCCCCCGTTGGTGTACGGCAGCTTTGACAGTGTGTGTGTGTGTGTGTGTGTGTGTGTGTGTGTGTGTGTGTGTGTGTGTGTGTGTGTGTGTGTGTGTGTGTGTGTGTGTGTGTGTGTGTGTGTGTGTGTGTGTGGCTGGCGCAGAGCCATTTTGACAGTAATTGGTAGGGATGGAGGTGGCAGCTGTGTGAGAATTCAGGGGCAGAAAGGTTATAGCCTAACCCCCCCACCCGCTGTTCTCTTCACTGTGAGCCTGTGGGGTTAGGACCTCCATTTACCACTCCCTCAACCCCACCTCTACTCTTTCAACCCCTCCTTCCAAGATCTAATCTTCCCAACGTGGTCTCCCCAGCAAACGTCTGACATGGAGTCAGTTGTTAGGGAGATTTAACCATTTACATCTTGACATTTTAGAATAGTCATTTTAGTCATTTTCATTCCTGGTCCTGGATTGTCTAAACCCAGTGTTAACATACCTTGGGGTCGGGGGTCCCCGTGGACTAGGATTAAAGTGCACCATTTTAGAGTATTGTTCTTCACCTTCCCATGATGATTCAACATGAACATGGAAGTTAGACCTAAGGTGTGCATATCTGTATACTGCCGTTTCTATACTTCATTCACGACACCCTGCTGAGAACCACCTATAAATACCTTCTACAGTATATCCCTCTGTACTTCTTCCTGTTCTTCATATCCTTCCCTCGGCTTGATTCTTCTTTCGTCTCTCTTCCTTCCTTTTAAGTTGTTTTTAAGCTAAGGAAGGAGCCTATGAGCTAACACAAAAGACCATTAAAAGTCAGAGCCAAGAGAAGTGAGATTATAAACAAACAACATAAATACATATACAGTATAGGAGTACAGACAATGCACCAAACATATATACAGTATATGAGTACGGACCATACACCAAATACATATACACTATATGAGCACTGACAATACACCAAACAGACATAGTGACTGTAGACGCATAGACATAAAGGAAGCAAACATACGTGAGCACTGACAATACACCAAACAGACATAGTGACTGTAGACGCATAGACATAAAGGAAGCAAACATACGTGAGCACTGACAATACACCAAACAGACATAGTGACTGTAGACGCATAGACACAAAGGAAGCAAACATACGTGAGAACATGTGCAAACGTCATCCTGTGTTATAGTAACTGGTGGTCAGTAGAATAGCAGAGTGTGACAGTTTCACAATGAAAACCACAGTAGGCATGAATGAATGTGTGCACTATGCAAGGGTTCTGTGTGTGTGTGTCTGTGTGTGTGTGTGTGTGTGTGTGTGTGTGTGTGTGTGTGTGTGTGTGTGTGTGTGTGTGTGTGTGTGTGTGTGTGTGTGTGTGTGTGTGTGTGTGTGTGTGTGTGTGTGTGTGCGTGGGTGGGAGCGTGTGTGTAAGCATGTGTGTGTGTGTATGTGCAGCTGGGGCTCAGGCCCCAAACAGGCCTCTGGGCCACTCTGTCAGCTCAGTGGGGGATGGGGTCTGCTCTGGCCATTACTGCTATCTGGGTCAGTGGATGAGTGGGGAAGCTGGGCCCTGTGACCTCATTGCCCTCACATTATCATTATTTTCCCAGTCACTCAATCCACAGAGATTCAGAGGAACCCCCCCCCACACACCCCACACACACACACACCCCGCACACACACACACACGCACGCACAGTGGAAAGAAGCTTGGTCACAACAGCCCTGCACAGAGAAGTCAGAGGTCAACATTAAGAGCGGCTCACTCTCACATTGGAGCATTCAACAGCTTCACTAGTCTCACACACATATGCCCCAGCCCAGACAGACTAACCCTCTCCTACAATACGTTCAGCGGTAATAACTGTGTGAGGGTTGGCCTCCTGACTAACTCATTCTCACTAGTGGATCTTAAGCTCTCTCCCTTGCAATGCTGGGTAGTATGCCACCAAATAAACTGCAGACGGAAGCCCTAATCTATTAACAGCACGTCCTTTTAGATGCCTAGTGTGAATCATTAACCCCCCCCCCACCCCCACCCCCCCACCCCTCTCTCTACTAATCCCCCTGCTAATGGCCCCCCTGAACACCTTAATCTCTGTCATTGGCTGTTGGAGGAATCTGATCTCTATTATTACATTAACATTCTCCAGATGTTCTGCAGGAGATATTTGACACCTCTGGTACTAGAACTGCCCATGAGACCACAGAGACACACATTGATGAAGGGAACATGAGCTTGTAGAGAAAGAGTGAAAATGTGAAGGGGTGTACAGTATGTTCTGGGAAAATGGAGAGGGGAATGAACCTATGAGCTCTGGAAAAAAAAGCAGTACAGTAAAGAAGGCATTCAATCAGACTGGAGGGAGAGGACAGAGAGCGAATCTTGGTTAACAGATTGAGAGAAATATGAAAGCAAGAATTAAAGCAGGATGCACCAGTGACTCGGTTTATAAAAAAGTGGTCAGATGAAGCAGATGCTAAACTACAGGACTGTTTTGCTATCACAGACTGGAATATGTTCCAGGACTCTTCCGGTGGCATTGAGGAGTACACCACATCAGTCACTGGCTTTATCAATAAGTGCATCGAGGACATCGTCCCCACTGTGACTGTACTTACATATCCCAACCAGAAGCCATGGATTACAGGCAGCATCCGCACTGAGCTAAAGGCTACACAGACAAAGCATTAATACAGGACCAAGATCGAGTCGTACTACACCGGCTCTGACGCTCGTAGGATGTGGCAGAGCCTGCAAATTATTACAGACGAAGGGAAGCATAGCTGAGCCTACCAAAAAAGCTAAATAACTTCTATGCTCGCTTCGAGGCAAGTAACACTTAAACATGCAGGAGAGTATCAGCTGTTCCGGACGACTGTGTGATCACGCTCTCCGCAGCCGATGTGAGTAAGACCTTAAAACAGGTCAACATTCACAAGGCCGCAGGGCCAGACAGATTACCAGGACGTGGACTCCGAGCATGCGCTGACCAACTGGCAAGTGTCTTCACTGACATTTTCAACCTCTCTCTGTCTGAATCTGAAATACCAGCATATTTTAAGCAGACCACCATAGTCCCTGTGCCCAAGAACACTAAGGTAACATGCCTAAATGACTACCGACCCGTAGCACTCATGTCTGTAGCCAGGAAATGCTTTGAAAGGCTGGTCATGCCTCACATCAACACTATTATCTCAGAAACCCTAGACCCACTACAATTTGCATACCACCCCAACAGATCCACAGATGATACAATCTATATTGCACTCCACACTGCCCTTTCACACCTTCACACCTATGTGAGAATGCTATTCAATGACTACAGTTCAGCATTCAACACCATAGTTTCATCAAATCTCATCACTAAGCTAAAGACACTGGGACTAAACACCTCTGCAACTGGATCCTGAACTTCCTGACGGGCCACCCCCAGGTGGCAAGGGTAGGTAACAACACATCCGCCATACTGTTCCTCAACACGGGGGCCCCTCAGGGATGCGTGCTCAGTCCCCTCCTGTACTCCCTGTTCACTCATGACTGTACAGCCAGGCACAACTCCAACACCATCATTACGTTTGCTGATGACACAACAGTGGTAGGCCTGATCACCGACAATGATGAGACATCCTATAGGGAGGAGGTAATTAAACTGACCGTGTGGTGCAAGGACAACAACCTCTCCCTCAACGTGATCAAGAGAAAAGAGATGATTGTAGACTACAGGAAAAGGAAGGCCGAATATGCCCCCATTCTCATTGACGGGGCTGTAGTGGAGCAGGTTGAGAGCTTCAAGTTCCATGGCGTCCAAGTCACCAACAAACTAACATGGTTGAAGCACACCAAGACAGTCGTGAATAGGACACGACAAAACCTATTCCCCCTCAGGAGACTGCAAAGATTTGTCATGGGTCCTCAGATCCTCAAAAAGCTTTACAGCTGCACCATCGAGAGCGTCCTGACGGGTTGCATCACTGCCTGGTATGGCAACTGCCCGGCCTCCGACCGCAAGGCTCTACAGAGGCTAGTGCAAACGGCCCAGTATATCACCGGGGACAAGCTTCCTGCCATCCAAGACCTCTATACCAGGCGGTGTCAGAGAAAGGCCCTAAAAATTGTTAAAGACTCCAGCCACCCTAGTCATTGACTGTTCTCTCTGCTCCCTTACGGCATGCGGTACCGGAGTGCCAAGTCTAGATTCAAGATGCTCCTAAAAAGCCACAAAACTCCCGAACAGCTTGTCAAATGGCTACCCAGACTATTTGCATGGTTAGATTACTTGTTAGATATTACTGCACTGTCGGAACCAAAGGAACAAGCATTTTGCTACACTCGCATTAACATCTGACAAATACAATTTGATTTGATTTGATTACCTCAATTACCTCGACACTGGTGCCCCCGCACATTGACATTGACTCTATGCCTGTACCACCGGTATATTGCACCACTATTGTTATTTGCTGCTGATCTTTAATAATTTGTCATTCTTATCTATTACTTTTTTCAGGTATCTTCTTAAAACTGCATTGTTTGTTAAGGGCTTGTAAGTAAAGTGAAGTCTATGCACGTGACAAATAGAATTGGATTTGATTTGAAAGAAGGTCCAGAGAAAACAGACAGAGGAGGAGAGTGTGTGTGTGTGTGTGTGTGTGTGTGTGTGTGTGTGTGTGTGTGTGTGTGTGTGTGTGTGTGTGTGTGTGTGTGTGTGTGTGTGTGTGCGTGCGTGCGTGCGTGCGTGCGTGCGTGCGTGCGTGCGTGCGTGCGTGCGTGCGTGCGTGCGTGTGTGTGTGTGTGTGTGTGATAGGAGCAGTGGAAGTGGCTGGGCCTGGGTGGATGCAGGGTAAGCTATGACCAGCGGAAGAGCTTCACATGTGGGGCTCCAGAGGACCCATCTGTTTGGCCTTGTCTTTATGGCCTGGCCACTAGCTGGCCACAGGAAGCAGCAAAGCCCCCTGGGTCTTCAGACGGGAACGTGATCCTTTTAATAAGTCCTGTCAAAAACCCATCCCCACTTAGGCCCTCTGCCAGGGGTGAGAGGGCTGATACCCAACACCACACTATTCCTCTTTGCAGTCACGCTAGAGAGACTACACACAGAGCCCCAGGAACTGGGCCTCAGTAGCACCAAGCTACACACAGACCTCAGCCTCGTAAACAGGAGCTGGGCCTCCGTAGCACCACGCTACACACGGACCTCAGTCTCGTAAACAGGAGCTGGGCCTCAGTAGCACCACGCTACACACGGACCTCAGCCTCGTAAACAGGAGCTGGGCCTCCGTAGCACCACGCTACACACGGACATCAGCCTCGTAAACAGGAGCTTGGCCTCAGTAGCACCACGCTACACACGGACCTCAGCCTCGTAAACAGGAGCTGGGCCTCAGTAGCACCACGCGACACGGCATAGACAAGATGCAGTAGATGGTATCGAGTACAGTATATACATATGAAATGAGTAATGTAGGGTATGTAAACATTATTTGAAGTGGCATTGTTTAAAGTGGCTAGTGTTACATTTTTCATCAATTTGTACATTATTAAAGTGGCTGGACTTGAGTCAGTATGTTGGCAGCAGCCACTCAATGTTAGTGGTGGATGTTTAACAATCTGATGCCCTTGAGATAGAAGCTGTTTTTCAGTCTCTCGGTCCCAGCTTTGATGCACCTGTACTGACCTCGCCTTCTGGATGATAGCGGGGTGAACAGGCAGTGGCTCGGGTGGTTGTAGTCCTTGATGATCTTTATGGCCTTCCTGTAACATCGGGTGGTGTAGGTGTCCTGGAGGGCAGGTAATTTGCCCCCGGTGATGCGTTGCGCAGACCTCACTACCTTCTGGAGAGCCTTACGGTTGTGGGTGGAGCAGTTGCCGTATCAGGCGGTGATACAGCCTGACAGGATGCTCTCGATTGTGCATCTGTAGAAGTTTGTGAGTGCTTTTGGTGACAAGCCGAATTTCTTCAGCCTCCTGAGGTTGAAGAGGCGCTGCTGCACCTTCTTCACCACACTGTCTCTGTGGGTGGACCAATTCAGTTCGTCTGTGATGTGTACGCCGAGGAACTTATAACTTATTTCCCTCGCCATTACTGTCCTGTCAATGTGGATAGGGGGGTGTTCCCTCTGCTGTTTCCTGAAGTCCACGATCATCTCTTTTGTTTGGTTGACGTTGAGTGTGAGGTTATTTTCCCTCGTCATTACTATCCCGTCAATGTGGATAGGGTGTATTCCCTCTGCTGTTTACTGAAGTCCAGGATCATCTCTTTTGTTTTGTTGACGTTGAGTGTGAGGTAATTTTCCTGACACCACACTCTGAGGGCCCTCACATCCTCCTTGTAGGCCGTCTCGTCGTTGTTGGTAATCAACTGTAGTGTCATCTGCAAACTTGCATGGCCATGCAGTCGTGGGTGAACAGGGAGTACAGGAGAGGGCTCAGAACGCACCCTTGTGGAGCCCCTGTGTTGAGAATCAGCGAGGTGGAGGTGTTGTTACCTACCCTCACAACCTGGGGGTGAACCGTCAGGAAGTCCAGTGCCCAGTTGCACAGGGCGCTGTAGTCGATGAAAAGCATTCTCACATAGGTATTCCTCTTGTCCAGATGGGTTAGGGCAGTGTGCAGTGTGGTTGCGATTACGTCGTCTGTGGACCTATTGGGGTGGTAAGCAAATTGGAGTGGGTCTACGGTGTCAGGTAGGGTGGAGGTGATATGGTCCTTGACTCTCAAAGCACTTCATGATGACGGAAGTGAGTGCTACGGGGTGGTAGTCGTTTAGCTCAGTTCCCTTAGCTTTCTTGGGAACAGGAACAATGGTGGCCCTCGTGAAGCATGTGGGAACAGCAGACTGGGATAAGGATTGATTGAATATGTCTGTAAACACACCAGCCAGCTGGTCTGCGCATGCTCTGAGGATGCGGCTGGGGATGCCGTCTGGGCCTGCAGCCTTGCAAGGTTTAACACAAATGTTTTACTCACGTCGGCTGCAGTGAAGGAGAGTCCGCAGGTTTTGGTAGCGGGCCGTGTCAGTGGCACTGTATTGTCCTCAAAGTGAGCAAAGAAGTTGTTTAGTCTGTCTGGGAGCTAGACATCCTGGTCAGCGACGGGGCTAGTTTTCTTTTTGTAATCCGTGATTGACTGTAGACCCTGCCACATACCTCTTGTGTTTGAGCAGTTGAATTGTGACTCTACTTTGTCTCTATACTGACACTTAGCTTGTTTGATTGCCTTGCGGAGGGAATAGCTACACTGTTTGTATTCGGTCATGTTTCCGGTCACCTTGCCCTGATTAAAAGCAGTGGTTTGCGCTTTCAATTTCTCGCGAATGCTGCCATCAATCCACAGTTTCTGGTTTGGGAATGTTTTAATAGTTGCTGTGGGTACAACATCGCCGATGCACTTGCTAATGAACTCGCTCACCGAATCACCGTATTCGTCAATGTTGTTGTTTGACGCAATGCGGAACATATCCCAATCCACGTGATCGAAGCAATGTTGAAGCGTGGAATCAGATTGGTCGGACCAGCGTGAAACAGACCTGAGCGTGGGAGCTTCCTGTTTTAGTTCTGTCTATAGGCTGGGATCAACAAAATGGAGTCGTGGTCAGCTTTTCCAAAAGGATGGCAGGGGAGGGCCTTATATGCATCGCGGAAGTTAGAATAACAGTGATCCAGGGTTTTTATCAGCCCTGGTAGCACAATCGATATGCTGATATAATTTAGGGAGTCTTGTTTTCAGATTAGCCTTGTTAAAATCCTGAGCTACAATGAATGCAGCCTCAGGATATGTGGTTTCCAGTTTACATAGAGTCAAATAAATGTTGTTCAGGGCCATCAATGTGTCTGCTTGGGGGGGGGGGTATATGCAGCTGTGATTATAACCGAAGGGAATTCTCTTGGTAGATAATGCAGTCGACATTTGATTGTGAGGAATTCTAAGTCAGGTGAACAGAAGGACTTGAGTTCCTGTATGTTGTTATGATCACACCACGTCTCGTTAATCATAAGGCATACTCTCCTCTCTTCTTACCAAAAAGATGCTTGTTTCTGTCAACGCGATGCGTGAAGAAACCAGATGGTTGTACCGACTCTGATAGCATGTCTCGAATGGGCCATGTTTCCGTGAAGCAAAGAACGTTACAGTCTCTTATGTCTCTCTGGAATGCTACCCATGCTCTGATTTCATCTACCTTGTTGTCAAGAGACTGGGCATTGGGAGTAGTATGCTCAGGAGCGGTGCACGATGTGCCCGTCTACAGAGCCTGACCAGAAGACCTTTTCGTCTACCCCTTTTACGGCGTCGTTGTTTTTGTTCGCCGGCTGGGATCCGATCCATTGTCCTGGGTGGTGGGACAAATAGAGGATCCGCTTCAGGAAAGTCATATTGCTGGTCGTATTGATGGTGAGTTGACGTTGCTCTTATATCCAATAGTTCCTCCCGACTGTATGCATTAAAACCTAAGATTACTTGGGGTACCAATGTAAGAAATAACATGTAAAAAAACATTCTTATCCAGAGCGACTTACAGTTAGTACATTCATCATAAGATACAATAGCTAGGTGTGACAACCACATATCACGGCATAGTAAGGGGGGTTGGGGGTCAGGTTCGAAGAGGTTTGCGGAAGATGGGGAGAGATAAGCTGCCAAGACTTGAAAATAAAGTGTGATGAACAGAAGCTGTTACATAATCTCAATAGGTTTCCTTTCCAACATTGGGAACCATTGGGAGATTGTTATGCCAACCACACACACTATACTCGCTAGACGTTTGAGTTTGCAACACATGAGGGAGAACACGTGTGTTTAA